>NC_139353.1:11457625-11797625 GCF_055883805.1 Amblyomma maculatum | reverse complement strand
CTTCAGCAAATCTGTAGTTATCTGATCCTCCCCAGCTGATTTCCCCCTTTTCATAGTTTCTAGTGCTTTCTTGACCTCGTCCTTCGTCACTGGTGGAACGTCTGACTGTTTTTCCCTACCGCCAATCTCATTACGGTCCTGACTACTTTGGCTACTGTAGAGATCTGTATAGAACTCCTCGGCTACTTTGACTATCTTTTCCATATTAGTGATGACGTTGCCCGCCTTGTCCCTTATTGCATACATCTGGTTTTTCCCTATGCCCAATTTCTTCTTTACCGCTTTAAGGCTTCCCCCGTTCTTTACAGCATGCTCAATTTTCTCCATGTTATACTTCCTTATATCGGCCACCTTGCGCTTATTGATTAGCTTTGATATCTCGGCCAATTCGATCTGGTCTGTTGGATTGGAAGCTTTCATTTCTCTGGCGTTTCTTAATCAAATCTTTCGTCTCTTTAGACAGTTTGCCGGTATCCTCTCTAACTATCCTACCGCCTCCTTCTACCGCGCACTCAGTAATGATATCTCTGAAATTATTGTTCCTTGCCTCTAGGGTAACGTCGCCATCCTCAGTTAGAGCTGAAAACTTATTCTGTGTCAGAAGAAAGTATACAACAGTTGCATATTACTTGCACTCACCTATGGGGCTGAAACGTGGAGGCTAACCAAGAGAGTTCTACTTAAGCTGTGGACAACACAGAGGGATATGGAGGAAAAATGGTAGGGGTAACATTAGGAGATACGAAGCGTGCAGAGTGGGTCAGAGAAATATCTCAGGTCACTGACATTCTAGTGGAAATATACAATACAAGCACAGATATACAAAAAAAACGGCAAATTAAAAACTAGCTCAGTAAATTAACGGCCAGCAATCATCTAACAGTATGCACTCAACATGATAAAACGTAATGAAAATAAAGTGAGTATTCTTACGGTGATATTCAAGGCAAGGAACGGAAGGTACAGAAAGACAGTATGGAATTGATGAAGTACAGCTTGAAGTCCTTAATTGAGGCTTTAAGGTTGTTCGCGTTATGTATGCTATAATGATTTATTATGCATGGTAAAGTAAAACGAAGGCTCTGGTTACAGTAAATGTCCTCGTTCGAGCAACGTCCCATATATGTTTACTTCTAGGGGGAAAGGGTTTTCGTAAGGCTTGAGTCCAGCAATATTCTTCGAGAAGTCGGTTAAGCATTGAGTGACAATTTAAGGCAGTGAAGTAAACGATACTCAAACATGGTATGCACACGATGAATCCTTTATTGCGGAAATAATATTTCCGTGTGGGCAATGTAACATGGACCAGCGATCAGTCTAATTGCCTTCTTTTGGAGACCAAGTATGGTGTTCAGGTTTGTTTGGGATGTTGTACCCCAAACGAGGTGACAGTAGTTTGTGAGATTTAATTATAGCGTGGTAAATAAGGAGCTTATGCTTTGGGGAAAATTCGTTCCAAGTCTCGAGAGGAAGCCGACAGATCTAATAAGCTTGCTTTCAATATACATTATATGGTCAGACCACCTCACGCGAGAGTCGAATACCACACCGAGCGATTTTAACTTGTCCACAATTTCAGTAATGGTATTTTCTAGATGCAAAGTATATTGTACAGTAATATCCAGGCTAAGGGGTCGAAAAAAGACCGCTTTGATCTTGATAGAGTCAACTACCAAACCATGAGCTGTGGACCATTTGTGGAGAGGACCAGATTTGCACTATTAATTAGTTCGTCGGCAGAAGAGCCCCTAAGAAAAAACTTTTTTCTTCGGCGTACAGAATAAAAGTTGTGTTATAGGCTATGCTCGCAAGGTCGTTAGCATATACAATAAAGAGGAACGGGCCGAAAAGGCTACCTTGCGAGACACCACATTCAATGAAAAGGGAGCTAGGCTTGTGATTATCGACCGAAACAACCTGCTGTCGCATGTTTAAATAAGAACGAAAGAGTTGGAGGGAAAGACCACGGACACCATAGCTTTCAAGTTTACTGAGTAGTATTTCATGATTAAGAAGTTGTAAAGTCGATGAAAATACCAAAAGTCAAACTTTTAGCTTCGATATTATTTCAAATATTTTTCTTTTGCAAGCGTAAAGTAGATTCCGTGGACTTGCCCTTTCGAAATCCAAACTGACTGGCGTTTATTTAGGCATGTTTAGAAAAGAACCCTTCGAACTTTAGAGCATTACTTTTTCAAGCGCCTTTGAAAATAACAGTTACTTTTGCATTTTTCATTCGTGCAGAAAATATTCCTGATGTGAACGACAAGTTAAAGATGTAGCTTAAGCATGGTGCTTAGAGATCCGCAAGAAATTTAACTGGTTTAATTTGGAAACCATCAAAATCGGTGCAAATTGTAGATTTTAGGTTCATTTTAACGCTAAAAGGTTCCTCACTGGTCGTTAAACAAAAAGCAAAATTCTTTAAGCCTGTATTTGGGAGAAACCGAAGAGCTTCGATTGCGGAACCACTCGGTCTAAAGCTTGTAAAGAAGTCATTAGACTTTGTTTCCAGCAAAGAGCGGGAATAATTCAAGTCATCGATCATGCTCAAGTGCGTATTTTTTTCTTGTTTAGAAACGATTCATTTAAAAGTTTCCAAAATGCTTTTGCACCTTTCCTGCTAGTGAGGGTACGCGATTGGTAGGCAGATTAAGATCTGCACAGTTCGTTAGTTAACTTGTGGGATTTTTTGAAAGCTGTTAGGTGTTCAGGGTTCCGAGTGGACATAAATCATTTGAAGAGCCCAGACTGATGATTCATCATTCTGACGTGTATCGGAGTCACCCAAGGCTTACGGAGTTTTGTGTTTGATTTCTTTGTTTTCCATGGAAAACACTTATTGTAAACGTCTTTCAAAGTACTTAAAAAGAGCTCACAAGATTCATCAACAGAAGAACAGGCAAGAACACAGTTCCATTCTGCAACGCGTATAAACTCGCGAAATCGGGCAAGTATCACATCGGTTATACATTGATAGGCAAAACTATCTGGTTGTGCGTAACTTCGTGGGCAGCCATGTGGCACGGACACGAAAATGGCACAGTGGTCAGTAAGGTCACAAGCAATAGTACCAGCAGAAATAAGGGGGGAGAGAATGTCTAATATGAAAACGTGTGTTGCTAAGCTTCTGCTAATCATATATAAGCGGATTGCGTCTTTTGATCAAAAACCTTCCATAAGTATCTTTTTTTTTTTTTTTTTTGGAAACGAGAGACATGATTGATGTAATAGAGTAATACTGTAACTTATTTACCCTCCGTCATCTCCATTCATTGACTATTAAGATGAGAGCAAGCTTTCTGAACTCTTAGCAAATCAATGAAAGTTCTTTGAGCGGAATACACTACTACCGACTGTCCTACGAGAATAAAAAGCATTCGGGAGCTCTTTGATGACAGGCAATATATAAGCAGGACTTCTCGATACCGCTATTGCTTTCAAACTTGACATTATTAAGCAGGTTTCTTCCCTACTTTTCTTTTTTTTTTTCACTTCTTTGTCTTCGCGCGCAGCATAACCAACGGAAGACTTCCTTTCACTTTATGTTATCGTTCGTATTTCTCTTTCGACACCCCCCTCCCCCCCCCCCCCTCCCGCCTTCCAACCCCCTTCTGGCGAAAGGACTGAATGCGCTCACGGACGATCCCGGCGTTGTTGATGAGGACGTCGAGGCGCTCCTCGTTCCTGATGATGTCGTCGGCGAACTCCCGTATCGACTTGAAGGAGCACAGATCCAGCTTACGCACCACCACCTGCCGACCGGTCTCCTCCAAGATCTCCTTGGCGGCAGCGGCCGCTCTTTCCGAGTTGCGGCAGGCCAGGATGACCCGGGCGTTGCGCCTCGCCAGCTCCTTGGCTGTTTCCTTACCAATGCCTGTGCCCAGTGATAAAACACATAAGCACTCTATACTCCTGCTCTTGAAGCAACATAAGCGGGCAAACTGAACTGAGACAAACTGAAGCGGGCCCGTGTCAATTGATCGCAGCATTCAAGGAACAAACATACTACTTTGCTGTAAGCAAACGTTTTGTTGGCATAAAAGGAAGGCTAGAAAATGGGATTCTGATGCCGTTGTCAGAGGCCATTTTTTAAAAACAAACTGCGGGGAGGAGGAGGAGGAGGAAACAACTTTATTTAACGCATTGCATTAAGCGTTAAGAATGTCCTGGGCCAGGGTCACCAAGGCCAACTGATGTCACCGCATTTCTTTTTTTTTTATTATTCGCAGTTTCTTGCGCCTACGCGCTGCATTGCCAGCTTGCCCTTAAGGGTAATCACGAAATCATTTTTGGCCTTAAGATCATGATATCGAATGCAGAGCAAAAAAAAATTATTTTGAAATCTTACGTTTTAAATAATAAATTCACTTTTTGTAACGAAAGAACAAATGTTAACGCAAGAAAGAACATAGACTTGATTTGAATTAAGAAGAAATAGCTGGCAGTGTTGAGCTCAGCGACCTAAAAAGTGCATGGACTTGACTCTTCTTTCACTAACTGGACACATGAAACGTTCTTCTGACGCGACTCATAGGTTTTTTTTCTCTACTCTAGATTGAACGAAGACATTGGACAATAATAATCACTGTGTCATGTGTGTTAAATTTGCAGAATGTCATTACTCTGGTGCTGCATCACACTTATAAAATGTTAACTGTTCACTTAACCAAACAAGCCGTGCTATAGACCCTATTCACTATCAGGTTTAGCAGGCGGCAGTTGTGGCAACCCTGTATTGCGGAGACGCCATAACTTTGGGCGGTTAAAAACTAAAAGCAAACGAAAGAATGGCCTCGTCCCTGCTGCGCAACGCTCATTTGTCGGACAATTGAGGCCTTTTGGAACGCCGTCCAACCAGAGCTCGGATTTCACCGACGCCGTGTCATGATTTGCCGTAGGCCCTCTCTCTCTCTCTCTCTTTTTCTTTCTCCCTTTCTCATGTTGCGTAGTGCTCGCCATGGTTGCCAGTAAGGCTGCAGTGACGTCACGTGAATAAGCTCTATAGCAGACGACACTCATGCAGAGAGCATCGCACAAACTACTGGTCTGAAAAAATAGTAAAATGGAAGACGAATGCAGGACAAATGACTAACGGGTGCACGTTTTGTACAAGTACGTGATATGAAAGACAAGTAAAAAGAAAATAGGGTTGGAACGAATAGCGACACGTCTGCTGTAATACCGCTGTCATTTACTTGGCATTGCTTTGCCAAGCAACGGAAGCGCGAGTGCCTTACCTGTCGCTCAGTTCTCTGTGAAGCATTCATTGGCGCTCATATGCTAGCTGGTCCCTGTTAACTTCATTCAAAGACGTGGTAGCTGGAGATGCCGTTTTGGCCATTTTTCGTTCGCTTCCCATGGAAGCGGCACGAAGAAACGCTGTACTGATTGGTTCCACCGTATACATAAAGCTAGGGTACGTTTTCCGCACGCACAGGCAAATCGCGCAAAAAGCGGATTTTATTCTGCGTATTTATCAAGCGGCAGCCATTGCTTTCTTCCGTGCGTAGGCCTTACCTCTTTTTTTCTTCATTCCTGAATGTTTAATACAGGCAAGCATTAAGGCATCTACGAAGCACCAAGGTAGCGCACTGATGGGACGCATTTGGCGATAATGACTTCGCTTGAATGTTCTGAACTACACAAGTTTATGGACTGTAATAATGTACTCCTCTCCTTTCTGAATAAGCCATATTTGTCATTGCACGCTTGCCTTCCCTACGTCGTCTAAGTCCTAGTGAAACGCGTAAGTTCCCTCAAAAACTATCCTTTTTCCTCTTTTCATTCTGACGCGTGGCGTGACCCGATAGTTTAACTGTGATCGTTGATTTCATCACGCTTCCTTTTATATTTTTACCAGGTTGTGCATCAAGAAAAATAAATGTCCACAGCTTGCCTAATGCGCTGTCATTTCCTCGAAAAGGCTGCTTATTGAGGCACTCAGAACACTTTGCTCTCGAGATTCGCCGCCTCACCGAGCAGAGACGGTGGCGGCAGCTCTGCCAGGTCTGTTGGCCGCAGGCAGAAATGAACAGTAAAGTTGAAGTGGCGCTAGCGTAGAAAGTTCAACCGAAAAGTTCACGTCATTTCGTTTCTGACAACTACTTATCTGCCGGCGCAGCGTGCCCTGTTTGGCAGCAGACTTTCGGAGAAGCTGCATTGCATGTAAGGGCGTTCTCTTCTTTTAACAATAAACAGTAAATTTATCTGTGAAAAATGTCAGATATTTGAAACAAGTAACGGGAGAGTAGAAACAGGCATAAAAAAATTGCCCGATGAAAAAGGAAACTCGATTAAACGTTTGGGCAGAAAGTACGGTGGATTTATTTTTCTTACGCCGCTTTTCTTAGTGGGAGGATAGCGACAGAGAAATTGTGCAGCTTGCCCGTTCTTATGGACCACGTATTTATTAAATCATTTTATTCAAAGCAATAACGCTGGATGCTTCAATAGCTGGTATTGTTTTTACAATATCTCCTAGGTAATGGAAGCAATTTCGACTTGACTCTGACAAATCCAACTTTTATACAAGTTGCCAACCTGACTATGTAACCGAACTGGGCCTATATATTAAATCCGTCTGAAAAGAAATTATTGGAAAATAAACAAGAAAGCTAGCTCGAAAGCCCCAAACCATATCTATAACTGAAATAGCAACTGTTGAAAACCTAGCTTCTAGAACTGACTAAGTCATCAAGCCTGCAAACAAAGATGGCAGCATATAGTGATTCTCCCAGTTGAAAATTACAAAAAAGAGGCATGTAGACAGCTTAACAACACTTGCCGCTATGAAAAGTTGAATACCGATCCGACAGAACAGTTCAGTGAAATCATCCTGAACAAAATAGGAGATCTATTCGCCAGGGACCTAATTACTGCTATTGACTATAAATTTATTAAACCATCAACCAAACAAGCAGGTCGCTTTTACCTACTGCCCAAGATTCACACGGTTTCCGCAGAAGCATTGTTTAACACAGACATACCAGGAAGACCAACTGTTTCTAACAACAATGCGCCCACAGAAAACCTCTCAGTATTCACAAAACACCACCTAGCAGACCTACCGACCCAGCCTCCTTCGTTAGTGCAGGACACACCTCACTTTCTCCGAATAATTGAGCGTATCAATAACCCGACCAATCTGCAGGTGACTGTATACTTGTCACACTTGACGTCGTGGCACTCTACACTAATATTCCTATCGATGAAGGTATCGACGCCCTCTCTCAAGTATTAATCAACATCCCCCATCCGCATGCCTCTGAAGTTTATCTATCGCTCCTTAACTTAGCCCTAACT
Organism: Amblyomma maculatum; assembly: GCF_055883805.1. Classification (NCBI taxonomy): domain Eukaryota; kingdom Metazoa; phylum Arthropoda; class Arachnida; order Ixodida; family Ixodidae; genus Amblyomma; species Amblyomma maculatum. The sequence goes on along the minus strand of NC_139353.1, from coordinate 11,790,320 downwards.
TTATAATATTTCGAGTTCGCTTCATCATATTATTTGCAGATATTTGGAACCAGCATTGGAACGCGAACATATTCATGGGAGTTCTACAATTATATACTAAGTTTGTTTCCGGAAAAAAAAAACATGTATACCTTCGCTATATTGATGATATTTTCATGATATGATAGCATGGATCAGAATCGCTCCAGTCGTTCGTCTCGCATCGTAATAATTATCGCACTAGCATTAAATTCACTTGCCGGTCGTCACAGTCAAAAGTATACTTTCTCAACACCACGGTGTCTGGGGAAAATGGAAAACTTCCTTGTACAGAAAGCCAACGGATAAGCAACAATACCTAGATTTTACGAGTTATCATCCTAGACATTGTAAGCCAGGAATATTTGTAGGACAGGTGACACGGATTAAAAGAATATGTAGCGATAATAATGGCTATTTAAACGAGCGACATTCATTAAAAGCAACACTAACTCAGAGGAACTATGTATTTAAGTTCCCTAATATGGCCCTCGAGAAGCAAGCACTTTAAACCGCAACAATGTGCTCACAAAACGACCAAGCACCAACACGGAACGCCAGCCTTCTTTTGTAACTAAATACTCCAATGCCCTTCCAAACATAAACAATATTCTGCGGAAATACCACTTCATGCTAACGTGTAACGAACGCCTCAAGAAAATATTCCCGGAGGCACCAAGGGTAACATACAAACGTAACACGAACCTCACAAATATTCTAGTACATTCTATTCTCGACAGCAAGCATCCAACACAACCACATCCTTTCTCTCGACCTTGATGTAGGACTCGCAAGCATATACAAAAAGACACCGCGGTTAAAATTAAAACAAGCGATTTAACTTTTCACACAAAATCAGGCTTTACTTGTACATCTTCAAACGTTGTCTACCTTCTAGGATGCTCCTTCTAGACCGGGCAACCAATGAACTTAAGGCTTAATGGCCATCGGGCAGACACAGGCGAAAGAAATTTTCCCGAAAGCAGTTTCACAGCATTTAAATCAGAAAGACCATAAGTTCGAAGAAATTAAATTATATATTCTCTAGTCAGGCTTTAAATCTGCAAGGGACAGAAAATATAGAGAGGCATATCTGATCCATAAATTTAGAACGCACGAACCAGCAGGAACAAATATCTCTAAAGGAACCTTGGAATCCCTTAAATATATTCCCTCTGCATCATAACTATTCAGGAAAAGAATAATCAACAACAATAAAACGTTAATTGTACAGTTTATTCACAGCACCTGTACACTCCATCCTCACTCCACAATAGCATAAGCAACAGGTGTTTATCTAAACCCCTCCCTTTTATCCTTATCACTTCCTACTTGAGGTGGCCTTGAACCTTCACTTTTATTTATTTATTTTTTTTGTGCCGTGCCAGGGGTGGTTCACGCTACTGCTATTATTCTGTTACTTTGTCTTCTCCACCCCCCCCCCCCCCCCCCCCCCCTTGCTGAAAGATTTTAGAATAGTTTCCCTGCAAATATGTTTCTTATCAGGGCCCTTTGAAATGCCTGTGCCTTTTTAAATGAGGTGTGTCTGCATGGAATCTGCTTTAGGTGGTGACTAATCATCCACCCGGCATTACAGTTTTTCTTAATTCTTATAGCGCTGAAGGAACACCACAGGAAGAAAGACACAACAGGATAGAAGCGCAGTTCGTGCGTTCTGTGCGCTTCTGTCCTGTTGTGTCTTTCTTCCTGTGGTGTTTCTTCAGCGCTATAAAAATCAAGATCATGTACCAACTAACCCGACAAAAAGTCCTGTTGTAGTTTTTCCTGGTACTGCCACTTTTATTTCTTTTTCAGGCCACAGGAACACTGATTGCAGGCTGAGAAATACATGCTGAAGAAACGGTTTTTATATTTTTTTATATTTTTGCACTCTTTTACCTAAATTCTTCTCACCCATTCTCCCCCTCCCCAGCTTTTCTTCTTGGAAAGCAAAAGCGTATTTAAATCTTTGCCAGTGAGGATCGCTTTTCCTAAAGAAGACAAGTCCACTTGTCGAAACGTTGGCTCGACCTGCGAACTGAGGCTTTCCCCCCTCAATTCTTGTTCAGTGCTCTTTCGTACTGTGTAGGCCATCTACTTCTCGTTCTACCTGCAGGATTCCACGTAGCACATACGCAGGGGTGCGTAAAGCTACAATTTTCAATACACACCAGCCGTCATGGCCCTGTGGTTTGGGAGCTCGATTGCTGAACCCGATGACGCAGCTTGAATACCAGCCGCATCAAGATGGAGGGAAAAAGCAAGGCGTCGATGTACTGTGTTATATCAGTGCATGTTAAGGACTCCAGGTGGTCGAAGTTTCTATGTCCTCCACTACTACCTTGTTCATACTGTCACTTTCGGCGTTAAACCGTACAAAAATCACAAATATTTAGAAGCATAATGATGAAGTATTTAATTATTTATTGTGCATTAGTACATCTGCTTCTAATCCAAGTGAACTGCACAGATGTAATGGCCAGGGGGCCGTGGTTGTTGTATGCTACCGGTGGATGATAATTAACATTGCCATTCTTCTGCCGTATCGGTAATAACATTTTAATTAAGCTAAAAAAATTGAGCCGCAAATTTGTTACCGGGCATGTACGTCACCACATACAAATTCACCTACGATAGTACACGATGGGATGCTTTCGTGGGCTGGAAACTTAATTTTCAAAACCTAGCACGCGCTGTTCATCTTATTTAACAGTTGCTCTTTTTTGTCAAGTTAAAGACAAAAAGGAGGCACGTCGAGGAGATGAAATATGCAACAACTATCCTATTGCGCCCATTCTGAACTCATAATTTTCTTCTCTTAGTGCCTGGGATTGCTTCTTTTTGTGTATTTCAGATAAAAACAAAAATGCTCCTAAAAACGAAATGCAATGTGATAATGCACATATTTTTCAAAGGCACCGCATGACTGTTTGACTATTGAACCAATGTAAGTATTTGATGTTGCTATGCTGATTTCAACCATCACTGTCTTTTCAACCACTTTTATATCCACTCCCCACCTTCCCCCAGTGCGGGCAGCTAACCGGTTTCTTTTACCGGTTAACTTCCCTGCCCTTCCTCCTCCTCATCTTCCTCATCCTTCCTTATAAACGAAGCATCGACCACTGCGACAGCAAACGATATCAGCCATATATGTAAGGTTCCTGACAGGTTTTCCAAACTAGATGCTATTTCATACATTTACTTCAGTAGTCTCATTTATTTGTGGTTCGATGAATGTTCTTTTTATTTACCAGGCATCAATGCTTATCTAGTCAATTATTCGCCCGATTTCTGACAATATCGTTAGTGTACTCCCCTCGCCTTGTTATGCATCGCCCATCGGATATCATGCCAAATTCAACGTCTTTTGTTTTTGTCTATAAACTGCAGCCCATTATCAGGGCTCCCGTATGATCATGCTAACTTTCAAGAAGTAAGCCCCCCCCCCTCCATCACCTCCCTCTTGTGACGTACCCGCATTGGCTCCTGTGATGAGCACGGTGCGTCCAGTCATGTCCTTGTTAGAGGTGCAGATGCCCAGTGTAAGTCGGCTGTACACCTTGCACACAAGGCACACCATGGCCAGGATGGTGACTACCGCCGAGGCGGCCCAGCTCAGCAGCTGGGACAGGGAGGCGTCGTGCAGCCGGCTGGCCGCGGCCTCCACCAGACCCGGCTCCGCCTGCGATTGGCGAGGGGCAACGTATGAACAAATGAAGACCAGATATGTCATCAAGAAACATCTATTCGTTCGTGGTGCAGGTATTTACTGCATCAAAGGGCAAAGTGCGCAAGCTAGTGGTATAAAAATTGCATAGATTCGTGGAATAGCAGCCGACGCGTATATCGCAGTGGATGCCAAGGCGGCATATTTTGTAGGACGGTAGGTTCGAATCACAAGCAAGAGAGGTCTGGATCGTTCCCCAGCGCCGCCATCTATTTTCGTAGGTCGTCAAGATGTAGCACTTTTTTCTTTTATATATATATATATATATATATATATATATATAAGATGTGGTGGGGTGCACAAACGAAAACAATGGTTTATTTACGACATTTCGGCTGAGGCACGGCCTTCGTCAAGGCCTTCGTCGTATATATACATATAACGTCTTCACTACGTTTTCACAAGCAAGTCGCAAACGAGGTAATTATTTAAGCACTGAGCTGGAATAAATATCTTAACCCCTAAAATGAACGGAGAAGCATGAGCAAGAAGAGCAAGGATCATGAGGTTAAAATATTCATTCAAGTTCGAGACACCAGCTAGCCCGCTTTTTTATAACTTGCAAAGCAAGAAACCCACAAAGCTACGCTAATGAGTTCCCGTTTCTTCTTGCAATCCTTCGTGTGATCTCCGCTTCCCCTCATACTCCCTCCTGATCTCTCAAGACGCTGGTTGTCGAAATCAGAACATCGAAGTCCGACCGCTGTACGTAGTCCAGAAGCGGCTTATCGTGGCATAAAGCCTTCAACGTTCATCAGTAGCCTACGGGAGGAATGCCAGCGCTGATCTGCGAACCCTAAATAGATGCTACCGGCAAGCTCGCTTCGCTAATGATCTCAACATATAGTGCTTGGGAAGTGAGGGCTGCGGTACATTCTATGAGCGCAAGTTATCTCTCATACCTTAATTAACATTGGGGACTAAGAGCGGGAAACCCGCAATCGCCGAATTGTTTGATTTTTGTCAACGTACTGCGAGTGGTCTTACACAAAGCTCAGGCTTCCACTTGTCTTAGCCTAAAGGCCCGCCTCGGTATCCCATGCTTTTTCGCTGTTCAGCTACTAATGTTGATGGGACTAAACTCCGGCTTCGAGAGTTGCATTTCGATGGAGCAAGCTGTAGAAACACCCTTGCGCTGCGCGATGTGACCGCATACCAAAAAGAACACCATATGGTATAAATTAATCTGGAACAGTACACTACCGGTCTCCCTCGTAGCCAGTGTGCTACTTCATAGCGTGAGACTTTACGAATTGTTTGTGAGCCTAAAAGTTGGAAGTATGTATCCTCCCGTTTCCAGGACCAGTTAGCCAATTACTTGCGCCAAATTAACTTCAGTATCATTAGATAATTTTAGCTCAGTAGGGACGCTCTAGCATGGACGCAACGAGAACAGGTTTATGAGGGACGCCTTTTGCACACGTGCAGTGAAAGGCGCGTTGCCGGCGTCCAGCAAAGCAGTATTTCCGATATACTGAAAGCCTTTACTAACACATTTATTCCTTGTGTAAGGTACTATACCGATGCAATCTTGCAACAACCAATGACAGTTGGATTAGTTCGGAGGCTTAAAGCATCAATCTCATTTTTGCATAATAAAAGATGCGCTTCCCGCATCACTTAAATATCGCAAGCTGGCGAAATAGAAAAATAAAAAAACGGGTCCGAGGTTAACTCAGTCATTAGAAAATTTGAAAATCAAGAATAAACAAATGAAATCACATCGCTAAGAGCGTACTAATTCCAATCAATTGACTGGAGACGCAGAGGTTTTGTTCGACTTTTATCTTGTGCATGAGCACGAACCTCACTCCCACATTTCACAGATATTTGCTTGTTTCTCTTTTTCTTTTTTCACCTGTCCAATCCTCGATTCTCTCATGCATGGCTGTGGCAGGTGATAGTTGACAGGTGACAAGGCCGGTCACTGATCGGTTCTGTGACGTCACCAGGCCACAAGACATGGCCGAATCGACAGAAGCTCTCAACTTGGGGAGCACTTTTGATTTGGGCATTGGACCAGCGGGTACCCTTAGATGTCTAGTACCTGGCATGCTACTTCCTAGGCCTTGCGGACACGTTCCTTCGTCTAGGTGAAAGTGGAGCTTCGTGTTTATATTAGCTGGAGGATCTTTCACATAATGTGGTAGATTGCAACGGTGGGCTACAACACATTTCTAGCATACCCCAGCATAACGCATTCCCAGCATATCCAGGTCCCAGCATACCGGGCATAAGAAAACATCGGAGCAAAAACGTAAAACAACATTCATAGAAATCAAAACAGCTTGGAAGACTTCCCGAGAAGAGTATCAATATTTCCATCAAGATGCATATATATTTCAGAAATGTATTTTTCTGGAGGGGGGGGGGGGGGGGGGGGGGTTGGGATGAGACCGGACAGAGAATGCCTGAGGAACGCCGCACTAAGGAGGCTACCAGCGCTTGATAATTTCCAAACCGAAAAAAGTGCTCCAAATGGCCTTTACGGACATGTGTGTGTGTGTGTGTGTGTGTGTGTGTGTGTGTGTGTGTGTGTGTGTGTGTGTGTGTGTGTGTGTGTGTGTGTGTGTGTGTGTGTGTGTGTGTGTGTGTGTGTGTGTGTGTGTGTGTGTGTGTGTGTGTGTGTGTGTGTGTGTGTGTGTGTGTGTGTGTGTGTGTGTGTGTGTGTGTGTGTGTGTGTGTGTGTGTGTGTGTGTGTGTGTGTGTGTGTGTGTGTGTGTGTGTGTGTGTGTGTGTGTGTGTGTGTGTGTGTGTGTGTGTGTGTGTGTGTGTGTGTGTGTGTGTGTGTGTGTGTGTGTGTGTGTGTGTGTGTGTGTGTGTGTGTGTGTGTGTGTGTGTGTGTGTGTGTGTGTGTGTGTGTGTGTGTGTGTGTGTGTGTGTGTGTGTGTGTGTGTGTGTGTGTGTGTGTGTGTGTGTGTGTGTGTGTGTGTGTGTGTGTGTGTGTGTGTGTGTGTGTGTGTGTGTGTGTGTGTGTGTGTGTGTGTGTGTGTGTGTGTGTGTGTGTGTGTGTGTGTGTGTGTGTGTGTGTGTGTGTGTGTGTGTGTGTGTGTGTGTGTGTGTGTGTGTGTGTGTGTGTGTGTGTGTGTGTGTGTGTGTGCGTGCGTGCGTGTGTGTGTGTGTGTGAGCGCGCACGCGTGCGTGCGTGTGTGTGTGTGTGTGTGTGTGTGTGTGCGTGTGTGTGTGTGTGTGTGTGTGTGAGAGAGAGAGAGTGCTACTGACTCATTATAATAGTGTGAACCACATCCGCTGCCTACATGTCCGAGAGCTAAGGTAACCTGACTGCAAGCACGGAGAAAGTATTCCGTATCATCAGCATCAAGAATTACCAAATTAATCGAGTGACAAGGAAAAAGAAGACTCGTAATACGCCAGCCACAAAATAACCACGCCGTAAGAGAGCTGCAATGACGAAGTGGGGAGGACATTCTGCATTGAGGATGACACGAGCTCAGTACATATCTTAGCTCGCCAAATATCAAACACCACAGGTAACAGCCTAGAGTGCTACAGACAACCAGACTATGGAATAATGCGATGCCTGGCATCAAGAAAACAAAAAGGAAGCACCGACTCCACCCTCAGATTGCTACTGGCGACAGAGCCTTCCACTTTTGCTTCGACAGTAATGGACGCGGCAAACATCCTGATGATAACTACATTAGAAAGCACCCAGACACCATTGTTTCTGTATGGTCTATAGGATGGCTCCAGGCTCGCTGCTGCAGCCCTGCCTGCTTGCGTGGCAAATAGGAAGGGTAAACAGCATTACCGGTTTCGTCTTTCGAGATAGTTCTCCGGCCTAGATTGATTCTTGGAGCTCTTGTGGATGAAACTTAGACACTATAACTTGTCGCACAAGCTTGCGCTCACCCAAAATCAGTGGCTACTTTGACAAAAAGAAAATGCTAAGGGTGGAACACGATTCATTCTTTTGTCGGAAAATATGCGGTTTCTTCTAATAAAGCAAAAGGCACGCAGCTTTCGGAACTAGTGTCCTCAAGATGAAAGTGGCTCTTACATTGAGAATTTGTTACTCAACTACCAAGTTTCTTCATGTTCCGGCCTGTTTTTTATTTTGTTTTCTTTTTTCCTCATTTTTGACGCCGCTTCGCTGCTATCGTTGACCACAGGAGCGTAACTGTGATCCAAAATAGAAAGAGAAAGGCAATGATAAAAAAAGAGCCAATGCTTTGGATGGCATTACTACACATTGGCTAACATGTATTACGCAGGCTGGTTTAGGGTTCTCATACATTCATAATGTATATAATGAAGTTATGTTTGTGACAAATGCGACCAAATTGTGCTTTTCATGACTTTTATCAGTTCTAATCGCAAGGTTATAATGGTTATTTATGAAAATAAATTACAATAATGGAAATATTGCTGCCGGTCACCGCAAACGCTGTATAATACTTCACGCTTCTGAGTGCGCCCGGCGGAAAGAAAAGGGACAGGGAGAGGATAGCAAGGAGTATCACGGAAGAAGCGATAGCGAAAGAGGATGGGGAGCTTTGTATATTTTTCGTTTTCTCTTGCTCCTAAGGTAGCGTATCTCAGGTTTCAGTTTTCAGGCTTTTATTGTCACAAATGTATTACACAAATCAGTGTGGTTTATTTGGCACAGAAGGAGGTCCCAAAGCGAAGCTGTCAGGAGGCCATCGTATAACAAAATTCTTAATAAACAAATACACAAATATGGCAGAGACTGAACATTTAATTATGTAAAAATGCATGAACAACGAGAGCAAGAATACATCGATAAAAAAAGAAAAACCTAAGAGTGTGGTTATAACTTTGTAATAAAAACGTTTTGATGTTATTATTGAAAAGCCTGCACAATTGAACTGTTCTAACACATGAGGGTAGTCAGTTCCATAGAGTTATAGCTGAAAAAAAAAAAGAAGTGTTTGCTTGCCATGATTAGTGTTAACTCAGAAATTATCAAATTGCTGTTTTGAAAAAAATCTACTCAGATTACTGGTTATGAGGAAAGCGATGGAAGGGCAGTAATGACAATGTCCCCTTTAGGAGCACTGTATATAAGTGTGGCTAATCTTAGGTGGAGCAGACTCAATAAACGAAGGATATTAAGATTTTGATATTTAGGGGCAGCTAAGGCAGTGAACGGGGAAACGGTAAGTATCCGCACTGCAATGTTTTGTAAATGAAGGATGCTTCACATATGAGTCAGATATGCAGTTCGACAGGATGATATGCAGTGCGTGAAGTGATGGTAAACAAATGAAATAAAGTGCCCAAAGGATATGTGGCTGGAAGTAATGACGTGTTCGAAGAAGCACCCTTTTTTTTTGCGTAATTATTCCTTGTGCATGTTAAATTTTATATGTTCGTCTAGTAGGATGCCAAGAAAGGTAGAACTTCAAATGTTTCAGAGACAGACTATTCGAAACTTTTGTTAAGGCCCAAATATCGAGTATTTATTTTGAGCACTACTTGATATTAAGCGAACTACTTTAATTTACTGGAAGCTTTGACAGGAAGAAACCTTTCTGCAATGCACTCAAATATATTGCTTTGTTGTAGTTTATACTTCCTTTGTATCACCATATAAGTGTAATTCAAAGTGCTATAAAAGTAGCAGTCGCATTTGGTTCGACAAACACATAATCCAATCATGTGGCTAAGCATTGGTATCTATACAAGTGGGAGGGAACATGAAGCAGTAAAATAAAGGTAGTAATAGCTTAGCAAAATATTCGGGAAAAAAAAGCAAGATTATGGTTTGGATAATAACTCTATTGAAATACGTTTCTTCCTATATGCCATACGTGTACTCTTCTTTGTACTGTTTGGAGATTTTTTTCCGGGTCCCATTTTCACTTTTGCGCAGATATGAGCACAGTCTTAAAATCGCACTGATTTAGCCAAATCTGCAATGTGTATTTCTGGAAACGTTCACCACGTTCCATAAATAGCTACGCAAAATAGCTCGCCCTGAAAGTTTATTTACGTGGCTTTAAACATTTTTCTGCCATTCCCAGGAGCCGTCTAGGGCTCCCCCGCATATAAGGTGCCTGATCATAATAATCGCGTTGGACCGGATTTGCTCAAACCAATATTGGAAGAAGAGAGACGACCGAGTTATGGTAAACTTAACGTGGAATACCTACGTACCGTGTGTGTCGCTTGTTACATGAGCACGGCGCAGCAACCAAGATGTAAACATGTCCCTTATTCTTCCAGACTATAGGAGTTGCAGTTGTATGCGGCTACACAAGCACTGCTGGCAGAAAATATTATCTATTGATTCATTTTAACTCGAGAGCGTTAAAGGCCTCGCTTTCGAGAGCGTAAATGCGTAGTCTCCTTTGTGAGCGAGAAGTCACGGTTATAGCCCTAACAGGCGGAAGTAGGTGGCTGCTATGCCTGACGCTGAGTGGTCGCAGGGTTGTCTGACGTCACACGACCACATCACGTGAACGATCTGGCAGGAGCTGCCATCTCGGGTCACTGCTTTCAGATGGGCAGCGGAGATCATAGTCAATCCTTCTAGGAGCCTTGCATTATATATCAGACACGCTCCTCATTGGCCATGCAGGCACGTTAATATGACTAGTTTATAGTTAATCTTTATATAAATTGCGGGTAGCATTTTGTATATTGGGGTACAACAGTATGCTAACGAGAATGCATGAGATATTAGTCGAACAAGCTTAGGAATTCGTGATTGAGCGAGTAGCATATTGAATGTACTAGAATGAGAATCCGCAAGGAGCGTAAGCAAACGCAAGCAATTAATGCTGTCTTGCTAAGCACATGCAACTTATTTAAAGGTGGAATTTAATTTTTTGTGAATTTCGGTCCCTCTTTTTAGGACTCATTTGCAGGCTTCGCAGTATTCTGAAACAGTGAATCTGCCCGAAAGACAGGAAAGTTATGGAATTGGGAATTGCATCTAAACAATGTCTGGTGAAGTCCACTGACAGGTCGAGAAGCATTAGGCACGAAAGGTGATTTAATGACCGCATTAAAGGATTATTAAACAGAAATCATACAACGGAAACGGGGTGAGAGGTACGTAAGCAACGATTCGAAAAAATAAGGGCAACTTAGGCGTACGCCTGATTTCCTTTCAGTTAGGTATTTCTGACTGTAACAACATGTGTACTAACTCGACCATGTCAAGCCAGCGTGATCTATGAAAAAATATGTGGGCATGGAAGTTTCATAGCTATAGCAATTGTAAGATAGACCAGTGGCTCAAGTGCATTTCATCTTTCATCTTTCTTTTCACTGTGAGGTACATGTGCATGCATAATCAGTATTACAGAAGGAGGTCCCGAAGTATAAACTGTCCTGGGAACCTCCTATGACAGAATAGATAAAATTAGCAGGTAACATACTAGGCAGTGAAGAAAAGAATATACAGGCGTGCAGAGAAAAACTATAATACAATACTAACGAGAAACAGTGCAAATAAATTCTAAATAAACAGGAACTTCAAACAAAAAATGCACGAATTGCAGAAATTAGCGCATTATTAGTACAAGAATAAATAAAATGTAAACACGGAAACTATCATTCAGACAAACATCTTTAGTCGGTGGAACAAAACAAGGTAGAAAATAAATAGGTCTTTAATGAACGATGAAATGAATGAATAGTAGGCTGTGCTTTAATTTCAGGAGGCAGTGAATTCCAAACAGATATGCCTGAGAAGTATGCAGTTTGTTTCCCATAATTGGTCCTGATTTTCGGTAATAGTAGATTATGATGTTCCGCAAATCTGGTGTTATTTTTGTTAAAAAGCTTGACTGCTCAAAACCACTAAGGACGACATGTTTATTACGCGTTTGAAAGATGATTGATGCCAACCTAAAATTAAGCTGTAGCGACAATTGGAGTATGTTAAGTGTGCGATAACAATTGAAAACGGATGCACGGTAAGGGCTGAAGGTAAGTATGCGGAGTGCTTGATTTTGAAGGTGGCGAATACATGAAAGGTGAGTGTTGTATGTGTTACCCCATGATGATATGCAATACGAAAGGTGGCTATGTATGAAGGAGAAATACAACATGCGAAGTGTAGGTAGGTCAAAGTAATGTCGGGCTTTAATTATTACGCGAATACCGAAGGCTGCTTTAGATTAAATTCATTTGGTATGCTGATGAAACTTTAGTTGATTATCTAGAACAACACCAAGAAATGTAGTAGATTCTGACGGGTAAATTGTGTCCGTGCCTAAATGTACCTGAAGAGCAGGAACTGCCTCTTTATTGCGTGAGTGAAAAATCATAAATGTGGTCTTTTTTGGATTAATTAGTAGATGGTTATTTTGGTAATATCTAGGGTTCACGAATCACTCATGTTTTTTTAGTTTCGAAAGTGAATAGCTTAAGCATGCAGCTGAGAAACTGCCTGTCAAACTGGCAAAGTACTCAGGCTGTGAATACTTCGAAAGTGGAGTCAATTACGAAAGATTTTTCGTAAGACATAAACTGTGAAGCCAATTATTTTTCTACATACGCATCCAAGTGTAAGGGGGGGTGGCAAACTAGTAGTAAGCGGGAGCTCGATGGAAGGAACATTATTTGAATGTAGCAAAAATTAGTGAATCTCTTTTTTTGTTTTGAAAGCCTAAAAATGGACCATCATCGCAACAACAAATGCCTTGCAAATTCTTGAGTTCGAGGCCTGATTCCCTGTAAAAGGACGGGATTCCACTTGGCCAGAAAGGAGTCATCATTGAGCACGTACAGCAAAGAAGGACAAGCAGATATTTATGAAAACAATGATCAAAGCGTCGAGCTCAAGAGAGTTCACGCTCAAGACGCCTAGGGCAAAAAAGCCTCCTCTAGACAATTTGTTGCAGCGCTTGAGTTATGACTTGCTGTCGGGTAGCGATTCTTTTTATTGTTATTCTGGCATTTTAATAAATTGTTTCTTTTTATCTCATGCCTACGCGCTTGAGTCTACAAAACGCATCCAGTTGGCGTTTTGATTTATAGGTGACGTCTAAGAGAAGTGATTTAGTAAGCTTACTGGTACCTCGGTGTCCGGGGTAGGGGCGTGATGGGAGGGGAGGGTATAATAGAATACTCGACTGGTTGAAAATGTTCGTGATGCTTGCATGTCAAGTTCATTCTAGTGAGTCACACCGTCATTTCCTGTAATATTCTTGTAGTGATCTCTTTTATACGGAAAGGAATGTAACCATAAATTAGTAAATTGGCCATCGAAAGAAACCTAAGTTTAGTGTCTTGTCTTTTGTATCTCTCTATCCCGTTATTGAACAATGAACTGTGATACATCGTTCAAAACACGCTCTTCAGCAACTGAGGAGTCAAAAATTGCGGAAGTCGATATATTGTTTTCGAAATGCACACAAGACCACAAAGATGATTAATGACATTATCGTTTTCACACTGAGATCAATTCTGTGTACGTGAGGAAGTGACCTAATATTAAAACAAATACCTTCTAAGTTCTCCCATCGAACAAGAAGAAATATCAACAAATATTCAGATTTTTTTCGCTCATGTCTGAATTTGATTTTATAAAACGTTTTGATGCTCATTTGACACAGTGAATAAAGAAGCGGCCGTCGAAGTTAATCTGCTGCACGAGCGCTGCCAGACATCAAAAAAATCTCTAGATTTATCAAATGACACTTAATACATTCTGGGACTTCTTACACGTGGGGCGGTGTTGTTAAAAACTTTTAAACAGTGAGAAATTGGGACAAGTATCACCATGACTGGCTGTTCACACAATTACACAGAGGTGACATCAGGTAGCATTTTCTTCCATCGAATAAATCCGAAAAAAAAAAGTTTTTCCCCAAATGTTTTAACGGGATACTTTTTCCGCTGCAGTTAGACTGCATTTACAGCACGAGCTAGGTGGCAGCACCGAAACCCAGAATGTGCCCTACTTTTTGAAGCTAGATCAGGGTGCCTTAGAACACGCAGCTACAAAAAGAAATTTAACAATGGAGATGACGCATGTGCCGTATGTGGAAACTCCAGTGAAACAATTGACCATATTATACTCGAATGTAATGGTATCTATCCGGAAGTTGGTGCAGGCGTAATCACTGTTCCTGAAGCTCTGGGCTTTAGAGATAACAGTGGCCGGGTGAATAAACCGGCGGTGGAAACTAGCAAAAAACGACTGGAAGATTGGTGGCTTAAAAGCAGAGAAGTGACATAATGTTATTAATGTAGGAACAAAATTTAATAAACAGAATGGTGGTTTAGTTAACCATTCTAAATCAATAATTAAGATATAGGGAGAAAAATGAGCATGATAGCTACTGCTACCACCCCGTTTCAAAGGGGACGCTCCTATATTCCATCCATCCATCCATGTCGTAGCCAACGTCTGTATCGAAGTTGCGGGAAGAGACATTCCAACAATAACTCAAAATATTTCCGAAGCAAGAGTATTGTTTGCTATCAACTAAGTCCACAGAGCCAGGTATAAGATTATGCTGGACTAACTTAAATTCACTTAATTGTCCATTTGGCAACCAGGATTGATGATTGACACCGACAAGAAAATTGTCGCTCAGCGGCAAGACCACAGAATCAGCGCACTGCATGTCAGCGTTTCGAGAATAAGTACAAATGTAACGAATATCGAAAGCTTTGTTTCGGTGGCCTGACCTCTAATTAAAGAATAATTTGGCGCTCATCATTCGTGCAAAGTCGTCTCACTTCCATCCTGCTGTATTTATTTCACCGAGCATATCCTTAAACAAGATGGCTTTGTAATGATTGTACGCTTTGTAGCTCTTTCTTTACACATTTTTGACAGATATTACAGGAAAAAAATTACGATGTTTTCTGAAAAAAAAAAAGAAATGTTCATCATGTAAGAGGTCGCAAGGTTATTTTTTTCTTTTCATAGCGTCCTCATGTGACTAAAAAAACATCTGAGTGTCTTTTCAATTATGCAGCATGTAAATCGACTGAACAGTGCGTTAGCTGAGCAACGACTAGAAGTGTCACATCAGTTGCTTCTGTTTCGTAAGCTAGATGCTTTGCCACGTTAATTAGTTCCCAAAGGAGAAACTGAGGCCAAGTGAAAAAGGGGCTTGCACCAGTCTTCGTTTCCCCACGGCTTAACCATTTTTGTGGGATCAAGTGGTGCAGCTATGCCAGTTTTACCTTTTCCCTGCGTATATAGTGGCCGTCTCGCATTGACCTTGGAGTTCAGGCTGAGTTAGCCAATTGGTCACTGCTTCGGCTGTCGCACTGTTCCGCCTTTGCCTCTTTCGCGCGATGACCTTAGTCAACTATTAGAGTATAGGGAATTTAAGAATAGGGGGACTCTATTGGTTAGGAGGATAGGGTAATTGCAGGATGATAATGCGCACGTGGAAAAAGCTGCGAAGAACGGCCGAGGGCGGTGGCTTTCATTATGGCCATGCGTACTCGCGTTCCGCTATTCCCCTATTTACTATAAGCGGCAAGATGCTCCATTCTAAATCTCAGTAATAATTCTCGCTTTTAAAAACCAACAGATTTTCTACCTCAATTTGCATGCCTTACCTCATCATGCCCGCGATGAAGCCATTCGCTAATGGCATCTGCTCTCGAACAATTATTTCATGTTACTGCATCACTGCCTGACCATACCTTTTGCTTTCTGCACCTTCGCGCTCGTTTCTCGCCTGAGAAAGAAGAAAAAAGGAAAAACTGATAGTGGTGCCAACATTGACTCGAAGATTGGCATCCGAGTAGAATAGAAACATGTTGATTCCAGCTGCCGCTTTCCACTTACAGTTTTTAAACTAAACAAAAACCCAGTCTGATTTCCTTGTTCGTCATTAGAAATAGAACAAAACAGCACCTTATGTTAGGGGTAGACTATATTTCTACTTCATATCACATGAATTTCGTCTATGCCATATTGTTTTTCTGGGATTCCTTCTTTCTGACTACTTTCATTGGCGCGCTCACCCTTTGACATTGTCATCATCATCATCATCAGCCTGACTATACCCACTGCAGGGCGAAGGCCTCTCCCATATTTCTCCATTTAACCCGGTTCTGTGCTAGTTGCATCCACTTGACCCCTGCGAAGTTCTTAATCTCATCCGCCCACCTAACTTACTGCCGCCCCTTGCTGCTTTCCTACCCTTGGAATCCAATTTGTTACCCTCAGCGACCATCGGTTATCCTCTCTTCGCACTACATGTCCTGCCCATGTCCATTTCTTCTTCTTAATTTCCACTAGAATGTCGGTAACTTGAGTTATTTCTCTGACCCACTGTGCACGCTTCCTATCTCTTAATGTTACCCCTACCATTTTTCGTTCCATAGCCCTCTGAGTTGTCCTCAACTTAAGTAGAACTCTCTTGGTTGGCCTCCACGTTTCAGCCCCATAGGTGAGTACAGGCAAGATGCAACTGTTGTACACTTTCCTTTTGAGCGATACCGGTAAGCTGCTAGTCATATTCTGCGAGTGCTTGCCAAATGCGCTCCATCCCAATCTTATTCTTCTTGTTATTTCCTTTTCGTGGTCCGGATCTGCGGTTACCACCTGTCCCAAGTAGACATATTAGCCTACTACTTCCAGTATTTCGCTACCTAATGTAAACTGCTGTTCCTTCCCGAGGCTGTTGAACATTACCTTAGTCTTCTGCATATTGATTTTCAAGCCTACCTTTCTACTTTTTTTGTCTAGGTCATCAATCATTATTTGCAGTTCATCCCCCGAGTTGCTTAGCAAGGCAATGTCATCAGCAAATCGCAGATTACTGAGGTATTCTCCATCTACCCTTATCCCTAACTGCTCCCATTCCAAGTCTATGAATACTTCCTCTAAACAAGCTGTGAATAGTACTGGGGAGATTGTGTCTCCTTGGATAACACCTTTCTTTATCGGAATTTTGTTACTTTCTTTATGCAGAACTATGGTTGCTGTACAGCCACTATATATATCTTCCAGCACTTTCACGTACGGCTCGTCTGCCCCCTGATTTCGCAATGCCTGCATCACCGCCGAGGTTTCAACTGAGTCAAATGCTTTTTCGTAATCAATGAATGCTATGTATAAGGGCTGGTTATATTCCGAGCATTTTTCTATCACCTGATTGATGGTATGGATATGATCGATATTAGAGTACCGTTTCCGAAGCCCTGCTTAATCCTTTGCTTGATTGCAGTCTAAGGTTGTCCTGATTCTATTAGCGATTACCTTAGTAAATACCTTATACGTAACAGACAGTAAGCTGATTGGTCTGTAATTTTTAAGGTCCTTAGAGTCCCTTTTCTTATTGATGAGGATAATGTTTGCCTTCTTCCATGGTTCCGGTACCGTCGATGACACCAGGCACTGCGTATACAGTGTGGCCAGTTTTTCTAGCACGATATCCCCCCCCCCCCCCCCCCCCCCGTTCTTCAGCAAATCTGTAGTTATCTGATCCTCTCCAGCTGATTTCCCCCTTTTCATAGTTTCTAGTGCTTTCTTGACCTCGTCCTTCGTCACTGATGGAACGTCTGACTGATTTTCCCTACCGCCAATCTCATTACGGTCCTGACTACTTTGGCTACTGTAGAGATCTGTATAGAACTCCTCGGCTACTTTTACTATCTTGTCCATATTCGTGATGACGTTGCCCGCCTTGTACCTTATCGCATACATCTGGTTTTTGCCTATGCCCAATTTCTTTACCGCTTTAAGGCCGCCCCCGTTCTTTACAGCATGCTCAATTTTCTCCATGTTATACTTCCTTATATCGGCCACCTTGCGCTTATTTATGAGCTTTGATATCTCGGCCAATTGGATCTGCTCTGTTGGATTGGAAGCTTTCATACTCTGGCGTTTCTTAATCAAATCTTTCGTCTCCTTAGACAGCTTACCGGTATCCTCTCTAACTATCCTACCGCCTACTTCTACCGCGCATTCAGTAATGATATCTCTGAAATTATTGTTCCTTGCTTCTAGGGTATAATGTCGCCAACCTCGGTTAGAGCTTAATACCTATTTTGTATCGAGATCCTGAACTCTTCTGCCCTCCCCCTCACCGCTAATTCGTTGATGGGTTTCTTTCTTACTAACCTGTTGCGTTCCTTCTTCAGATTTAGGCTAATTCGGGACCTCACCATGCTGTGGTCACTGCATCGCCCTTTTCCGATTACCTCTACATCTTGAATAATGGCGGGGGTTGAACACATTATGAAGTCGATTTCATTTTTAGTCTCCCCGTTAGGACTTTTCCATGTCCATTTCCGGTTCTTCCGTTTGCTGAAGAAGGTATTCATGATTCGTAAGTTATTGCGCTCTGCAAACTCAACTAGTAACTCCCCCCTGCTATTCCTATAACCAATGCCACAGTCACCTACTGCCTTGTCTCCTGGCTGCTTTTTCCCTACCTGGGCATTGAAGTTGCCCATTGGTACAGTATACTGCGTCTTTACTTTTCGCATTGCCGATTCTACATCTTCGTAGAAGCTTTCAACTGCCTGGTCATCATAACTACATGTAGGTGCATAGGCCTGTACAACCTTCAGTTTATATACCGCTTATTAAGCCTAATTACGATGCCTGCCACCCTCTTATTAATACTTTAAAATTCATCTATATTACCCGCTATATACTTATTGACAAGGAAACCTACTCCTAGTTGCCGCATCTCTTCTAAACCTCGATAACACAGTATATTCCCATCCTTCAGTACAGTATATGCCTCAGTCGGCCTCCTAACCTCACTCAGCCCTATGACATCCCATTTCATGCCCTCTAGTTCCTCTAACAGCACTGTTAAACTAGCTTCACTAGCTAGGGTTCTAGCATTACATTGTAAATATCACCAAACACCCCCCGCTCTCAATAAATCCTGGCGTCAAATGATACACGTGGTAATTGCGAAGGAGTGAATTGCAAACAAACCACCTCAAGATAATGTCCCGCCGCTCAAAAGTCTTAGTGAACTGGAAAACAATCACAGCCCCTGTTCCAGCAGTTCTACTATTTGCCAGTGATAATATAAGCCCTTGGTTAGCACAATCGCATACCCCAATTCCTATTTGGCATTAACCTTGCCTACCGGGATACATTCTCAACCATGCAGACTCTCTCGTTCTTCATCAGCTTAGGCGCCGTGGGGCTGACGTCAAGACCTACGTCGCCGCTTCATTAAAACGCACGGCGCGCATCTGATAAGACAAAGGCAGTTCACAAGGAGCCCCATTAGACACGCCTGTCAGCGCCGCTGCCGCGGCTGCAAAAGGCAGCTGAATGGCGATAAGTGGACGGGAGGTTCGACCAGATTCCTTCCTCGCTCAGTCGGATAATTTTCTTTGGTAGCAGCCGTTTATTTAATCCATTAGCCGTCACTCTATTGAACGAATTAGGGGTTCTCACATGGTAATAACAAGGCTCTAAAGAGTAGACTAATGCTCGAAGATTGTTTAACATTCGCCGCGGGGCGGTTTTATGATTGCGCAGTAGTGGATGAAAAGAACAGCTTTCAGTTGCATGTTAAGTTTATAGAAGTTGTCGGCGTACACAAAGGTAGACGTTACACTTCTTACGCACGAATAATAAACGGTAACTTTGACAAACCTTTAGGGTTTCACAACTGGATGAAAAAAAAAAAAAAACTGTGGGTTCATCGGAACAGTCTTGCATAAGGAGGGAAATCCCTATGCGAAGGGGAAAAAGTGGAATGAACTAAAATTATTTTTTTTTTTTGCAAGAATTGTATAAAGTTGTGCTTTCTTGTTTTGTTATAGGCAAATATGCAGCTTCATGGGCGCTCAGGTCAACGTCCTGATTAGCTTTAAGCACTGCTTTGAGACGCAAATGTGGTGCGGTTTCTCTCTTTAGTACCACTTAACCGCGCTTGTAGGCAGGCGGCATGGAGTATTTGCTAAGGCATCCTAATATTAGTACCACGAGCTTACATGAGCTACTTACTAGGGACTTTACTTACGGCTGCGAAGAGCTTATCTCAAGCGTTCGAGGCTCGTGACTAAAATCATGCTTCGTGGAGCATATTGTAAACCCAGGGAGTATGTCGACGTCTCCGTCTTTGCTTTTGCAAACAGCGTTTTGTTTTTAACCTATCTTTCTGCACACAGAAAGACGCGCCATGGAAACGGTGGTTTCGTGGAATGCGCATTCCTAGTGGATATTTTTTGTTTGTTTATTTTTTTTTTTTTTCAAGCAACATACAGGTATTGCCCACTAGGCAAGAAAAAAAGGAGGTGCTGAACCTCCTGATTGAGTCCTGACCTCGCCGGGGTACAGCAGTAGGAGCAGTATTGCATTATACAACAAGAAAACGCAATCTTCACCGTCATTTACACAACAGACACATCATAAACAGTTCTTGTAAATATATACAGATAAAAGAAATAATGCTCACTAAATCATGTACAAAACTAAAGCAGAAATGCTATACAGAAGGGTTGTTCGAACCGTAAGCATAACAGCTTATCAAACAAAACTAGAAGTAAGCACTTGTCGTCTAAGACACAACATTATACAGAAAGGAAAGACGAGCAGATGCATGCGTTTAAAACCCCTGGGCGTAAAACAATCTTTAGCAGCATCTACTACAAAGGAATGAGAATTACACATGATTTGGTACTCTATTGATTGTGTTCCGTAGTTAGTACGAGGCGTATTGACCACAACTGAAGTTTGACGCAGGCTGTAGCCAGTAGATCTATTTATAGGTACGTGTTAAAAAAAAGTCAATATAATTTGTCAATATCGTAACAAAATTTTAATTCAGACATTAAAATATTGTAGGACATAGATGGATCGGGTTCGTTATATCCGTTCGCCTAGTTCAAGTTTTCAACAAGGGAATGAAAGGTTTTTTCCGCCGTCATTGATGATACGGATGGTATTATTTGTGCATTGTATACGCGTGGCGGTCGGTAATACTACAAATATTGGTAGATGATCGCTCAATCCTGAACAAACTACACCGGAGCAACTTGCAGACTTAGAAAAATCTGTGGAGCATTGGATGGGACTTTCGTAGGTTATTCAATCACGCTCTCTCAACCATTTCAAGCATAATCAAGAAGTTGAACTTTAGCAGGGTTACTAGAGTCAAAGTCGATATTGTAATCCCCTATGATCACTACATGTCTCTTCCTTCATATCATCCTTCATCGCTGTTATTTTACATTTTTATTGTAAACATAACAATCATCACACCATCAAAATCAGCGTTATCATGACTGTGATGAATTCGTCTTTAACCAAGGAATGAAGAAATATTTCATTGTGAATAATCATGAGCAGTATCACATGCTTCATTATTATATTCCATAAGACCAATCATGATAGCCCATACAAAATTTTTCTATGGTCAGTTAAAGAAAATAATTTCACTGTCGACTGTAAGTACATGGTCTGAATATCTATAGCCGTTCCTATGGCAGTCCTTATGTTTTGCTATAGCCTGTGCTATGCAAGCCTTTAGCCTATTCTACGGACTTGTGGCTGCTATGTACTGCAGTGTTTATTATTTTCTATGGTTAGGTACAAATTTTTCTTATGACCAACATAGAAACATCCTTTTTGTGGTTGGCTTTAAGAATCTGGCCCAAATAGCTATAGCTGTTCCTATGACAGTCTTTAGCTTTTACTCTAGCCCGTGCTATAGGATCTTTGACCTATTCTATGGACTTCTGATCTCCTATGTACTGCAGTCGTTACCATTTTTCTATGGTCAGCTATAGAAAATTCTTCGTATAGTAGGCCATGAGCACTTGACCCAAATAGCTATAGCCGTTCTATGACAGTGCTTACTTTTGCTGTAGTCCGATGTGTTCAAGGTGTCCTAGGAATTGTGCTTGCTTATGTAGTGCCGCCTTTAGTACTCTCTATGGTTAGCCTTAAACTTCTTACGAAAATTTATAGTTTGATTATTGATCTGTACATCTATGCAGGAACCGTGCTATAACTCCTTGAACGCTTGTTTTCAATTCGATGCCTAAATAACTGAAAATAGCCATTGGTCACCACGACTAAAACCACTATGGGTCTGAGGTAGTCACCTCAGGCGGCGTTCATGTGGCGACAGTGGCCCCACAAATTGTACTAGAACTATGACGCAATCGGTTCATCGTACAGCATTGCGGTTGAAGTCATTCCATTCACTGTACCATATAGCGTATATCTGCTAGTTAACTTCAAGGCAGCTCGCGAGCGTGATTCGAACCGGTGATATACGCACCTTCGTCTCTGTTCCTGTGTGTAGGTATTCGTGTATTTCTGTTCCAAATTCGTATCTAAATTGTCAAGCAGCCGTTCATCGCACAGTGGTCCTGGTGGTGTCATACAATTTCTTGTTGCATACAGCATACAACTCTTAGTCACGTGGAAGGCTAAAGCGTGAGAGACATTCGAAGCGGCGATGTACTCTCTATAGGCCGTTAAAAAAGGCGTATGAGTGCTGGTCTGTATTTGTTAGTATATACAACATTCAATAGCCAGCCAAAAACGTTTGCATGGCTCGCAGTCGTAGCTTCAGAGGCATTTACATCTCTATAGGCAGCTGCAGACATCTTTATGACAACAGGTTGTATATCATGAGGAGCACGCAATTTTCGACAGCTAGCTAAAATTGTTTATATGGCTTGCATTTACGGCTGTAGCGCCATTTACATCTCCGTGGCTGCCAATCGTAACTGCGTCACTCTAGTCTATAGCTTCAAAAACACGCAGTTTTCTATACTTTTTATGCAGCTTGCGGTCATTGTTTAAATGCATTCACTTCTCTACGGGCAGCTAAAGAAAATTGTGTTTTTCTCATAGGAGACTGGAATGCTAAGGTAGGGAGTGAAGAAATATCCGGAATTACAGGCAAGCTCGGTCTTGGTGAGCCAAACGAAGCTGGGCAGAGGCTAGTAGAGTTTTGTCAAGAAAACAACCTGACCATAGCGAATACTTATTTTCAACAGCACAAGAGGCGCCTGTACACATGGACTTCACCGGACGGTCTGTACAGGAATCAGATCGATTATATTATTTGCCGGCAGAGATGGAGAAGCGCTATACAAGCAGTAAAAACAAGGCCTGGGGCCGATTGTGGCACCGATCATCAGCTTCTTGTTGCCAAGATTAAGCTTCGATTGAGGATAACGCAGAAAACTAGAAGGCCTTTCAGGTATAATCTGGATCAAGTTTCATTAGAATATGCTGTGGAGGTGAGGAATAGATTTCAAGAATTAGATCTAGAAGACAAAGAGCCCGAAGAGATGTGGACTGATGTTCGTGATATAATACAGGAAGTTGCTACTAAAGTAGTTCCAAAGCAAAAGAAATGCAAGAAAGCAAACTGGTTATCTGAAGAGGCTTTGCAAATAGCTGAGGAAAGGAGGATGGCAAAAGTTATGGGGGAAAGAGAAAGATGCAAGGTTCTCAATGCGGATTTTCAGATAATAGCAAGGAGAGATAAGAATGCCTTCCTGAACATACAGTGCCAAGCAGTTGAGGACAACAGCCAATTAAGGAACACAAGAGCTCTGTATAAGACAATCAAAGATAACAAAGGAAGCTTCTGTGCTAAGCTGGGCGTGATAAAGGACAAACGAGGCAAGGACCTCACTGAAGCCGTAGAGATAAAGAAGAGGTGGCAGGAATACACAGAAGAACTGTACAAGAGGACCCGAATGTGCAAACCCAACATAAGACGGTTGTGATCACTGATCTCGAGCCGGGCATCCTGAAGAGTGAAGTTGAATAGGCCTTAGCCAGCCTTGCTAAGAACAAAGCTAGCGGAATTGATGGCATTCCAGCTGAGTTGCTTCAAAACCTCAACTATGACGCTGTTAAAATTCTGCATACATTATGTCAGAAGATTTGGACAACGCTGCAGTGGCCACAGGATTGGAGGAGGTCAGTTTACATCCCCATTCCAAAGAAAGGCAGTGCCAAAGATTGTTCCAAATACCGCACGATCGCGCTTATTTCGCATGCTAGCAAGGTGATGTTGAAAATCCTCCAAGGTAGGCTGCAGCAGTATGTGGATCGGGAGCTTCCGGACGTGCAAGCTGGGTTTCGCAAGGGCAGAGGAACTAGAGACCAAGTTGCCAACCTTCGCTGGATCATGGAAAATGCAAGAGAGTTCCAGAAACCCATCTACTTCTGCTTTATTGATTATGCGAAAGCGTTTGACTGCGTAGATCACAGCAGATTGTGGCAAACTCTCCAAGAGATGGGAGTTCCAATTCACCTCATCTGTCTCCTCAGGAACCTGTATGAAGGGCAAGAGGCCACAGTCAGAACTGGGCATGGTCTTACTGATTGGTTTCCGATTGAGAAAGGAGTGAGGAAAGGCTGCATACTGTCGCCCTGCCTATTTAACCTATATGCAGAGTGCATCATGAGGAAGGCCGGTCTGGACGAGTCTTCAGCTGACTGAAGATTGCTGAAGAACGTATCAACAACCTTAGATATGCCGATGATACCACTTTAATGGCAGAAAGTGAAGCGGAACTCAAGAGACTTCTGATGCGCGTACAAGAAGAGAGTGAGAAGTTTGGGCTTAAACTGAACATTAAAAAGACAAAGATCATGGCGTCTTGCCCTGTCAAGTCCTGGAGCATCAAGGGACAAGAAGTGGAAGCTGTGACAGATTTTCTCTTCTTGGGCTCCAAGATTACCTCGGAAGGAGACTGCAGCCATGAAATTAGGAGACGCCTGCTTCTTGGAAAGAGAGCAATGGTTAGCCTTGACCGCCTTGTAAAGAGCAGAGACATTAGTCTGCCAACCAAGATCCGTATAACTCGTGCTATGGTCTTTCCAGTTGTGATGTATGGATGCGAGAGTTGGACTGTGAAAAAGGCTGACCGCCGAAGAATTGACGCGTTTGAATTGTGGTGTTGGCGAAGACTCTTGAGAGTTCCTTGGACTGCCAGAAGATCAAATCAGTCCATATTGTCGACCATAAACCCTGAATGCTCATTGGAGGGTCAAATTCTAAAGTTAAAGCTCAGCTACTTTGGTCATCTGATGAGAAGAGAGGAGTCGCTGGAGAAAGATTTGATGTTGGGAAAGGTTGAGGGTCGCCGGAGAAGGGGTAGGCAGCGAGCGCGATGGTTAGATGGCATCTTCGAGGCACTGCAGATGAAGTTATGTGATGTTAGGAAGATAGTGAGAGACCGGAAAGCGTGGCGTGACATGGTCAATAGGGTCACGAAGAGTCGGACACGACTGAACGACTGAACTGAACTGAACTGAACTGAAAGAAAACTGTTTGATTACAGGTCGATAGGTTTTGGAACATACAGTTTTCTATAGCTACATGAACTGTTTATATGGTTTGCAGGCTTTAGCTTTAGAGCCATTTACCTCTCTGTAGGTCGCTAATGACTACTAAATCTATATCTCCGTGAACATACAATTTTCTATAGGCAGGTAAAACAGCTTATATGTTTTGCAGTCTGTAGATTTAGAGGTATTTACGTTCCTTTAGACAGCTAAAGCTAACTGTATTACTACTGGTCTATAGCTTCAGGAACATACATTTTCTAGAGCTATCTAAGACTGTTTCTATAGCTTACAGACTTTGGCTTCACAGGCATTTACGCCTCTATATGCAGCCATTGATATGACGACTGGTATATAGTTTTAGGAACGTACAGTTTTCTATAACTAGCTAAAACTGATTTTATGGCTTGTAGTCTGTAGGTTCAGAGTCATCTTCATCTCTATGGGCAGTTAAAGATAACTGCATGACTATTATTCTTCAACCTCAGGAACATATAGTTTCCTATAGCTGCCTACAGATTTCAATGGCATTGTGTGGCTTACTATAAAAATCCATAGATAAACATGGGTGACCATAAACTTTTCCATTCAAGCATATAAACCATTCTTGTATGCGAATGGCGATTTGTTATAGAGTCTCAGTTATCGGCAGCACGATCACTGACGTCGCACCATAATCAATGAAATGATCGCGATTTTATCATCATTTGCTATGGACTTAACCGAACATTCAACATCGCCTTTCTGTGAGCTGTGCTTGCTTTGCACAGAAATTAAATATACATAGATTATTATAGCTGGTGTGCATGTACTGTGAAACACTCGTTCGTTTCCTCATCGAATGACGGTGAAATTCTGAGCACTATATATATTTTTTAATTAATGTATAAGAGCCTCGGTCCTGCAAATTGAGCGGACATGGGGAATGTAAAAGGCTGCAGGTAAGACAAATATTGCTGGAAGCTTTGTAAATGACGATTACAGTGATTCAATTTTCTGCCGTCCAGCAAGTGGATACTGCGGATAAAAAATCGATTCTGAGGTACAATCGTACTTCAGAATCGTAGTCTTCGGTTAGTTCTAGGAATCCACGGTTGGAGTTACTTCTTATCTATCATTTTGCTCTTAGCCACAGCGTCAGGCATGAGCAGGCACCGCTATAGAATAGGGGGTATCTTGGTGAACTGTCAGAAGAAGGACATCCGTGTCCATCCCGCTGTAACCAAATGATAATTCCGCATAGCGGTTCCCACTGAATTTATTCCGACTTCCTTTGGGAAAGGATGACTTGGAAGAAAAGGCTATGCGAAGAATTATGAGCTAGAAAATGTGTCCGCATTAAACCATCATGCATCAAATGTTCGGTAATTTATGGAAGGTAAAATATTTATCGGTGCAAAATGATTTTAAATTTCATAAAAGAGGTCTGCTCTAAGATAGACTAAAATATTTAGCGATAGCTTATACAGTTCGTTCGGTCTTTTCGAAAAGCCGTTGGCGTGTGTTGGTGTAAAAAAACTGCGTCATGGTAATTTGTGGTTCTAGTGGTTGATGATTGATTGATGAGTGATAGACGATGACGAGTCAGTGAAATCATTGCACTTAATATTAATCAATTATCATAAAAATAAATTGAAAACATTAAAAAGGGGGTTTCAAAGGTGTCAAAACTACTCAGAATGAAAGGCCAATGCTTAATGATGCTAATTGTAAAAAATTTGAGGGTGTAATTTGAAATTAAATAAATAATTATAATAATTAAAATGTAAAATGCGTTTAAAAGTGCCGGACTGCATAGAACGAAACGCCAATGTTTGCACACGCAAAGTACCAATGTGTACAAAATTTACAAACGAAAAATACAAAAGTACGAAAATTAAATATTACATAAAGTGAAAAGATCGCCCATGTGAGTGAAACGCTGTCGCGTCATACCATATTAACACCGGCGATTAAGTGTCTCCATAATTTTTTTTTTTCAGTGTCGACGTTTGCGCCGTCCTACATAGTAGGATGCTTCACAAGTCCGCTACCTTAGACAACTTGCTAAGCTTGAAAGATGGCCTTTATTCCGACTTAATGCGTGCCGTCACGAGTGATGGCTTTATTATGACAATGTACAAATCTTGCCTAGTGCTCTTGCGGAACCACAATGCATTCGATGATTTCGAATATGTTCATGGCTTCCGGAGTGCACTGGTGGCAAAGATCTGAATACAAATTTGTAGAGGAATCAGTTAGCGCATCTTAAAACTACACCTACTGGCGCAATATTTTACACAATGAGCTATTAGAGTTACTATCCGAAAGTATGATTGTTACGTTTAGGCGCCTAGGCATATTTTGGCCGGCTAGAATGTTTATGATAGTTTGGTTTTGCTCAGCCTTCAAGACTGAAAAGCTACGTCCGCAGCCAAAAAGTGAGCCCGTATTTTTGCACACATAAGCTGCTTAGCTCAATCTTTATTATATGCAATTTTCTACGCTCTAGCCCCAGTGCTATCAATTCGGTTTGTTTTTATGATTTTCTGCAAGCTTGTACAGTAAAAGAAAAGTTTAAAAGGAAGTGCTATTCAATGTTATGATTTGCTTCCTGTGATATTTTATGGAGCTGCAATAAATAAATTTTACATCTACAATCCGCAAAAATGAACTACAGAACCCTCAGGCCAAACATGACTTGAGCCCTCTTGTGCCCGTATTCATGCGGGCATGCAGTTTTTTTTTTCTTTTTTTAGTAATTGTTAGCCGAGAAAGCAGACCAGTCAAAGAGCCTGAACTTTTTCAAGCCTACTGAATTATCGGCAGACTACCGCGCCACATTGAAAGAAGGAAGCTACAATCACCAATTTCCAACGTCAACCAGCAAAGCATACTTTCCAAGTTTTCTTGCTGTCAGTGTATTGAAATAAAGTACCATCTAGTTTGACGAACGGGTTTTTATTTGTGAGTTGTAACTCCGGCATAAACGAGAAAGAAATATGAGAGTACTCTGGAACACGTGATGACAGCTTAAATTCTAAGAGAAAAAAATTAAACATTTCTTCACAAAACGGAAATGCAGATGTCGATAACGTACAGTAAACTGTCTCAAATTTTCTCTCAGTGGCATATTGGCACAACAGCACATCTGTAACAGGACACCCAACGTGGAGAAGTATCTTTATTTGAATAGAGTGGAGTCATTCTATAATTTCGTAATCTCAAAAGTTATGCAGGTTCAAAAAATGGCTTAAGCTGCAAACTGTATTTTCCAGATTTTCTTTGCAGCCCCCTGCTTGAACAGACATGCCAGAAAACGCTCAGTGTTTGCATTGGCGTTTGGTAAGAGAGCAAAGTATTTATACCGAAGATGCAATTTCAATCCTGTTCGGGAGAAACTGGTTACACAGAGCTCTAACATACGCTGGTGACTCCCGTCAATGTTTTTCTTCCATTCGCGATGAAAGAGACTCAGCAGGAGTTCCAAGGTAAACAGATATTGAGACACGGGCTTTACTCTTTTCCATCGGTTTCACCCAGTGCAACGAAAAATTGCGAGGAACAAGGAGTCAAGGCTAGTTCGCAAACAGTGGCTCTGTTTCTACAACTATTATCTTGGAGCAGCAGCGAACCGGAATTTTCCGCCGTGTTTCAAGTGCTGCGAGAACGAGCGTATTCACATGCTGGTCGGTATATATCTTGCTTTGCAGAAGAATGGCTTCGAGAAACAAGGTGTAAACAAGCCCTGTTCTCGAAGCAGTATACCGCCTATTTTTGCTAACTCCGAGAAAACACACGGTAAATATAGGCAGGATTAGGAAATAAACAAAACAGTATTTTTTTTAAGGTTCAATATTTATCTGTAGACACTAGGCTGAAATAACTGTCATGATGTAGTTGGTTTGCATGCTGTACTGCTAATTTTCATCAGGTTGTGAAAGGCACTACGTGTAAGTAAAATGAATCTGAAGGAGTCTTGAACTTAGCCTTTGAGGCTAAGACACCAAAGCCTTAATAACATCCGTGTTCCGATTCCCTCTGCAGATCCTCGTCAACATAAATGCATATTGCTACTCTCTTATGATCTAGTCGCACTAAGGCCATAATACTCACTAACTAATCGACTTGTCTTTATTATTTCTCACACTCATTACATATCATCATCATCATCATCATCATCATCATCATCAGCCTGATTGTACCCACTGCAGGGCGAAGGCCTCTCCCATATCTCTCCACTTAACCCAGTTCTGTGCTAGCTGCATCCACTTGACCCCTGCGAACTTCTTAATCTCATCCGCCCACCTAACTTTCTGCCGCCCCCTGCTACGCTTTCCTTCCCTTGGAATCCAGTTTGTTACCCTCAGCGACCATCGGTTATCCTCTCTTCGCACTACATGTCCTGCCCATGTCCATTTCTTCTTCTTAATTTCCACTAGAATGTCGTTAACTTGAGTTATTTCTCTGACCCACTCTGCACGCTTTCTATCTCTTAATGTTACCCCTACCATTTTTCGTTCCATAGCCCTCTGGGTTGTCCTCAACTTAAGTAGAACTCTCTTGGTTAGCCTCCACGTTTCAGCCCTATAGGTGAGTACAGGCAAGATGCAATTGTTGTATACTTTCCTCTTGAGCGATACCGGTAAGCTGCTAGTCATAATCTGCGAGTGCTTGCCAAATGCGCTCCATCCCAATCTTATTCTTCTTGTTATTTCCTTTTCATGGTCCGGATCTGCGGTTACTACCTGTCCTAAGTAGGTATATTCGCCTACTACTTCCAGTATTTCGCTACCTAATGTAAACTCCTGTTCCTTCCCGAGGCTGTTGAACATTACCTTAGTCTTCTGCATATTGATTTTCAAGCCTACCTTTCTACTTTTCCTGTCTAGGTCATCAATCATTATTTGCAGTTCATCTCCCGAGTTGCTTAGCAAGGCAATGTCATCAGCAAATCGCAGATTACTGAGATATTCTCCATCTACCCTTATCCCTAACTGTTCCCATTCCAAGTCTCTGAATACTTCCTCTAAACAAGCTGTGAATAGTACTGGGGAGATTGTGTCTCCTTGCCTAACACCTTTCTTTATGGGAATTTTGTTACTTTCCTTATGCAGAACTATGGTTGCTGTGCAGCCACTATATATATCTTCCAGCACTTTCACGTATGGCTCGTCTACCCCCTGATTTCGCAATGCCTGCATCACCGCCGAGGTTTCAACTGAGTCAAATGCTTTTTCGTAATCAATGAATGCTATGTATAAGGGCTGGTTATATTCCGAGCATTTTTCTATCATCTGATTGATGGTATGGATATGATCGATAGTAGAGTACCGTTTCCGAAACCCTGCTTGATCCTTTGCTTGATTGCAGTCCAAGGTTGTCCTGATTCTATTAGCGATTACCTCAGTAAATACCTTATACGTAACAGACAGTAAGCTGATTGGTCTGTAATTTTTAAGGTCCTTAGAGTCCCCTTTCTTGTGAATGAGGATAATGTTTGCATTCTTCCATGCTTCCGGTACCGTCGATGACATCAGGCACTGTGTATACAGGGTGGCCAGTTTTTCTAGCACGATATCCCCCCCGTCCTTCAGCAAATCTGTAGTTATCTGATCCTCTCCAGCTGATTTCCCCCTTTTCATAGTTTCTAGTGCTTTCTTGACCTCGTCCTTCGTCACTGGTGGAACGTCTGACTGTTTTTCCCTACCGCCAATCTCATTACGGTCCTGACTACTTCGGCTACTGTAGAGATCTGTATAGAACTCTTCAGCTACTTTGACTATCTTGTCCATATTAGTGATGACGTTGCCCGCCTTGTCCCTTATCGCATACATCTGGTTTTTGCCTATGCCCAATTTCTTCTTTACCGCTTTAAGCCTTCCCCCGTTCTTTACAGCATGCTCAATTTTCTCCATGTTATACTTCCTTATATCGGCCACCTTGCGCTTATTGATTAGCTTTGATATCTCGGCCAATTCGATCTGGTCTGTTGGATTGGAAGCTTTCATACTCTGCCGTTTCTTAATCAAATCTTTTGTCTCCTTAGACAGCTTACCGGTATCCTCTCTAACTATCCTACCGCCTACTTCTACCGCGCACTCAGTAATGATATCTCTGAAATTATTGTTCCTTGCCTCTAGGGTAATGTCGCCATCCTCAGTTAGAGCTGAATACCTATTCTGTAGCGAGATCCTGAACTCTTCTGCCCTCCCCCTCACCGCTAATTCGTTGAAGGGTTTCTTTCTTACTAATCTATTGCGTTCCTTCTTCAGATTTAGGCTAATTCGTCTCATTACATATAGTAGCGACTCATTACATATAGTCGTAGGCTACCACAATATATTAAAGTCACCGAACGTAAACCCAAACACTCGTTTTAATCAACCCTTTTAATCTAGGGGTTGCAGAAGGTTCGATCCCCATCTCATCCTCGAACCTCAAAGTGGCTGCCTGAGTTGATATCTCTTGTCAACTAGGCTATATCATTCGATCTTGTGCCAACCTGGAAGTGTCAGACTAAGTCATCTACCAACTACTCCCTGTCAGATGGCACGCTCGTGACGCTTCAAAAGCAATGGATTATTTAGAAAATGGGGATTTAAAGATATCGCCTTAAACATGTAGTCGTATTGCCCTTTTAGAAGCACATGATTGTTTAGAGCAGTCCCCATCCACAGCTGTTTATTTCCACCTACAGCAGCTCATTTGTCTGCGCGCTCTCCCTTGCGTGCCTTAAAAAAAAAAAAAAAAAAAAAAAAAGAAAGAAAGAAAGACTCGCCAGATGTCGCGCTATTTCTAGGTCATGAGTTGGCATATAACGATTACGTGCGTGTACTTCTCAGTGGACATGGTTTGGAGTGGTTCTGCACGCCGCTGCTTTCGCGAGCAGCTGGTCTGACTTCCGTACATAATGAACACCATAACTAGAGATCGAAATTTAGCCAAATGATTTTTTTAATCCAACATAGGCGCATGGTTTTTATATATATCAGCATGAAATAAATGTTGAGTGTACGTTTAATATTGGTCTTACATATTCTATAAACACCTATTTTGGGTATCTGTGCCTATTTTCTGCGTTCGTACCTAAAAATACGCTATACCGATGAAAAGGCCCTGGATTAGAGTGCGCTTTTGTTTTCAAATTCTGTTTTCTTTCAGATCCAGTTTGGTTTTGAGTCCAGCCCGTACGTGACGTGGTAACATTAGATGACATCATCAGTTGGCTGTGGTGAACGCTGTACGAATGCCGGCTCTGTAAAGAATGCCAATGACACCAGCAGAAAGTACTGAAATAATCATTTTCCTGTGTTCTGCCATTTCTACCGTTGCACCTTGTAGAATTTAGCTGACGAAGTGGTAATCGGCCGGATGGCGCCACATTTCGCGATGCATACGAAGACAATTGAAGGTTTTCTCAAATAATTCTCATTGATTCCAGCTCGGACAAACTGGGTATTGTTCTATACACCATCTGGAACCAGCTTAACTGCTTAAGATTTCTAAGCGGGTAATACGTTTTACTGTCTTTCCTTATATCCAAGTTGCATTTTATTCTCCTGATATGACATTAGGAGCAATCCAGTAGGAGCACGCCGCATCGAAAAGCTCTCAGTCATGCTTGCACACAACGACATTTTCGCGCACTCGTGATCCACGTTTAATGCTTTATGACGACTACTCTTACAGCGTCACTCCAACGTCATTGTCTCTCAATCAAAGCACCACTGACGAAAGCCCCAGAATCTAGGTGACGCATCACGCCGTGTTATTTTGTACACGTTGGGCCTACCAGTCATGCCGAAATGAAAGACCTGCAGGAGGTAATTAAATCCGTAGAAGACTACTAATACGCCATGCTACACTGCAGATGGCGAAACTGTCCCTAGTAAAATGTGCTAAAAGAATTTCATAAAGTGAAGGACACGTTTAGCGGAATAATTGCACTTACCCGAAAATTGTGAAGCTTTCCATATATCAGCTCTTCAGCACCATTAAATTCCCTGCGTAGTCCTAATTTCAGTAAACTACGCCTTCGTCAAACCTTTAGCATTGCTCTAATATTATATCATACCCCAAGTGCTCAGCTGTTCACGCCCTATAGGCTATTTTAGCCTGTTATTACGTTAATAATTTTTTATCCTAGGTAAAATAAAATATCCGAGCTTTTTTTTTTTTTCATACATTCCTTGCGAGACGAAGTATCATCTGGACCAGCAAGAAAAACATTAGGACACCAGGCAAAAGTTTAGCGCCAGAAACTATCAACCTCAAGCCAATATTTCTGTAGAGGAGCCCTTAAGGAGAATAGGGGGGAGCACTTGCTACGCTGATTTATGCGAGTCCATAGTGGCTGTAAAACTTCAATCGACGTTGATATAAAAACTGGCATCCAAGCATTTCCTTACAGAGGTATTCCAATATGAATGTGTCATTTGAATCTACACAGCAAAAAATCTGCCTCTTGTCTTTTTATGAAGAGACCACTGGAAAAACATGAAATAAGCTCCGCGACTTCTGTATTTGAGTCTCTGTAGGGGAAGAAGACGTATGTAGGAAAGGAAATTAAAGCGACGATTTGATGTTTATTTTCTAGTAGGAAAGCTTGAAGCCGATGAGAAGACACAACCTTTACCTGTATTCTCTAAGTCTTCGGAAAGGACAAGTGGGGAACTAAAGCCTTCTTTGTTAATCACCCTTTGAGAGCATACGACTCACTTGGTGAGACTCCAATACACGGATGCAAAATATATATTCAAGGTGGTCGCACCTGTGCTGAAGGCATTCTTTTCTCAGAGGGTCCATTGTAACCTGTCTATCCTATGGGCTTCACCGCATTAGTGAAGAACACAGAAAGCACTTCAAGTACCTTGAAAAAAACTTATTGCTTTAACCCAGGGTATGTTTTTGATAAAGAGCTTTTTAAGAGGACTTGCCGGAAGTTCCCCTGTCGCCATAGATTGTAATCACACGTTCAGGAAAGCAGCTTGAAGCCGTTAAATACTACAGCTGCCACCTTTGTGGCCTATAGACCGTCACAAGCATTTTCTTAAGTGACGAGAGTGCTTCTCTCAAAACAACCCACAAGGAAATGCGGCGTATTTGTGCGCCGAGTTCCCTTTTCTTGCGAGTGTTATAAAAAATAGAAATGTGAGAGCAATGTACTATTTCAGAGTGCGTGACAACTAATCACTTCTCTTCCACTGGGACAAGACGCCAAAAAGCTCCGCGTCAAATTACGATACGTCAGTTATGTGGCTAAATATATATATAGAACGCATCGACTCAAAGTGAAACCTTGCCTTCTAAATTGGAAGAGAGGATGCACTAGGTGCAGTACTCCTGTGAGGGTACAGACCTCAACCAGCTATTATCATCATCCTACGGCAACCCCCAGGCCTTGGTTCATGTGGCCTTGACGTGCCTAGTGGCCGCACAGCCTCCGCACATGTAGCGCGCGGATACAGTGAACTAGAATATTCTATAGAGTTCACTGTAGCGCGGATCTAGCGGCGCTCGCTTGTTATTCTACATCGCTCACCTGCTGCTTCTTCTCCTTCTCTTCACACGCCTGACAAAGTTAATGGGTCATCATCATCATCATCATCATCGTCAGCCTGACTATACCCACTGCAGAATGAAGGCCTCTCCCATATTTCTCCACTTAACCCGGTTCTGTGCTAGGTGCATCCAATTGACCCCTGCGAACTTCTTAATCTCATCCGCTCACCTAACTTTCTGCCGCCCCCTGCTACGCTTTCCTTCCCTTGGAATCCAGTTTGTTACCCTAAGCGACCATAGGTTATCCTCTCTTCGCACTACATGTCCTGCCAATGCCCATTTCTTCTTCTTAATTTCCACTAGAATGTCGGTAACTTGAGTTATTTATCTGACCCACTCTGCACGCTTCCTATCTCTTAATGTTACCCTATACCATTTTTCGTTCCATAGCCCTCTGGGTTGTCCTCAACTTAAGTAGAACTCTCTTCGTTAGCCTCCACGTTTCAGCCCCGTAGGTGAGTACAGGTAAGATGCAGCTGTTATATACTTTCCTCTTGAGCGATACCGGTAAACTGCTAGTCATAATCTGTGAGTGCTTGCCAAATGCGCCCCATCCCAATCTTATTCTTCTTGTTATTTCCTTTTCATGGTCCGGATCTGCGGTTACTACCTGTCCTAAGTAGACATATTCGCCTACTACTTCCAGTACTTCGCTACCTAATGTAAACTGCTGTTCCTTGCCGAGGCTGTTGAACATTACCTTAGTCTTCTGCATATTGATTTTCAAGCCTACCTTTCTACTTTTCCTGTCTAGGTCATCAATCATTATTTGCAGTTCATCCCCCGAGTTGCTTAGCAAGGCAATGTCATCAGCAAATCGCAGATTACTGAGGTATTCTCCATCTACCCTTATCCCTAACTGCTCCCATTCCAAGTCTCTGAATACTTCCTCTAAGCAAGCTGTGAATAGTACTGGGGAGATTGTGTCTCCTTGCCTAACACCTTTCTTTATGGGAATTTTGTTACTTTCCTTATGCAGAACTATGGTTGCTGTGCAGCCACTATATATATCTTCCAGCACTTTCACGTACGGCTCGTCTACCCCCTGATTTCGCAATGCCTGCATCACCGCTGAGGTTTCAACTGAGTCAAATTCTTTAAGTTAATGTGTACCGGCACATATCTCCACAAATATACAGCATTGGCTGACACAATACTATGCAACCTTCCAGTTCCCTGCGTACCCTCCCCCCTCCCCCTCCCCTGCTGCCCATCTGGTTCGTCTCCTTGGACCTCCTCCTTCAAAATGCCGTCGACACCTTTTTGTCGAATAGAATTGTAAGGACTGTTTACTCAACGCTAAAATCCGCTATACAGCGTTAGCAATGGCAGTAAGCTACCAATGGCTGTAAGTATCCGCCGTTACCGCCTAGAGGGAGAGTTGTGAAAGATGTCTCTGAACGGTTAACAACTACACATAACCTCCCTTTTCAAAATGTCCTTGACAGCTTCATCTCGTCAAGACACGACTGTGGTGTCGTTTTATCTACTTAAGTTTAGCCGAGTTAATCTTTTCGTTAATATTTTTACTGGGCATCGCAATGGTTTCAAAGTTTGTAGTTGCATTTTATTGTTTCTTTTCAGACGCGTCAAGAGGGCTTAAAAAGTGTTTGTAGAACTACTTTTAATTATTTCAAGCGGCAGAAAGTGACCACCTCCTTAGCTCTGCTTAAGAATGTGAACTGCATGACACGTGGCGGGAGATAATAAAACACTGCTTTCAGGATTCGCGCTTTTGTTAAGATCCCGA
Organism: Amblyomma maculatum; assembly: GCF_055883805.1. Lineage (NCBI taxonomy): Eukaryota > Metazoa > Arthropoda > Arachnida > Ixodida > Ixodidae > Amblyomma > Amblyomma maculatum. Next base: position 11,754,062 of record NC_139353.1, on the reverse strand, counting down.
ATCACATCTGCTAAGTTAGATTTTATTCCAGTGACAAAGCGCCGATCTTCCGATTTAATATTTTGCGCACCTAGGGCCTAGTTTTTTTTTCGTTCGGTGCCTAAAATGTGCATTTGAAGTGAGACAGATACTATGCCTTTTTTTTTTCCTTTGAAACAATTATTATTCTTAATATTGTTAATGCCTAAAACTCCGGCACCTAGCCATCACCTTTACCGAACTACTCCCACTAGAAGGCAGTAGCCTCATTCAGTGATCTCCAATTAGGAATATACTACACCACTTGCGATCATCTCACAACAAAGACTTCCTCATCAAATTCGTCTACTTTATTCTCAGCCACCCTCTCCTACGTCCAACTTCTGGCATAAATTTCATTACGATTAACAATCGGTTATCTTTCCTCCAGATTGCATACACTGCCCGCGTCCGTCTCTAGTTCATGATTTAAGCTAATTTATGATTTAATCTAGTTCATGATTTAAGCTTTGTTCCCTGGCCCACTACACTCTCAGCAACGCTAAGCTCACTTATCGGGGAAGGGCACCTTACTGGTGAAGACAGTGTCGAAACATGGCAATCTCCCATGAATGAGGTCATCCCGAAGTTTGACTTCAATGTAACGTTTATCAAGCCCAACATTTTTTGAGGGATTTTGTAGCCCTGAGAAACGGATTGGGGATGGCACGTGTTGAGCATCCCTTGAAACTACAAGCGGAATTCAATGTTGATGCTGATGATTCGATGCTGACAAGCAAATAGCTGATCCTCATCATTGTTTCAAATGCGCATTACGTTACACTATAGGGGATTGTGTTCTTACACTGGAAGACTCTATATACAAAAATAATTATGAATGGCTTAAACACTGAGATAATTCACCCACATGTACACGTCGACGCGTGTGGATTTTCAGCTTTTTTTTTTATTTGATTTGCGGGATTTAACGTCCCAATAACAATTAAGGCTATGAGAGGCGCAGCAGCTTTTTTCTTCTCTCAGATACAATTATACACAATAAAATGCGTTGCTCATCTTTCTAAGCTTATTTCGCAACACAAACTTGCTGCAGTGTACTTCAGTGACATATTTCATCGCGTAAGAGATGAAAGAAGTTACAGGCCTCCGCAAAAACTTTAAGGCATACCCTGAAACCTGGCGGTGTCCACCTTTATTTCTTAGTTTGAAAAACAGTTTCATTGTTTTTAGCCACGAATCAGGCTTGCCATTCTGTGCAACAAAGGTTTCAGATATACCAGGTATCTCTCACTTTATCTGACAACAAAAGACGTTTGAAATGTTAAAAAAAAAAAAAGTTGAGTGGCGCAGACATGGGATTTTACCGCAAGCGCTTGAGTTTTCCAGGTAGGCCAGAAGGTCAATAATAATAAAATAAAATAAAAATGTTATAGAATATTTTATCCAAACAGTTTTATGTGGCAAGTGGATTAATCTAATCCTACCATCTAGACTGTACTTAAACCTATTTTTCTGCCTAACTCCATTAACAGTAGATAGTAGAGGAGACTTTAAAGGGTCCAAGAAAGACGTTAACACCCCATTAAGTTATAAAAAATCCTTTAAGAGGAGGAAATGATGTCAAAGACTATCGATGATACGTCAGGCCTGTAAAGGCGGTAGTAAAGCAGAACTGAATCTTCTTCTTTTTTTTTTTTTAGGAATTGTTTTCAGTGCAGTATTTAGAAATTCTGGACAGTCAACTCAAGGCTAACCACTGACGTTAGTAGTGACGGACCAACGCTGGGGAATTATTGGCGGCTGTATATTTTTAGAGAACAAAAGAGTGAGAACAAGTGAGGCTCGTTCGAAACTGCCTTTAATCCTTAGGACCAAGGCACTGCACAGCAAAGCCCATCGGACCGCTTGTTTGAGACGCCTCAGATATAAAAACACACATGTGATGGAAATATACTCTACGTAATAATTTGTGAGCTGCGTCATCGGTACGAGTTCTCGCCCTCCGGGCAAGTAATCTTCGTGACATCGAAAACCTGTCGCGCTCTAAAAGGTTTCTCCCAAACTGCGCACCATCGAGGAGGAGTCAGCTGACGTCGGCTAATTAAGACTCGAGCAAGAGGATTTGACGAACCCATTCTGCGTGCCAGTTGCTTTGAGGAACAGGCACACTTTATTAACCGGCGTGAGTTCCAATTTTTAAAGATATATTTGTCTCTAGTGGTGTGAAACCGGGCACAAATGTGCACGAGAAAGGTAAAACTGACTTCTTTCAATCTTTATAAAATCCGCTGTGAAGAGGACTCCCTCTGAGAACACTTTCAATCACCGGCCCAAGTGTGCGCAAAGGTGGATTGATTCAGGGATAACTGTCTGTAGCAGTTAAGGTCCTCGTTTATAAAGACGCTATATACGGGGGAAAGGACAACAGTAATGCGAGGGTAATGCAGTATTTCTCTTGTTAGCAAAAAACTCTGGCTTTAACACGAGCGAGGCAAGGAAGCCATTTTATTATTTTTTTTTTTTACGACGGAGCGTACAGACTAATCTCTGAGTACTGAATCAATGTGGCTGCAACATATTAAGATACAGACACACCGCGAAAAGAAAATCGCATTCCGTGTTCCACGCATGATGACCGCGCCTTTTTCCAGCATATATAGATGGGAAATTTCAGAAGGCGCACTCTGATTTGCGGGCTTCTAAGCTTGACGAAGCGCACGATACCACAACGCAGTCACAAGTCATGAACGGTGAGGATAAAACTAATGAAGAACGAATTCGCACTGACCGGAACGCAGAACTGATTGCGAGCGTAATTGAATGTGGCATGAGGCGCACTGGACCGAGTGAAGCTGATGAAAGCTCATCCGATAAATGCTGTTGACTGTCACTTAGCTGGCGATTTTCGCAAAGTGCATTAACTGCAGCAGTTTAGATTTGTATAGTCGACTGCAGAAGCGCTAAATTAGTACGCTATCATGAGCACAAAAGAATCGCCAAAATCGATAATTATCTCCCAACTATGCCAGCGTTTCCTGCCGCGTGGTCCACCCTTGGTGCACGATAACGACAATAAAGTTATGTGATCTGCGCTTGCAGCTTGGAATGACGTGGTTGAGGTTGCAAGGTTGCATTAATTACGACAATCAGCAGCATAATATAACAATCGCTTGTTCTACCAGTCTTCATTTTATCTCTTCCAAATGGCTGAAGGTTGCACCAGTTTACAGCCGTTTGTATTTATTCATAATCGAAGCTGTTTAAACTTCCTTTAATGAGCTTGGCTTTTGCTCGCTGTTTATAGATACAACGGTCTAAGGACGCGTGTGAGCGTCCATGCGTGACACGAGGAACTTTAAAACGTGTTCTTCCGGGTCGTCTTTGTCGCTGGAAACCAGGCATGCGGTAAACTTGTCCAAACTAGCAAGTTTGAGAAAAGGGCGTCTACGTGTATACCTTGCCGTAAAGTGGGTCGAACGCGTGGGCGCTGTGCAGACGGATATAGAAAGGGCTGTGGAAGTACGAGGAGCACTTGCGATGGTCTCGATGAGACACACGGCGAGAAGAGGGCAGGAGGGAAAGCGAGAAAAAAAAACTATACACGTCTTTGCCGCTCCCTGTCGAGAAGCGCTGCGCGCGCGCTGTCGCTGTCATCGTTGTTGTAGCACTCTCTTTCGAGGGCATTCAAGCGTACGTCATATGTGGGTCGACGACGGAGCGCACCAACCGCGCCCTCTTTTCACATTTTGCACACGACGCATGTCGGGAACATTCGCATCACCGTTCTTCGCAGATAGCCCAAGTTTAAATTATTAATCGCGGTGAACAGAGCTGCTGGGCGGCTTAAAACAAGACCGTCTTTTTTTTCTTTCGATGCATGCACGGGAGCATATTCAGAATTTTTCTTCGGGGCACTTTACGAGAAACTCTAACTAGTCCCATTATAAGAAAGCCCGGATGTGCCGTGTAGTCGCAAGTGGTGCGTAAAATGCGTCATCAAACAGCGATATGACGCAAAAGCCATGCTGCCTATCTCGTGACAAGGAGCCGTCCGCAACTGAGGTACCGGCCTTTCAGACATTGTTATACATGTCGTTCGTTTAAATATACTCAGCACTGACGGACCTTCATGAGCGTCAGATTTCCCAGCCTTAGTGTCAAAATTATTATGCAACTGTCTGTCGCGCAGCGGTCCGTATTATGTCATACCATTTCTCGTTGCATATATCACAGATATGGCATGTCGGAGTCTAGTTAATGGAAGGAATTCGTACCGATGACGTCAAATTGTATGCTTTCCCTGTCTTTCGAGTCGAAATTGCAATGCAACCGTTCGTCGTACAGCGTTACGGGTGGGGCCATATGATTTCTCGCTGAATGTAGCATACATCTGCTAGCCAGGTAGCAAACTAGCCCGCGACACGGATTAGAACCTACGACATATGTACCTTTAATGGTTGCCTTAAAATTGAGCTTTCGCTGACTGCTGCTCCCAGATGCCGCGTGAAGCATGCCAGTCGGTATGCAATACGCCAACACACGCACTGAACACGGTACCAGCAGAAAAAGGCTTTAATATGTGCTAAAATATCACTCGACATTACTTCAACCGCGGCTTGCGCATTCTTAAACGTAAACAGACCTAAGTGTATCTGCCGATCTTTTAGGCTTAGCATTCTTTTTACATGAAAACGAACAGGCTTTGTTGACAGACTGCCCACGTAGGTGGCAACTAGAACGCTATCAGCACAATAGCAATTACATAACACAACGTTAGATAATGCACTTTATTTGAGGCAGTAATTAGGAGCTTGGAATATTTAAACCACGCAACTATTGCTGTGCCTACAACCTGTGAGGTGATTTGTGATTGCTAGAGTGTGAGAATTTTCCGGCTGTCTTGTAATAAAACAAGTTAGTGTAGTATGCTTCTGAATCAGTGCATCAGTGCATTGAGCCATGTATAGAAGCCACTCTCCATATAGTCTTGGAAAATAACGCTGCCCGATGCTTCGCCACTAGCAGGTCGCGCTGATCTATCTCTTTTCTTCCCCGAGGCCTACGCCACGCTTCCCCTTGGTTCTCACAGGCTCTCGGACAACGAGGAATGACTTGAGCCATTTATAGGAGTTCGTAATACCTTCCCATACTGCGACAACTGTCAGGAAGACGAATTCGAATCCACTGCTGACCCCACAAGCGTCTTTCTGGCCGACGCTTCAAGGCAACAGCGATCACTAACTCAGGCGTCGTTCTAAGGTATTTCTTCTGTACGTTTTTCAGCCCTAGCTTGACAAATATTTGGTCATAGCATTAAATCTGAGTGGTTATCATCGCATCGTAAAACGGACAGCTCAGTCAAGTCGGCGACGGGTACCTAATAGAGTCTGGGACACCAAAAACAATGCAGCTGTTTGTAGGTTAGACACATGTCTTACAGAACCGAAGTGATGGAACTGGTTGATTGTTATGAATAATCGATGATATGGGAATTGAATCCCTGGATCCACTCTCGTCGCACATTGTAAATTCCCGGCGAATTGGGTAAAAGTAGTTTTCTTGCCCCAGAACGCTCTAAGGATACAATCGGCTGGGGTGCGTCCTATCGCGGTGTCTCAAGCTACTGAACAGAAGGTTAGCGGTTCTTATATTACCGCACGTTACATCACAAAATACCATACCATACACTACCATACCATACCGTACCATCATACTGTTATTTTGTTAGGTGCAGCTATAGTCCCGTATTATGCTCCGCTGCACGCATTTAGTGAATAGGCTAGAGATGGAAGTCCTGTCAACACCGGTCGAGAGGAAAAGTGCCTGGCGTGACCGATAATTGAAAGCATAACGAGGAAGCTTGTCTTATAGATCAGAGCGAGCATCCTCCCTTGCTCGCCGTGCAGGACGTTCTGAGCCGGTTTTGCTGCCTGACGAGGAAGTGACACTAAGAACCTGCCTCGGATGTGCCGCTCAATATAGAATGCATTGGCGTCTGCCTTTGCTAGTTCGGTCTTTCTACTGTCTCGAGTAGCATTAGTGCTCGGACTTAGCGGAAGCGCTTGTAGCGGAGTATCCATAGTTGCGCGTCGTAAATAACATCAGCGCGGAAGGTCAGGAGGAAAAATGACAATGTTGGAAGAAACCAGCGGGAAGGACAGTATGACCACTATTTGCACTAAATAGTAGGGTGAGAAGGAAGAAGAATAAAGGCCTAGCGTGTCTGCAAAAAAATAAAAAAAAAAACAAGGACAACTCTGTGATGCACAGAAAATAGGGGACTAAACTAACACTGTTTTAAACGCTCAAAACGAGACCTGTAAGAGTAAATGAACTAGTTCAAAGAGTCCAAAATATGAAAAGTACCAGTCAAAGACGAAAATCAACAGGTTTGAATGGCAGCTTTCTATGACTAGATTAGTATTGTCAGTCTGATATAACTGTATGCGCCTGACTTATTACATTGTTCTCATTGCATTACATTATTTATCGAAATTGTGGCCCTACATTTCTTCGCCATGTTTTGTCTGTAGTTCTACGTCATGACAGCTACATACTTGGGTACTTCGCATTTTCTCATCAGGTTAAGGAATACTAACTAGTTTACAACATTGTAAACTTGAATGCTGTTGGTCCTAATACTACGCACACTTATGTTAGAAACAAAAACATCAGTATGCCTCTGTTTTAGTACTTACAGTTTTCCTTAGTGAGCGACAAACGATTAGTCAACCCTGCTTATTCATCCTAAATTTCATTTAAATAAGCGACGCACACGAAATTCATGTAGAAGGATATACGCTTAGACATCATACTAGAAAGCTAAATTTATCCTTACTTCTGCGTCGAGATGGAAAGTATATCCTGAAAGGTAATATAAGACATCATTATCAAGAAGTGTTTAAAAAAGCACCGTAAAATTTGATAGATTATCCAGAGGAATGAACTTCGAAGGTGTTACTGGCACATAAAAAATCTACTAGGTGTTGGCCCCATCTCGTTAAGCTTCCCTTAACATAAGAAATAATTTTGTGGGGAACCGCACAAAAAGTTCGATCTGTTGCACCTTCCAGCCTTGAAAAAAGCTCTATGCCTCCACGTTTATCCGTGCGTTGTAAAAGAATCGATACATTAAATTCAGCAGAATTGACTAAGGCCAGCTTTGAAGGGGTTTTAGACTAAGAACTGTTTTGTTATTGGTGCCTCCTGTCTTTTGCTACCATTAAATAAATAGGGGAGTGTCGTGAGAATAAAATCAAGAAAAAGTAAATAGGCCAGGTTTTTCTGAATAGTTAAAATCATTATTGGTCAGTAGCAGTTGAAATGCGATATTCGTCTACAAATCTGGGCCGGCTTGCACAATAAAGCCCGAGATAAGTACAGACTTAGGCGGTGTCTTTAGTAAGGCAGACTTCTTTAGGATGGCTCGGATACCGAACGCTTTGGTTTGTGTTCACCAGAGTGGCTTCCCTGAATGCCCTCAGCAATCACTTGGAGCATTTTAATTCGTAACACAATCTAAAACAGCAAAACGCAATTGCACGGATTTTACGCAGCGCAAGACTGCCGAAATGTTTACATCTTACAGCGGGGACAGAGCCAGCACATCAATGTAATCCCTGATTTCTCGACTTAGGAACATGGCATCCTTGTGTATTAGCCAAGACGGCACCAGAGTCGTAATCGTGCAAGCGACTTATTCAAGTCCGGACTGAAGCCCAGTCTCGATCCAGTCTTAAGCAGCATATGCTAGCGGCCTATCCTTTAGGCTCAGTTAAGTCTAGACTTCGCTAAGACAGTCTTAAGAACGTTTCGTGCAAGCGGGCCCTGATTTTAGACTCACCTGCAAATCATGCTTCGTGTCCAGCTTTGGTAACGAGAGCTCCGAAGCTTATGAGTCCGTATCAAGAATAATAAGCTAATACTTTGGTCGGAAAGGATTTAGTGCACTCCTTATTGCAACGCCGTTAGAAATTGCAGCTATCGGATAAACGTTTGCTTTTTATGAATCGTATTTTTCCTCCTCTCGCAGTATAAAGCTTTCGTTATGGGTTCCAAGAGAAAGGTGAGCCGACTTAGGCGCTTTTTCTGCCAAGAGTAGCAGCGCTTTCTTTTCGTGCCGCTGGTCTAAGGCGTGAAGCCGGTATGTACACGTTCCGTGCATGCCCACGACAACAAAGCGCGGCGCAGCAGTGTCAGCAAGTCAACAACAACATGTGCGGCCGCCACGGTCACACAGGCGGGCACCAGCGGATTACCAGAGCGTCGCGAATTACTCAGCAAAAGCGGGACGACTAGCAGGAAGCCAGCCGTTGCGTGCGTGGCCGCCCCTGGGCTTATTCGCTCCTTTTCCCCTAGAGAGGGAAGAGCTCAGAAGCTGTGTGAATGAAATGCGAAGCAAAAGGGAAGAATGCTGCCGAAATTCGTAAGCCTAGAAAGGAAGGATGGTGTAATTAAAGCATCCGGTGACGTAGCGTGCCGTGGCACTCGCTCACGACAAGCGGCTGTCCGGCGTAATCGACGCGTAATTCCCTGCAATCTTGATATTTGTTTTCTCTCTTCCAAGTGCTCGCCTTTTAAGCCTTTTGCGTACAAGGCAGGCTCTTTAAATTCTCTGCCTGTCTCTCAAGCTGCTCGCAGGAATCTTCGAGAGCGAAGGAGTGTCGAGCCGCTGGGTTCCCCAAGTGAGCTCTTCTATAGTAGGATACAAATAAAGAAAAAGAGTTGCTAATACGCGGCCTGTGTATTGCTACGCCGAACATTAGGAATCAGTTCTTGAAATTGTAAAATACAAAACAAGCCAGATACGACTAAACATTTAAGCGCATAATTTGGTCTGATCGTTAGCATTCAATTTAGGCAAATAAGGAAGCTTAAACAGTGTATTATAATTCTGTAATGGAAGAAATGGACATGGTGGTCACTGCAGAATTGAGTTTTATTCGGCTATAAATTATTATATAGTGATTATAACTTTTTTCAACTTGTGGAAAAGAGTACAGTTCTATTCGATGTCAACTTTTTTATGCAACAACACTTAGGGACCCGTTCTTCAAAACTTAGTGCGTCGTCGGTGTTCTAAGCGAAGACGCACGGGCATTTCTCAAGTAGGCGGCAGATGGTAGACGACATGGCCTGTCACTGATTGGACGGCGGCCTGCGTGGAGTCACGACAACACGTGCCGTGGCCGATTTGACTGGAGAGGCCACCTCCGGTAGATACACAAAAGTCACAGGTTGAGGTGTCAATAGAACCTTCCTGTACAAATGGATTCCGAGTCAGATTCGCTAGTCCTTTAGGCCATGCATGCACTGGGCTTGGTTAAAGCAGGAATTTATGCCTGCATTTTGTGGCCCTTCGCATACAGTAGTAACTTGTGACTGTGTGTTAATGAGTATGTTTGGGAACAGAAGTAAGGATTAATAAGGGATTAGTGAATAGGTGAGTAGCAAAGCACGTGTGCGTTGAAAGAGAGTCCATAACGTCTCCTCTCCCCCTTTAATATGTGTATATATATATATATATATATATATATATATATATATATATATATATATATATATATATATATATATATATATATTCTGAGTGCTAAACTAGTGTGACAAAGCACGAGTATTAAAACTTATTTTTACGGCCTTCGTTCACCATTATATATTCTGAGTGCTAAACTAGTGTGACAAAGCACGAGTATTAAAACTTATTTTTACGGCCTTCGTTCACCATTTTAATTATTCTATATATATATATATATATATATATATATATATATATATATATATATATATATATATATATATATATATATATATATATATATATATATATATATTCTGAGTGCTAAACTAGTGTGACAAAGCACGAGTATTAAAACTTATTTTTACGGCCTTCGTTCACCATTTTAATTATTCTCACCTGCAAAAGTTTTAGCGTGTTCTTTTTAGGAAGTAAATTAAATTCCATTCAGCGCATTATACTCAATAATATGAAGCCCTCTGCACAGTGAGTTCTCAGTGGCAAGCGAAAAATCAGTTATCGTCAAGGAGAAAAAAACAAGAGCGCCTACACAAGGTCTATACTAGAATACACACCCCAAGTCGTGAGTACGGACGCATACAGCGCCCCATTTATATCCCCTTTTCTTTTTAATTTTCCTTGTACGGTCATCCCCATTCCAACTGCACAGGTGAAAACGGCGAACAGCCACGTAGTACGAACTAGCCGCCGGCGCGCATTCGAATGCACTGCACTGGGCCGACACCAGCTGCTTAATAGGCCCCTCGCGCGACTTCGCTCGAGCTATTACGTTATAAGAGGAAAGTGCGCTCGCTTTTCACGACGGGCGTGACTCAGATCTCGGAAGATTTGAAGCAGCGAGGGAACTGAAAGAGCAAAAGAAAGGTGAAAGGAAGGGACAGAGAAAAAAAAAAACGAGCAGAGCGGCGTGTGAGGTTACGTTGGCCGTTTAGGGAAGTAAGCGTATCGCAACGTCGTGGTTACGACGCACCCCCATCAGGTGTGCTGAGGTGAGATAAAACGGTTGGAGCTTCCGCAACATCTGTAACAGGTCGAACAGCAGTCGTTACGAAATAGAATCTATATCGGGAATCCAGCAGGAGCCGCACACACTTCGATATCTGTTTCTTTTTCTTCTCCTTCCTAAATTCGAACTTACTTTCGGAAGACGACGAAGCGCCCTTCATTGAAGAGCGGAGCTGTTCCCTTGGTTGCGTACCTAGCCAGGAATATGAAACTAATTTTCAGCATGTCTGCCAATGGGTTTTCATGAAGATGTCCAATCAGCTATATGTGGCGCCAACTATCTACAGCCCGAATAACGCTCATATTATCCTTTCCATTCCTTTCTTTCCTTCAAGCACAGCCATTCGGCCCTTTTCATTACGACTCGCCACTTGCAAAGACAGTTAGGAAACGTTAAGGAACAGTTAAGTTGAGCGCTGCATCGTACTAATCTGTGTGAGCTGATTGGCATTGGCGACCATAAAGTGTAGCATCGATGAGGCCTCAGATATGACCACATCATTGCTGTGTGCAGCTGGGAACGCAGATGATGGCCTTGCTAGCCGCCGTTCCTAAACTTGGCATTCTTTCTGACAGTCCACCTTTCGGGATAAGGCCTCCAATAAAAAAAAAAAAGCAATGCACTCCACAGGGTAGGAAGACCCCGCAGCGTGGCACGGTAGACTGAGTGGCTTGCTTTACGTGTTCGGCAGACGTATTGCAAGCTGCTGGTGTGATCGACAACCGCTCCTGTCTGACCCACATGGCAGATGACACTTCCCAGCTTTCTAGCCGCTGTAAAAGCTGGTGGGGGGAGGGGGCGAGCTCCTCCTCAGTGGTGGATCATTGGTGCAGTCGAAGACAATGCAGAACTTGCTTCGCAGGCTTCCAGCCCCACTGATAGCTCCGCGCATAAAAGCATCTGCTCCAAACTCTTTTTCTGGTCGAAAGAACGAACACATTTGTGGTACTAAAAAGGGTTTTTCTCCGTCTCCACCTATCACTCTTGGCTGACTTCAGGGTATCATTAATTTTTAGCTTGAGGAGAACCATTGAGCCTTTAGGAATAGAGGTTTCGCTACAGTCATCGAGATCTAGCGCTGCGTTTATTTCAAGGAAGAGCGCGGCCCAGGTTCAGCCGCTGCGCTGGTGTCTGTGCTCAGGGCCCGAAACATCGCAATCGGCTTTTGTGTAAAGGCAGGAAAACGATTGCGTGTATTTGATTTTTGAATAGCTTCAGAGCGTGAGTTTTGTGACTTCCAAAACATAATTACGGCATTTTGTCGCGCATTGATCATTATGAGCCCTAAAGTAATGCCTTCATTCCGAAACGCAGTCCTCTGGTGGTTTTCATTAGCCACGAAAGCTGCCTGCAGACAGACAAAACTTCTGCAGACACTCCATTTGTCAACTCTAGTTCAGAAATTGAAAGATTAATTCGGACTAAATTTTTTAAACAAGCGTCTTTCATTTGTTGTTCACTAGCCTTTTTATTAGCAATTGCCTTGTTTCTAATGCAGCCTTGGGCATTACCTCCCTCCATATTTTTTAAAGATAAGCCAATAAATATTCGAGTGAAACGCTCGGGCACCTTTAATACAAACGTCGATGCGCGTAAAATGAGCGGGGATTACTATTACTCGCGTTCATATGCATATAGGCCATTTAGAACACCGCGTTTTGACAGTGCTGGCACTGTTCCGTCAGCCAGCTGCTCGCCGCGCATTTCCTCTTACGCGCCTATCTAATCTGCATCTAGTGCGACGCTCAGATTCTGTGACTTTCAAAAAAGCCCGCATCGCGAAACTCTTCTTCGAGTCCATGGGCGCGCAGTATTGTCATACTCTGCGTGCCCAGTCGCGGTTAAACCGCTGCAGGAGGATTTCGATGGTAAACAGAAACGCGCGAGCCTCGCATTGCTGTCAGATGTATTTGTCTAGTTCTTTTGGCTATCTTTAGTACGCTGCGTTACGAACGGTTCAACTCCCTTAAGCTGCCCCTGGATTATAGAGACGCTTTATTGGAGGTCTTCACATTTATTTCGGCTGCCTACCTACGGTTTTTTCAGGGGTACAAAGTGTAAAGTTCGTAATCTTTTTGTTCCAGTAAATATCCAATATACATATACGGTCCTTTGTTGGTATGTGGGTGCTTTCCCGGCAGCAGAAGATGTACCCTGATAGAGAACATTGCACTTATAGTTTTTCCCGTCACACGAATTTAACTCATCCCACCTACAGCAAAAAAAGTTCTCTATGTTGAAAGCCTAAATGGGTGGTTCAGGTTGGCCTGTGGGATTGAGAAAAAAGAAAGAAAGCTTGCTGGCGCCCGAAGTTTACTTGCGAAATCGCCCGCTGATGGCGACACCTGTATTTAATTCTTTGAAACTTCAGTACCTTTAAAAAGTTTCGCTTTCATATAAAATAGTTTCTTCGGCGTAAGGATGATGTAAACAATCGATAAATACCAATTTTAATCTATCCTGAGTATCTATCATTCCACAGCCACTCGAGTTTTTGAGTTCTGCCTTCGTCGGTATGCGAGAAGGGGTCTATTCCAATACCTTAGGATCAGAGCATGAACGCTATAGTTTCATACGGGTGCGAATATGTTTTGTATACACTGCCACGTTCTCTTTGCTTAATTCAATGAGTTTCTCTAGCCACGCAGCGTAGGCCAATTTTAGTGTGACCGCAGCAAAGAAAACTGCGAAAGTAAGTTCATTAAGATCTCTGCGCATTTCGGAATAAACTGTAAAAATTTCACAGAGAAAACTGTATCGAAAATGATTATAAGGTTGTTTAGTACAGTATGTGGGGAAAACAAAGCTTGAATTTATACTTTTACAAAATTGTTTAAACACTCAGGAGAAATCGGCTTCATTGCCCGAGCCAACTCACTCCTATGCATGAAATAATTTTTCTTCGTCCAGTTATTCCTGTGCCGTGCTGCTATTTCACGCAGATGCGTCCTATATACATTTATATTGGCAGTTCTTGGTGCGTTGCATAATCGTACTATGAAAACTGAAGAGCAGGCATTGAAAAAGTGTTTCAGATTTTTTTTTTTTTTTAATAAACCATAAACATGTCTTCCAATCTTAAACATTCATATGCAGCCAGATAGAATGAGGATATTTAGATGCTTCAAACGTCATGAATAGCTTTGCGTCTTCTGGTATTTAATTACTGGTAGCGAAATAGGACCCATAACGCGTACTGCTAATACAGCACAGAACGCGGTGCATCGTACATTACGCAGTCAAAAGAAGCGAACTAACAGATGCGGAGACTGGTTACGCTCAGTGCCGAATTCATTCCCTATGTTCTCGCAAACAGAAAGAAGGTGAATTGTAAAACGAACGGGTCTCCATTTTTTGCAGTACTTTTGGGCAAACTTGAGGCCATCCTGTGCTAAGCTTACTTCCGTCGGAACGGACTGCGCTGGACAGGAAAACATTAAGTTAAGGGACATTAAGTTTTTTGGCCTGTGAGGTGCGTATGCTGTGAACAAAAGTAAATATTAGTTGCTAAAGCAGATATTTTCTCGGATTACCGTCGCTTGCAATCATTAGGATAGCACCCAAGGAGTCAAGCTGTACGAGACAGGCACATTTTTTTTTAAAAGGTATCGAGCGCTTTCAAGACTCCATTGGCTAAATGAAGAAAATTTGCATAAGAACTTGCAAGGCTATCCTCTCTCGCCTTAATTATGATCCACTTAAACCTGCACAGGTAACCATGCGACAATTCAAATGAAAGAAAAAAGGCCCTTACATGACGCACGAAGTCCTCCGCAGGGCAGTAGTCAAGCTGGGATGGATCACCGATTCTCTGGGCGAAGAGATCCATGGCCCGTAGAATTCTCTGGCGGCGACAGGAGGAACAGGTGACCGATGGCGGGAGACTTTTGTGACTTACACTTCCACTAGTCTCACTCTTCGATGTAGCCGACTATATAAAGCTGGCGCAAAGTAGTACAGTCTTGAAGAGAGGAAGGCGTGGAGTGCTTGCAATGGGTCGGTCAGAAATGGTAGTAGGACTAGAGGTGAGGGAGCGAAGATATATTTGATTCTAGATGAACCAAATAAGCTTTCCTGACGCTGCCTTTCATATCCCAGTTAACTCCGGTTAAATATCGGGAGGATTACCAAGGAAACACACAGTTTTCAGATGATTCCTGATGTAACGCGGCACCACACAGCACGGGAAGTCCTGCGTAGCTGAGAATTTACTAGACGAAGAACTGCCAAAGGCTCCAGAGTTTTTGGCACGCAAGCCTGCTGACAGATCGCCAATTGCAGGTCACGTCTAGCAAAGAAGATTATTGGCTGAAATCCGGCAAATCCTTAAGTAGCGCAATCTTTCAATACCAACCGTGCTGGATTTTAAGGACTCACAACTTCTTCTCCAAGAGTTCTCTCGGTGTCCTTTCAAGCAATCACGACGGATAACTTCACAAAAGCACGAAGTCTCACAATCACACGTCAAGACGAATAATCCAAAGTTTCACTTTCGGTCTCCTGGTCCTAATCCTCTTTGGCGCCTACAGTGATACCGAACTTGAGCTGAACAGCAAAGCCGATGACGTCTTGCGAGCAGCCAAGTCTTGGATAACCGCTTCCTTCTGGTTGTCGAAGTGATCCGATCTTCTCCTCCAGAGACACTAGATTTCCGCGGATATCGATGCGGGTGTTTCCAGCGATCCCGGTGCCCAGCGCGGCAACGGCCAGACCGAACAGGCAGCAGTGCTCGCACCGGGTCCTAGGCGTGGTGCGATCTGACAGGCGGATGCCCGACGCGGGCCACGAGGCATGCAGCGAGAGACCACGAGGAAAAACTTCACCGTTGGTTGCCCAGCGAAATGGAAAGTACGCCATAGAGCTCTCACGGGGAGAGAGGGAAAGATTGAGAGAGGAAAGGAGTCAGGACGTGGTCCCGGAACGGCGCGAGGAAGCAGGAAGAGATTCTTTTTTCAGTGGGGGTCGCTTCCACTCGGCGAAGATGGAGAGGGGGTGGTGACCTAACTCTGTCCGGTCGCCGTCGCGGCTCGTTCGCTCTTCCACAAGAGCTCCTTTCCATCTTTTAGCTCTTGCTTTCGAGAAGCCGATCCCGCCGCAGGCTTTACCGCGTGCTACCGGCGCGGCCGACCGAGGAACTGATATTTATATACACCCCGCAGCCTCCGCAGTGCCAGTCTATCAAGCACGCGTCGGCGAATATGGCCCGGGGCGCCCGTGTAACGGCGTCGCCGTGTTATGCTCGCCCACGTAGTGGGCCGATGCTTCTTTATCACGGGGCGCACCTTGGCGCCACGCGAACGGAATGGCTTGCCTGCTGGCGTTGCCTGTAGCGGAAGTTGGGTTTGTAGAAAAGGAGCAGAAGGAAAGTTATCGTGCGATTGTTGGGCAAAGGCAATGCGAGATTAGGTGTTACGCTGTCAGAGTCCCATGTATGACGTAATTCTCGGATAGCGCTCAAAAGTGCCACTTCCTTTAGATAATAAAAGGATAAAGCACATCCGGAAGGCAAGCCCGTTATACTCGACTGGCACTGGTCGGGACGCTTTACTTTGAATTCTGTCGTATAAACTACCACCATACCGAAACGAAACGTGCAGAAAGTACGGGTCATAATCATAGCTCCACGAAGAGAGGCGGATGTTATTGCCAAGACCAGGTGCGGGCGGGGAGAAACGTGCGCGTTGCACGATTGGGGAAGATCACTGTCAAGCACTTAACGTTACAAAGTACTATTCCACACGAGAGGAACCATTCCGGTAAAAGAGGCCTAAGTCCTTCGTCCCAAAATAAAGAATAATTGGCGTTAAAGCGGTCTTTTGCCGAAATGATGACTCTGGTGGTTTTTGTTTGATGCATTTCGATAGCCTGAGAGCTACCTTCTTTTCGTCATCTGTACATTACAGGGAAAGGAACCGCAATGATTGGGATTGGATGTTATTTGAAGATTTCCTCTCTACTTTTTTTTTTTTTACTCTTTATTTTTCTTTAAGGTATCGATGCACTCTATTCGGGATTCATTTTCTAACTCTCAATTCGAGACGACATGACACGGTATGCGTAATAAGTTATCGATCTGCGAATGCTTGCAAGCTTTAAGCGTCACGTCTCAAGACTCAGCACAGTCTCGATCTCGAAGCATGGGCCTATATTATTCACGGAACATAACAGACAAGGCTAGCACTGGCTCCCAAAAGCTCAATCAATGATGTATTTGACATTACATCACATTATACAATTTCTCTACTTTGTCATTTGGTTGACTGCTGTATTGGCCGTTTTGATTAATGTGCGATTGTCTCACGGAAGTTATATTCGTGTTTTTAAGGATCTTAATCTGTTCTCCGGCCAACACGCCTTAAAATTCTTACTGAGTGTACCAAATACGCCACCTAACAAAACAATAAAATTGCATTGGTAACAATCCCAGTAATATTTTGGGTTAATCAGTTACAAAGACGGTTTCTTTGCTAAACTCAATATGGGTTACTTGCAGCATGCAGCCAGTTCCATTATTCATATATTTAGGTCCTTTTCGCAATTTTGAGGATTGAAATCGGGTGCGTTATTTAGTAGCTTCAGTTGCTCATGCGTCATAAAAAATGCGCATTTCGACCTTATCTTCAGATCAAGCGAATACGTACCAATCGGTGAGATAAGTTGAAAAAACAAACAATCAAACAAAGCTTTTAAATTAACTGAACGCTTTCCTAGAATAATTACTGTAAAGGAGCATTAGGCTAACAAATCAAGCTCACGCTGCTTATTTACAAATAATCTAGGCGTGCAAGAATTAACAGAATAAAAGAAAATTCAAGGGCCTCAGTTTATTATTGGTCTATTTTTACGTTCAGAGCTGCGATGTTTTCATTGGCAAGTAGATTATTTATTCATGTGCTTTACACGGTCGCATTCCATGCATAAACCAAGTTGCATGTCATTCTTGATGTTGAGAGATTTTCAGTTTCCTCAAATTTATTAACAAAATGGTAATTGTCCTATCACTTTAGGCATTAAAACAGTTCAGCCAGCTAATATAGACTTAGGGGGGGAGGCTCTATATAGGGCTATCGATAAAGTCTGGCTCTTTTCGCGAAACTCTCCGATTAAGAGAGATGGGACTCTAGCTTCGAAATAAAAATATTTAGCGCCTTGTTTTTTTTTTTGTTTTTTTTTGTAAAATATCAACGCTTTTAATGCTTTTATTCGTACTGCACCAGCCGCTCTATGCTCTCTGCGCCGGTAACCTCGACTCGACACACTGTCGAGGAACAATGCCAGCTGTCAATAAAGTAGCCAACTCCCCTTCTAAGATGCGCCTTACAAGTATTAATATTTTGTTAAAGGCAGTGTGTACCAGATGGTACGGACAATACAAAAGAATGAAGCGCCCTTGGTAGCTATAATATTCGCATAATATTGGTAGCATAATATTGGTCATTTGAAGGTCTCGTGATCCGGCTTCAAAGTTCTCCCGTATCGAAATTTTCTATACGTGGCACCTGCCCGAGCCGACATTGCCACAGCAGCTGTTGCAAGAACACCCAAAGCCTCACGCCGCGTCAGATGGTGCCCTCGACGAAATGATCCCGGGACTGCCACGCGACATTTCCTGGGTTTTATCCTCCCCCTCTCCCCAGCCCCGAAAAATATTCATTTCGGAGAGTTTCCATTCTCCAAATCACGTCCACTAGCGACAGCAGACCATCGAACGTGAGGGGCGGCTAGAAGCATTTCTAAGAAGCGGCGAAGAAGCAAACACAGGAGCCATGCCCTAGCGGCTAGCACGCGCGACGACTTTCACGGTGTTCCACACAGATCGCAACTTCGTAGCTGTGATTTATCTAAAGTTGTCTGTGAAGTTATTGTTATAAAATAGAGTAAACTCGGCGGGTACACTTGCCTTGTTCAATTGACATTGTGATAGGCCTGGCCACTATGGTTAACGCCACATTATTTCTTCTTTGGGGGCGCACTTCCCCGACAATACATAGTTTTCATGCATTGTCACACCAGCCGCTTCTGACCCTGCACCACGGTGGTTAGATGGTAGTGTCGTGCAGTTCATGCAGTTTGTAAGCGTTTATTCGACACGCACTCGAGCGACTCATTAGAGAGTTTTAGCTTACCGTGATCCGCGATCCGCTACCGTTATCCGCCACCGCGTGTTCAACTGCGTATGCCCAGACCCCCCTTGACGCCGATAGATGGCGCCACATACTGAACGTCACACCGAAGTGCCATACCGAAAGTGGAAAATGCAGATCAGAAAGGAAGCTTTCTTTGATAACACAAGAGGCAGTGCCCTACTTTTTGAAGCTAGATCAGGGTGCCTTAGAACACGCAGCTACAAAAAGAAATTTAACAATGAAGATGACGCATGTGCTGTATGTGGTAACTCCAGTGAAACAATGGACCATATTATACTCGAATGTAATGGTATCCATCCGGAAGTTGATGCAGGCGCAGTCACTGTTCCTGAAGCTCTGGGGTTTAGAGATACCAGTGGCCGGGTGAATAAACCGGCGGTGGAAACTAGCAAAAAACGACTGTAAGATTGGTGGCTTAAAAGCAGAGAAGTAACATAATGTTAGTAATGTAGAAACAAAAATTTAATAAATAGAATGATGGTTTAGTTAACTAATCTAAATCAATAATTAGGTTATAGGGAGAAAAATGAGCATGATAGCTACTGCTACCACCCAGTTTCAAAGGGGACGCTCCTATATTCCATCCATCCATCCATCCATCCATCCATCCATCCATCCATCCATCCATCCATCCATCCATCCATCCATCCATCCATCCATCCATCCATCCATCCATCCATCGGCACACAGACCTACCGCATCGGGACCAAACAGCTTGAGCGCCCCGCCCACGCGCGGTAGAGAGTCACGGTGGCGGATCGCGGATTACGGTAAGCTAAATCTCTCTATTGACAAATGCCGACCGGTGCGAGGTTTGCCAATCTTATTTAGAGGAGCTTGTGCGGCCTACGTGAACCTCGTACAAATGCATGGTGCAAATGTGCGCCGGCGTGGACTCCTACGTGGACGCTAAGCACTGGGACGTATACAACTCCATTTATGCCGTCTTGCTCCCATGCACGAGGAAACATTGACATCACAAATCATTTCGTGTTTTCAACCGTTTATGTCTCCCTTAAGCCAACGAAGGTTCGTAATTATCTGGAGGCCCGTAATTAGCCTGTGGGTGAGTGATGAGCTTGATTGGTGTGCAAGTATCGAAGTACGTCGTCGACTGGTCGCGATTTGTTTTCAAACAGGGCAGATCCAAGTTCGAGTGTGTGGGGTGTGGGGTGTGAGTGCATAATATTTGCAAATTAAACGCGGGAACCTATCGGCGTCACTTACAGCTGAACATCGGCTACGAGGCACGCCACCCTAATTAGACTGTTGCGTTCTCGTGGGAGTTGTTCAACGTGCATTCACTTTTAGCGCATAGCGTATAGTATCTTCTACAAACGTTTTGGGGTACCGCTTTCTTCGTCTACAGCGCCTTCGACCGTTAGAACAGGTGGACGCCGGACACTTTAGCGTGTGGCCGGTCTATCTCCGCACCCGTAACCTAGGTGCTGCATCGCCACCCAGTCGGATGCGCGTCGTCCACCAGACTTGAACGTTTTGTAGGAAATTTAAGGCGCAGTCGGGTACCTAATGTTACACACCTTGATTCGTTTCCCTGCGAACCACACACAGTCGCAGTCGCAACAATGACAGTGGCGACTGCGAAGCGCGTACCAGCTACAGCTGCCGAGGTAATCTCTGAGAACGACGGTATAGTTTATGTCAACCAATGAAGTTTACTTTTCTGACTTATGCTAAAGTGCCGGCCGCATATATACATGGACGTTGTCAAGGTTTTTCAAGCCCCGTACTGTTACTCCGTGCCAACCAAATGCTCCGGGCTTTCCCGGAAAGCAGCTTCGTGCGCTCGCAAAGCATTGTGATCACCTACGGCAAGTCAGTGTTCATACTTTGTGCTGAATATTTGTCCTCCTCGCGCTGACAAATACAGCACACATCGGCATGGTGACACCGCGCGGAGACATGCTAACACATAGTGTATGTGTCGATGCCTTACCACCACCTTCAGCTCTCACCGGACCGCTTAGTGACTGAAGATGGCAGCACGTATCCCAGAAGCCCTTGCATGTGACGTACGTGAAAACTATGCATAAATGATTTGTTTGAATTCTGCGTCAGTTTTTAGCTTTCTATCACATTCACCTGTATGCGTACCGGTCGTGTCTGCCCGGTGACACGTCGCAAGGAGCTAAACAAGGCATATTTCAGCAACCGCATAAGTAACGATGCCTGCTAGCTGCCCAGCATCTGGCTTGAAAACCCACTATCATCATCTATGGTCACCCACACTTCGTAAAGAAACACGCTTTCGTCGGTGCTTTTGCAAAACTTCCCTGTATAACGATAACTATAACGCATGTTTTCATAAGTATGCAATGTAGTTACGGTGACGTACGTATAGTAGACGCTCTCTTTCCCCGCGACAGAGTAGGGGGGCGGAGAAGTAGGGATTCTTTTTTGAAGCCCCTCTTACTATCAGTCTACACTAATTATACATGGTCGCTTTGGTAGGAAGACAGGTTATCTGTGCTCTCCATTTCAGTTTCGCAGAACGGGAAACAAGTGAAGGAAAGGAAGAAAACCAGAGAAAGAGAGATCTGGGGTATAATACAGCGACTCAGTGTTAGAAGCGTTACGCGAAGAAAAGTAACTAAATACGTTACTCGTTACGCTAAACAAAAGCAAGCAAAGGACTGCATTAGCGTCCTACGTTACCTACAAATAGGGGGATGCGTTACCGTTACCATTATCGAAAAAAGTATCGCACTTCACTCATTTACTTCATGGCCTCAAATTTTAATTAGTGCGTCTTCGCTGCAAGAACTCATGCATCGTCAAGCTTTGAGAGGCAACGACTCTGTCCTCTTCACCGGAAGTCAACGCTTCTTAAGGAAATCCTTGTCTCTTTTCTTTCTTTTTGAGAACTGGGGGCTGGGCAATCTTGCGCCTTTAGAGAGTTGTGTGTGTGAGTGGTTTGGGAAAGGAAGGTAGGTAAAGGCAAATGCGTGAATGCATGTTCGTGCACGTGTTTCTTATTTTATGGATATTCTGTCTTTTCTTCTTCTTTTTTTCTATTTATTTGGACGCGTCGTCAAGGGCAGGCTTTTTCGGGCGTACATGTGAGCCGGAACGGGGTCGTCGAGAGCACATGTACATTTTGTTTACTTGCAACGTCAATTTAGGTGCTCCGCGGTCTGTTTGTCTATTTATTTTTTTTTTCTGAAAATGGGGGTTGAGGGTGGAGGGGCAATTGAATGAAAAGTAAATAGTAACGTGACACCTCACGTTACCAAAACATGTTACCGTAAGTCCTTTATACGTTGCAGATCCTAAATGGTAACGGATATTTTACTAAGTTATTGAAAACGTTACCAGTAATGCCATTGCTTGCAATGCGTTACCTCTAATATTGGTGTACTTTCTGGAGGAAATTAGTTGAAATGGTTTTCTGTAACACCCGAAACAGGTGTATTTCGCTGGTATACATTCTGTTTCCTGTTTTTCTTGATCTTTTACAAGTCACAAGTCGCCTCTGCTTCTGAAGGTAAGTTTCACTTGGAGCCCTCACCTTCGAAGAGACGCAGTGTACGAAACCATCCAATTTTGTTTTAACAGAACATTGCTCCAAGTTAGGAAAACATTGGATTTTGTAAACCTTCCTGTCAACGGTGACATTTGACCAGTAGCAAAAGACAGACTTTTGTGAGAAATCGCTCATTCAGCAATCCTAACCCCAGCAGGGAAATCGTTAACAATATTTTGTCTCGTCCTAGTTCCTGAATTTCGAATTTCTCTTCGGAAGCGAACGTATAGATATCTTTGCACTCAATTACCCTGCATCTTATACCGTAGCACACGTCTCGCGCTGTGCACTTCACGTAGTCGTCTCCATAAACTTTTATCTGTGCGCAAAAGCATCCGCACGTTCCACTTTTTTTATTACGTTAATTTTCATGTCATTTCTTATTAAATAATGTCAGAATTAACATTAGTTTTGCGGGCACTCGGTTCAAACTTAGGACGTCTGCACGAAAATAGACTCCGTGATATCGTCACTTTTGTGATGAAACTCCGTACCCTGAAGCGTGTTAACACAAGCCATTTAATTTGCATGCAATATCGGTCGGTGACAGCGAGTTTTGTATTTCATTACTCGGTCTCTTGCAGTATATAAAATCTGCGTTTTGATTTCCAAAAGTGACTTTGTCGTTGAGCAGCGCAAACCTATACATACACGGCTTCTTCTGTTTCTTTTCCTCGGTGTTCTTAAGGAAGAGATGATGGTTTAATGAGAAATGGAGCATATATTTTCTTTCTATAGTTTATTCCCAGGATTTAAAAATTGATATGCCGTGCCTACGATGGTAATGAAGAAATATAAAATGTTTCCTGGTATACTTTGGGGATTTTAATTTGATGTAAAGTTTCCACCCAGTGGCTATGCTACTTTAAATTTTACGGCTGTGTTCCTAAGAATTCTCATTAAGGTAAGCTGCGCAGTAAGCTACGTTTTCCACAATGGGCGTTCTCGAACCCTGTTCATCCGAAATTTTTGAAATTCATACATTTTACAACTGCATGCTGCAGGACATGCAATACTTTTCAATATGTCCTTGTTCGACAAGCACCCCCTCCCCCTCCCCCTTGATGTTTTCTTTCCAATATGCCTTGTCGGCAAATGACGCTCTCGTCGTTCTCAAATTTGTAACCGCAAAGTGCTAAGATGAAAATTAAGTGAGGCCTCGCCAGTTTCAAAGTAACATAGGAAAGTATGGTGCAGAAAAATCTGGCGATCACTTTTTTTTTTTTTTTTTTTTTTTTTTTTTTTTTTTTTTTCAGGCTGATAGAAGCGTGGGCGTTGTCGCCCATGCTGGCGCTGCAAAGGTAAAAAGGTGGTCCGAAGTAAACACGGCCATGTCCTGGCTGATCGAGAGTACAAAACCATACATAATAACCGAAATCACATTGAAAACTAATATAGATCCAGCACACATAAGGTTATAAAGTTTGTAATCAACATCGCTTGAAAAAAAAAAAACAGGAAGACACTACGCTTTGGACAGTCCCTATATGTCGAGGAGATTATATCACAGGCATAAAACTAGCATAATTCCGCGTTCAAGTAAATTCTTTTCCGATTCATTAATTCCGCGCACGATGAAGTAATGAAACTGCTTTCTCTCGTTGTGATAATTGCTCATTATTGATTTATTGCTTGTTCAGTGCGATGCTCAGTGAAATAAATTAAAATGCTGTTTTATCGCAGCATTCGAGCTCTCGTTTTCAATTTTCCCGAAGAATAATTGCAGATTTTTTTTAAGCGCTGCCGCATGATGTGCTCATTAACTTGCAGCCATCCCGTCTTTTAAAGCGATGTATGCCTTCAAGTAAATGCGCAAATAAGGACGCGAAATTATTCTAAATAGCAAGTGCAAGAAACAAACCCGTTTTCAAGTTCTTCTCGCTCTGTGACATACAGAGCCTAATTGAAAGGAAGCTTCGTGAATGCTCGGTCGTTTCAGTGACATACCGACCGCACGAGCCTCCCTACCCTTCCATCTCGAGGCTTCAAAATACCCGTCATCGAGGAAGGAACACATCGTTCGACGCTGGGTGCGCGCCGGCAACGGCGATTTCATTTCCTCCGCTGAAATGCCGCACATTTATCCCCGTTCATTTGGGAGCTGCCCGCCGAACAGGAACGTCATATCTCGCAAACAGCGTAGCCCAGCATGCATCTGCTGTAGAACTAGTTTCGTGCAGCGCACGTGTTGGCTGAGGGTTCGCGGATTCGCCTGACAGCCCTTGCGCGAGCTGAAGTGAGTCCCACTTCGGTGACAGCCGCCCGTGTACGGCAGCTAAGCGGAAAGGTGCTCGCGAGTGCACACTAACTCGTAATTCGTGAGAGCGTGGACAACATCCAGAAAAAGAAATGTGAAGATGTAAATTGTGCGCAGCAAGCGCTGACAGGAAACGGGATATTCCTTCGTTCGGAATAAAATATCTGTTTTATATTCAATGCGTGACGTTGAGGACCCGCTTTTCAGAGGGCAGCTGCTTCGTTCATTTTTCGTCCTGACTTCGATATTGGCAGCGCGGTGCGGCCGGCATCTGTGCATGTGGGGATGCACGCGTACAAAAGGCGCGTTCGTGTTTTCTTTTTTCTTTTTTCTGCTAATGTCTTGCTCAAAGAGTGGGTTTCAAGCGACAGAAAGCAGGGCCAGAACGAAATGCATGTGCGGGGTGATGATCAAAGCAATATGTGTGTGTGGGGTGGTGTGGAAAAACATTTCTTACATTTAAAGAGATGTTGTTTGGGAAGCCAACTTCAGTGGGTCGCTCCCCTTACAGTACCAGGCGAGTCCACTATTCCGGGGCCCCATTGGTCTGGGCCGCCAATCGAGCTCGCTGGACCAGTGCTTATTGGCCCGGTAGCTCCAGGCAACCGAGCAGTGCTGCCTCCCAGTCCTCTCGGCTAGGGGAAGGAGTTATGGGTGAAAGAGAAGGATCTAGCTGGCATACCAGACCACGTGAAAGGAGTCAGCCACCTCTCCACCGGAAGGACAGAGGCCCGAAAAGGAGGGGTCGAAATGTTTGAGTATACTGCCGGGAAAAGTATTGGTTCACCCGCTTTCCCTGGCCCCTTGAGAGGAGCCGAGTACTGACTAATGCGAGTCCCGGTAATAAGCAGAGAGGCCATGGCTGGCGACAGGAAGGGCTGAAGACAGGTTTTGTTATGCGCATTGCGTAACCATGCTACTGATGATGATGATGATGATGATGATGATGATCGTGGTGGTGATGGTGATGATGATGATGATGAGTAAAGGCAATGGCGATCATACAAAAAATTAATGGAGAAAGAACTTTCCAAGGCGCAGCCTTCGATGTATTCGGGCAGGTAAATCCAGAGCTCTCAATGTTTTTCAAACACAGAAGAAAAACGAAAGAGGGCCGTGTGGACCGTTCAGCAGGAGTCTCGATGTACGACCGAAACTACGACGGATCAATTTTCTAGTCGAGCCGAGTTCTCTTCAATTTTATACTTGACAGCCCTAATGGTCTATGTTTGGGCGATGTGTGAGTGAACTCTGCGAGGGATGCATTTCGTAAATCGTTCGGAACAACACAGAATATCATATTGTGTAGGAGCACACTAGGCAAACTTTAATCGTGAAACTAAGCCGGATTGAAATCCCAATCTGGGGGCATTCGCGGACGGTCGCTTCGCATCTGACATGCGCTATATCGACTGGTCTGTCATGTAGGAGGGCCTATAAATAACAGCGCCTGCTAGGATATATTTTGCAACCAACAGGACACCCACTTCTTTAGCGTTCGAAGCTTCGTGGTAGGCCATGTAACAAAATTTATACGTTGCAATTCGGACGCGCAATTTATCCTAAGCACTGCAGGCGGCTTATAAGGCTGAGGAATGCACAGTCACCCGTCTTTATTCCAAAACATTGCTGTGCCCGGCAGTTTTAAAACATTTAAATTGTGCCTATTCAAGACCATGCCCGCACTGTGCGGAGAAGTCTTCGGACATCTTCCACATATGGTATGGGCATTCCACTCAACACCGAGACACACATACACACACGGAGGCATCGTAAGGGTCACGTTTCGCAGAGACGCTGGCGTTGGCGTTTTGACTGCAACACGAAAATAACCTCTGTTGTTAAATACACGTTATTTTGTGTCGAAATTGTGAGGGAACCGTTCTTGTGCAGCGTGCAGAGGGATGACATGCCATTTTGCTTCCCACTCGGCATTTATCTGCTAGTGAAGATGGCAGCTATTTTTTATAGGGATGCGAACCGACGACCTCAGTTTAGTGGGAGTGTTCAGCGAAAAAGTGAGAAAAATACTGCGCCTTTTTGTTTCTTTTTCTCAGAACCAACTTAAAAAAGAAGGAAGTCGCAAAATGGAAAGGTGGCGTTAAAGACGCTAGCGAACCTATTTTTAAACCGAAGCTTTAACGTCCCTGTTATTTAAAGCCTTACTTGGTGAAAATCGCCTAGTGAGATCCGCCCGCGAGTTCTGTTCGCGAGAGGTGTCCGCGAGATCCCGCTGTATATCGGCGTGGTTATGATATATATAGTGACCTATAGTAATATTCGTAGATCATGACAGTCAATCATGAAAGAGAGATAGGAGGAGCCTCTCTTTCCCTCTTTGTTTACTCTCCTTTCTTAGGCACTTCTCTACTCTCTCTGAGACAGAGAGCCCCTCATCCTCACTCTCTCTCTCTCTCTACTCTCAATCTGATAGAGATAGGGAGTGACATACAGATATGGATAGGGAGCTCTTTCTCCATACACTCTCTATTTCCCTCCCCTCCCGGTCTCCAGTCCCTCGTATCCTCTCTCTCTCTCTCTCGAAAAATAAGAGGCGCTCAAGGACCGCAGCAAGGCGTCCAGTAGGACACGTAAGGAGACTTAAATGCTCCCCCAAAAGCTTCTTTTTCTCTTATTTCTTTATTTAAACGCCAACGGATGCCAAAAATTTAGGCACGCTCGGTTTTTTTTTACGTGGAGGAAGTGCGAGAGTGGTTTCTTATCCAACCTTGCCCCGAACGGCGGAATAGCATCATCTCTGCTC
The DNA here is from genome assembly GCF_055883805.1 of Amblyomma maculatum. Taxonomy (NCBI): domain Eukaryota; kingdom Metazoa; phylum Arthropoda; class Arachnida; order Ixodida; family Ixodidae; genus Amblyomma; species Amblyomma maculatum. The sequence goes on along the minus strand of NC_139353.1, from coordinate 11,726,827 downwards.
ACTGTTGTACAGTAACCATAAATCTTGAACAAAATTTTGGGAAAGAGTTTCGAACCTACCTTGTAGCAATAATTACACTATAACATACATTATAACCTCAGATCCTCCCTCAGCAGTATTATGTGCTGTGCGATTTATTTTTCAGAAAGCATCTCATCTATCGTTTTTCTATAAAATTCCTAATTACTCTCTTTCTTCCGGGGATGAGAAGTAGAACAATTTTCTACGCAACGGAAGCCTAAACCGTTTCTAAATATATCTTGCTTGCATTTTTCTTTTTTGCTGTTTATTCACAACTGTTTCCAAGAATGAAGCTCACGAGATATACTATATATGGTCGATTTAACTACTCACTTCAAGCGCAGGAAGCATTTGAACAGCGACTTTTCCAAGCGTGTCGGAAGCTTACACCTTTCCGGTATGTGCGTGACAGTACCTTACAGTATCCTATATACATTATTCTTGCAAATGAACCTGCTGTCGCAGAAAGCTGAACTTGAGGCTGTGCCAGGTGCACTGGGTATGATCAGAGCCCAAAACAAAGCACATCTGGGCTTTGATAGCACTTATACACGACGTATATGCCGCTTGGCGCATTTGACAATGACGTCATTGGACAGAACTTACGCCTTGTGCTTGAACAAACAAACAGAAAATGTCAAGAAACGATTTGTTATGATTAGTCATTCTGCGTCATATCACTTTGGTTCTGGAGTAATTTCTGGAAGAACTGGACCAGAAAAAGGCAAGTAGACCCCACATGTCTGGGCGTGGCACCGCCACATCTATTCCAACAGTGTCGTCTCCGCCATGCTGTGACACGACCACGCACAGTTTCTTTCCAGAGGGTGACTAACGCCGAGAAAGCTCGTCAGGATACATCAAAACCTAATCTTGCTCTCTTAATCGCAGGCATAGGCGCTTTGGTCGCCGCTACAACAAACGAAAGCTGTGATTTATGAATGGTTTAAAGAGGGTGATATCGCGGATGTGTTTTAACGATGACCAGCACGACATTTTTGCATTGGCTTGCATCACCGAGTTACAAACAAAACTAGCATGAACCCAACATTGAAAAAGTAATAATAATTAAGTGTAGACACTTATTCTGCTTACGTGCACGAGAATACGAAGGCATCAGTTTGTGTGACTGAAATCTTGTTTCAAATGTTTGTGAATCTCTTTTCTTGTAATATGTATACCTGCTTGCTGCATACTATACCAACGATATTCGTACCTTGTAGCTGCATTCGAGGTGTTTGTCTCTTTATTTCCCACACTACATGCAGGCATTGAGGCCTGTCATCATCAATCACATGCGTACGCGAAGCGACCGGGCTACATTAGACGATTGATCGAACTGTAAGATCAGTACGTTCCTCATAATAATAATATTATTGAGGAGCTAATGAAACTGGGGAGCGCTGTCACTGTGTGCACCGTTAGGCAAGCTGAATAGCTCTAGTGAGCCAAACCCTAAAGGTGGAGCTCGCAAAGCTATCCATGCATAGAAAATCCTAGCTTAAACGGGGAGCACAAAAGCGAGGGCAGAGTTGGCAAGTGTAGCTTTCAGATTTCGAGCATAAAAGTGAACTTTGCAAATTATCTCCCTTCCCAATATGAGAAGTAATTAAATAATATTTCAGGGGTTCAGGTGGCCTCCCTCATGCGACGTGAGCATGCCAAATTTTTGGGGTGGTTCAGCGGTGCAGCGGTGGCGTAACGGTAGAGCATCTGCCTCGCATGCAAGAGGACCGGGGTTCAAATCCCGGTGCCGCGCAATTCTCAACCGGAAAAAAAAAAAATCCGCGTGTTGATGGAATTGCATACACAGGTTTGGGGTGCGACCTGATGCCGGTGAACACCTCCGGCAACGCACTCTCTCATCAGAACAGGAGTTGGCCACCCTGGTGCAGTAATTGGCCACAACCTCCTATGACAAGCTCCATAAAACCCCGGCCCTCAGTCACCAGCGGCTGCGGAACAACTGACCACGGCGGCGGTCAGACCTGTGACGCAGCAGGGGGTGCTAAGAAAGCCTGGCTCCGCTAGACAGGCCGCCTTTGGAAAATGACCCTCGCAACGTTTAACGTTAGAACCCTAGCTAGTGAAGCTAGCTTAGCAGTGCTGTTAGAGGAACTAGAGGGCATGAAATGGGATGTCATAGGGCTTAGTGAGGTTAGGAGGCCGAATGAGGCATATACTGTACTGAAGGATGGGCATGTACTGTGTTATCGAGGCTTACCAGAGAGGCGACAACTAGGAGTAGGTTTCCTTGTCAATAAGTATATAGCGGGTAATATCGATGAATTCTATAGTATCAATGAGAGGGTGGCAGGCATCGTAATTAGGCTTAATAAGCGGTATAAACTGAAGGTTGTGCAGGCCTATGCACCTACATGTAGTTATGATGACCAGACAGTTGAAAGCTTCTATGAAGATGTAGAATCGGCAATGCGAAAAGTAAAGACGCAGTATACTGTACTAATGGGCGACTTCAATGCCAAGGTAGGAAAAAAACAGGCAGGAGACAAGGCAGTAGGTGACTATGGCATTGGTTCTAGAAATAGCAGGGGGGAGTTACTAGTTGACTTTGCAGAGCGCAATAACTTACGAATCATGAATACCTTCTTCAGCAAACGGAAGAACCGGAAATGGACATGGAAAAGTCCTAACGGGGAGACTAAAAATGAAATCGACTTCATTATGTGTTCAACCCCCGCCATTATGCAAGATGTAGAGGTAATCGGGAAAGTGCGATGCAGTGACCACAGGATGGTGAGGTCCCGAATTAGCCTAAATCTGAAGAAGGAACGGAATAGATTAGTAAGAAAGAAACCCATCAACGAATTAGTGGTGAGGGGGAGGGCAGAAGAGTTCAGGATCTCGCTACAGAATAGGTATTCAGCTCTAACTGAGGATGGCGACATAACCCTAGAGGCAAGGAACAATAATTTCAGAGATATCGTTACTGAGTGCGCGGTAGAAGTAGGCGGTAGGATAGTTAAAGAGAATACCGGCAAGCTGTCTAAGGAGACGAAAGATCTGATTAAGAAACGCCAGAGTATGAAAGCTTCCAATCCAACAGACCAGATCGAATTGGCCGAGATATCAAAGCTAATCAATAAGCGCAAGGTGGCCGATATAAGGAAGTATAACATGGAGAAAATTGAGCATGCTGTAAAGAACGGGGGAAGCCTTAAAGCGGTAAAGAAGAAATTGGGCATAGGCAAAAACCAGATGTATGCGATAAAGGACAAGGCGGGCAACGTCATCACTAATATGGACAAGATAGTCAAAGTAGCCGAGGATTTCTATACTGATCTCTACAGTAGCCAAAGTAGTCAGGACCGTAATGAGATTGGCGGTAGAGAAAAACAGTCAGACGTTCCACCAGTGACGAATGACGACGTCAAGAAAGCACTAGAAACTATGAAAAGGGGGAAATCAGCTGGAGAGGATCAGATAACTACAAATTTGCTGAAGGACGGGGGGGGGGGGGGGGGGGGGATATCGTGCTAGAAAAACTGGCCACCCTGTATACACAGTGCCTGGTGTCATCGACGGTACCGGAACCATGGAAGAATGCAAACATTATCCTCATTCACAAGAAAGGGGACTCTAAGGACCTTAAAAATTACAGACCAATCAGCTTACTGTGTGTTACGTATAAGGTATTTACTAAGGTAATCGCTAATAGAATCAGGAGAACCTTAGACTGCAATCAAGCAAAGGATCAAGCAGGGTTTCGGAAACGGTACTCTACTATCGATCATATCCATACATCAATCAGGTGATAGAAAAATGCTCGGAATATAACCAGCCCTTATACATAGCATTCATTGATTACGAAAAAGCATTTGACTCAGTTGAAACCTCGGCGGTGATCCAGGCATTGCGAAATCAGGGGGTAGACGAGCCGTATGTGAAAGTGCTGGAAGATATATATAGTGGCTGCACAGCAACCATAGTTCTGCATAAAGAAAGTAACAAAATTCGCATAAAGAAAGGTGTTAGGCAAGGAGACACAATCTCCCCAGTACTATCCACAGCTTGTTTAGAGGAAGTATTCAGAGACTTGGAATGGGAGCAGTTAGGGATAAGGGTAGATGGAGAATACCTCAGCAATCTGCGATTTGCTGATGGCATTGCCTTGCTAAGCAACTCGGAGGATGAACTTCAAATAATGATTGATGACCTAGACAGAAAAAGTAGAAAGGTAGGCTTGAAAATCAATATGCAGAAGACTAAGGTAATGTTCAACAGCCTCGGGAAGGAACAGCAGTTTACATTAGGTAGCGAAATACTGGAAGTAGTAGGCGAATATGTCTACTTAGGACAGGTGGTAACCGCAGATCCGGACCATGAAAAGGAAATAACAAGAAGAATAAGATTGGGATGGAGCGCATTTGGCAAGCACTCGCAGATTATGACTAGCAGCTTACCGGTATCGCTCAATAGGAAAGTATACAACAGTTGCATCTTGCCTGTACTCACCTATGGGTCTGAAACGTAGAGGCTAACCAAGGGAGTTCTACTTAAGTTGAGGACAACCCAGAGGGCTATGGAACGAAAAATGGTAGGGGTAACATTAAGGGATAGGAAGCGTGCAGAGTGGGTCAGAGAAATAACTCAAGTTACCGACATTCTAGTGGAAATTAAGAAGAAGAAATGGGCATGGGCAGGACATGTAGTGCGAAGAGAGGATAGCCGATGGTCGCTGAGGGTAACAAACTGGATTCCAAGGAAAGGAAAGCGTAGCAGGGGGCGGCAGAAAGTTAGGTGGGCGGATGAGATTAAGAAGTTCGCAGGGGTCAAGTGGATGCAGCTAGCACAGAGCCGGGTTATGTGGAGAAATATGGGAGAGGCCTTCGCTCTGCAGTGGGTATAATCAGGCTGATGATGATGATGATGATGATGATGATGATGATGATGATGATGATGATGATGATGATGATGATGATGATGATGATGATGATGATGATGACCCAAGCTTAGAAGTCACCAAAGAGTTGGTCATACTCAAATCACACTAGGTTGGACACCGAATTGAGCCAAATTCGGGTGAAGTCACAATGCGGAGGCTGCCAGAAGCCGAAATATATCCTCTGAAGACCGACAGACACTCTGCGAATACATTCTGTGCACATTTTCTGGACACGCTTTTCCGCGGCATGAGCCAATTAGCGTTTACAGATTAAAAAGCCGTGAACAAAGCCTGTCATGTGACTCTTCAGGCTGCGGATTGGCAGTGCAACGACTTCACAGACCCAGTACCTACGAAAATGTTCCATCAAGAAAGCACAAATGAAATAGATAAAATATGGGGATTCTTATGCTCTATTCAAAAGGGCGTGACGCGGCACCTTTAATGGCTACAATCTGTGACTGCCCTTGCCTGTACTATAGTGTCGCGAACCTTATTTCATTGTTTTCAACAGCCGCCGGCACGCGGCCTTATCACTGTGACTGTAGCACACGTAACGACCTTATGCTTTTTTATTTGCTATTGATTGATGTCACGAAATGGTGCTTTATCATTTTCTTTGTAGCATGAAATGCGCAGAGGTTAGTCTGGAAGAACTGCAGCAAGGACAACTGCTTCCGTATCATTGCAGATTTTTCCAGTATCCCATAGCTGGTTTACCTCGATGTTTCTGCGCTGACTTTAAGTTGAGCACTTTCGAATGCAACGGACATTCTGTGTTCGACGACCAGCGAGCACATTTGCTACTATCGCCGCCGCCGAGTTGCTTAAGTCTTGCGGGTGCAGGTCAGCCCAACAGAGTTGATTCCAGTAATGCACTTATCTGTTCGTTTGTCGTCTACAGCGTAGTCGCCACCACATGACAACAGTTGAGTATGGTACGCATTATTTTACATCACGAAAGGCAGCTCTTTTTTTACATCAAGAAGGACAGAAGCGAGAATACGGCTATTTTTCAGAAATTCAGAGTGAAGGAAGCGTAGTCGCTCGGGTACGAAGAGAGCGTGTAGCTTTCGCCGGCGCCTCCAATCGCTTTCTCCGTTTGGTACTCATAATTTCCACAAACAAACTGCGACCACATGCAGCCTTCCGCAGTGTGCAAATTGAGCGAACTCTGTCATTATACTGATTCATTTCGAGAACTACGCAAAGACGTAACAACTCGGTGCTACATATAGAGTAGCATGAGGACGACAAAAAGAACTTATTACACACGCCGACGTCACTCTCCCTGCACAACCAATAGACACCGACAAATCGCGAACGGGATTTCGCCTCGCGAAAAGCAGTTACTGATATTTGGTTCCTGAATAAATGCCGTATAGTCGCAAGCCGTGACATTCGCGACACACCGGGGCAACAACGCCAGTCTCGGTTGGGAAAAATATCATGCGTCACTTCAGTGAAATCTTTAGCGAACTGATTCAACGGCTCGTTTTATTATTAATTCGCTTTCTACCTGAACTCCGAAACTTTATTGCACATCATTCCAGGATCGTTAGCTGCCTTCCAAAACGGGCATCCTACATGATGTAACTCTGTTGGAATTACTGATGAGGCAGTCCCATGAGAGCTTACCGCGTATAATCATTAGCCCTGCAAGCACGCACGCCATTCGATTTTTATCGACCTTTATATAAGGACTGCTTCTGTCCCAAGTATATATTTCAAAGCCCTGTCATTCGATCTTCATTTCCTTCCGTGAGCGCGCGCGCCTGAGGTTTCCGGGTTGTAATCATGGACCCGCTCTCGCCGGGTTCAGTGTCTTGGGAACCGGAGAACAATCAGCCACAGGGAATGTAATCAGGAACAAGTCTGTCCTTGTGATCTGTCGCGGTTTGCCGCCGCCGCTGCTTCACCAATCAATAAGCAGTCGAGCGCGCTGCAGGCAACTTGCGTGGGTAATCAGGATACTTGATTCTTACGTGCTTTTGGAACATTGGTATACTCTCGAGCGATATCTCATAAAGCCCGGTGCTTGAACCATACATGTCTTCTCCGGCGTACGCACTTGCATGACCGCTATTTAATTTTGACTATATCATTTACTCCTTGTCTTAACACCTAAAAGAAGCATCAGTGATGAGATGCGCGACGAGAATATAACGAGACTAGCAACTACAGGACTCAGTCATACCTCATCTTGTGACCGCCGGTCACTTTACACGTTGATAACGTACCAACTGAATTTTAACATTACAAGAACTGAGCTTAAACCAACGCCTCATTTATTACATAATTAGCTATTATTCGTTCTTTCCTCGCAGCCGCTACGTATCTAAAGCATTACATGAAACGATAAATGGTGTGCGTGGAATAACGTCATGCGGGACGGCATTCCGCGCAGAAAGATCAGCATGCCAGAGCATGAAAAGATTAGCAAGTACAAAAGAAGGCGCTACAAACGTCCTGAACGTGAACAGCGCCCAACTCAAATACAAGCCACCTTGCAGTAGCCTATCTGATGTTTGTTACTGAAATGTCTCGTAGCGAGGAAAACCTTCAGATTCCTGAATGAACCGGTTAGCTGTAGATGGTAATATAGATTTTGGGGACGCGCTTAAGCTCCATCGTTAAGCTAATGACGAGACAACGTTAATGGCTAACGTCTGCTAGCTTCTCATATGGGTCCCGGTTCGCGTAGATCCTCTTATCTAGTCGACTAATCCCTAGCTCCCAGGCGGCCCAAATTATCGGCCCAATATTGGTACTGTGTTAGCAGTGTACTAGACTTATGTTGAGCCTGGCGTTGTCAATGCATTACCAACTGCCGATGGTAAAAACAACTATAGATGGTACTATCGATCGATAGTAATTTCGGTAGTCTATCGGCACCACTTTCGTTAGCACGATGGGTAGTAACTTTGACAGAGCTATCTAAAGCATAAAATCTACCACGCGAACTCACTGCAGCGTAAACTTTGTTCGCGTAGCGTGTGGTGGCAGTAACTACGACAGGGCTTTCCAATATCGCAGTCTACGTGTAACCGACAGCTGCAGGTGAACAGTCGTGCTGAAAAACGGTTAGCGCTGTTGACTTGTTTCCGGAGTCTCCACAACAGCGCGTGGCGCAGCGATTACGAACGCGCCGATAACAAAAGTGCCAATCCTGCTCGCAAAGCACGGCTTCCGCGCCAGCCACGCGCTGCAATATTCGCCGTTCTGGCGACGTGATTGTGTTATTAATGTTTTTTTTTTCAACAAAACTTTACCCTAGGCAGAGTTGGTGAATAAAGTGTTGGGTCGTAAATGTCTTAGTCGTGCTGGCAACAGCGACCCGAGACGCACTTTTTGGCGCGCCTGCTTTTGAGTCGAAATCGGTTGGAATGAACAATTCAAAGAGTATTCTTGCCGAGGTGCGTGCTCTCTGTAGCTGCAGCTGTCAAAACAGCAGCAACGGCCGTTTTTTCCAGGTAAGGTTGTACAGAACGTTCAGCGTCAGGACGCAGACCATGTAGATAACGGCGGTCTAATCATTGCCAATTCTTCTTAACTCGTAAGAGCAGCATTGTTCAAATCCATTTCTAGTTTCTTTACTAAAATGACTGTGTTGTCCTGGGGCGTTTCAAATTTACGAGATTCTTCAAAAAGAAGTAATCCTTATTTCGAATGCAGTTTCGAGTCATTTCTTCGTTGGACATGGATGGCGGCAAGCTAAGCATGTTATTATTCAGGTGAAGTAACAAAACAGATAATATATATATATATATATATATATATATATATACATTGATAGGAAAATTTTGGTACAATACAGTAATGGCCCTGCTAGGCTATTTTTTCTTTTGATTTCTTTTTGGCGCCTCAGTGCACACTGAATATGCTATGACCATCCATACATAGGTGGTGCGGGAAAGACATCGCTCATTCTACTTTGTGTACGTGCAAGAAACGCCATGAGAAGAATATGTTTTGGCAATATCGCAGGTAAAAAACAGCATAATGATTCACAGTACTATGGGTATGGTAATACTACCAATTATACTATCGATAGTATTTATCGATAGTTTTTTTTACTTTTATCATCATCATAATCATAATCATCACCACCAGCCTGACTATACCTACTGCAGGGTGAAATCCTCTCCCATATTTCTCCCCTTAACCCGGTTCTGTGCTAGCTGCATCCACTTGATCCCTGCGAACTTCTTAACCTCATCCGCTCACCTAACTTTCTGCCGCCCCCTGCTACGCTTTCCTTCCCTTGGAATCCAGTTTGTTGCCCTAAGCGACCATCGGTTATCCTCTCTTCGCACTACATGTCCTGCCCATGCCCATTTCTTCTTCTTAATTTCCACTAGAAAGTCGGTAACCTGAGTTATTTCTCTGACCCACTCTGCACGCTTCCTATCTCTTAATGTTACCCCTACCATTTTTCGTTCCATAGCCCTCTGAGTTTTCCTCAACTTAAGTAGAACTTTCTTGATTGGCCTCCACGTTTTAGCCCCTTAGGTGAGTACAGGTAAGATGCAACTCTTATATACTTTCCTCTTTAGCGATACCGGTAAGCTGCTAGTCATAATCTGTGAGTGCTTTCCAAATGCGCTCCATCCCAATCTTATTCTTCTTGTTATTTTCTTTTCATGGTCCGGATCTGCGGTTACTACCTATCCCAAGTAGACATATTCGCCTACTACTTCCAGCACTTCGCTACCTAATGTAAACTGCTGTTCCTTTCCGAGGCTGTTGAACGTTACTTTAGTCGTCTGCATATTGATTTTCAAGCCTACATTTCTACTTTTCCTGTCTAGGTCACCAATCATTATTTGCAGTTCATCTCCCGAGTTGCTTAGCAAGGCAATGTCATCAGCAAATTGCAGATTACTGAGGTATTCTCCATCTACCCTTATCCCTAACTGCTCCCATTCCAAGTCTCTGAATACTTCTTCTAAGCAAGCTGTGACTAGTACTGTGGAGATTGTGTCTCCTCGCCAAACACCTGTCTTTATAGAAATTTTGTTACTTTCTTTATGCAGAACTATGGTTGCTGTGCAGCCACTATATATATCTTCCGGCACTTTCACGTACGGCTCGTCTACCCCCTGATTTCGCAATGCCTGCATCACCGCCGAGGTTTCAACTGTATTAAAACCCATTCGCAGCACGAATAAAACAACGACAGGAAGAAAATACACACGACAGGATGAATGCTGCACTTCCAACTAATGTTTATTATGAAAAAACCAAGCTTAAGTACAAAGCTACTATCACCTTCTGACAGTCAAACATGTGTGTCTAAAAAAGCCACTTCATTTAGACACACATGTTTGACTGTCAGAAGGTGATAGTAGCTCTGTACTTAAGCTTGGTTTTTTCATAATAAACTTTAGTTGGAAGTGCAGCTTCGTCCTGTCGTGTGTGTTTTCTTCCTGTCGTTGTTTTATTCATGCTGCGAATGGGTTTTAATATGGATCATTACCAACTGGCCCAAACATCGGTGTTATTGCACAGTGTTTCAACTGAGTCGAATGCTTTTTCGAAATCAATGAATGCTATGTATAAGGGCTGGTTATATTCCGAGCATTTTTCCATCACCTGATTGATGGTATGGATATGATCGATAGTGGAGTACCGCTTCCGAAAACCTGCTTGGTCCTTTGCTTTATTGAAGTCTAAGGTTGTCCTGATTCTATTAGCGATTACCTTAGTAAATACCTTATACGTAACAGACAGTAAGCTGATTGGTCTGTAATTTTTAAGGTTTTTAGAGTCCCCTTTTTTATGAATGAGGATAATGTTCGCATTCTTCCATGGTTCCGGTACCGTCAATGACATCAGGCACTGCGTATACAGGGTGGCTAGCTTTTCTAACATGATATCCCCCCGCCCTTCAGCAAATCTGTAGTTATCTGATCCTCTCCAGCTGATTTCCTCCTTTTCATAGGTACTAATGCTTTCTTGACCTCGTCCTTCGTAAATGATGGAACGTCTGACTGTTTTTCCCTACCGCCAATCTCATTACGGTCCTGACTACTTTGGCTACTGTAGAGATCTGTATAGAACTCCTCGGCTACTTTGACTATCTTGTCCATATCAGTGATGACGTTGCCCGCCTTGTCCCTTATCGCATACATCTGGTTTTTGCCTAGGCCCAATTTCTTCTTTGCCGCTTTAAGGCTTCCCCCGTTTTTTACAGCATGCTCAATTTTCTCCATTTTATACTTCCTTATATCGGCCACCTTGCGCTCACTGATTAGCTTTGATATTTCGGCCAATTCAATCTGGTCTGTTGGATTAGAAGCTTTCATACTCTGGCGTTTCTTAACCAAATCTTTCGCCTCCTTAGACAACTTACCGGTATCCTCTCTAATTATCCTACCGCCTACTTCTATCGCACATTCAGTAATGATATCTCCGAAACTCTTGTCCATTGCTTCTAGGGTAATGTCACCATCCTCGTTTAGAGCTGAATATCTATTCTGTAGCGAGATTCTGAACTCTTCTGCCCTCCCCCTCACCGCTAATTCGTTGATGGATTTCTTTCTTACTAATTTGCTGCGTTCCTTCTTCAGATTTAGGCTAATTCGGGACCTCACCATCCTGTGGTCACTGCATCACACTTTCCCGATTACCTCTACATCTTGCATAATGGCGGGGGTTGAACACATTATGAAGTCAATTTCATTTTTAGTCTCCCCGTTAGGGCTTTTCCATGTCCATTTCCGGTTCTTCCGTTTGCTGAAGAAGGTATTCATGATTCTTAAGTTATTGCGCTCTGCAAACTCAACTAATAACACCCCCCTGCTGTTCCTCGAACCAATGCCATAGTCCCCTACTGCCTGGTCTCCTGCCTGCTTTTTCCCTACCTTGGCATTGAAGTCGCCCATTAGTACAGTATACTGGGTCTTTACTTTTCGCATTGCCGATTCTACATCTTCGTAGAAGCTTTCAACTGTCTGGTCATCATAACTACATGTAGGTGCATAGGCCTGTACAACCTTCAGTTTATATCGCTTATTAAGCCTTATAACGATGCCTGCCACCCTCTCATTAATACTATAGAATTCATCTATAATACCCGCTATATACTTATCGACAAGGAACCTTACTCCTAGTTGTCGCCTCTCTGGTAAACTTCGATAACACAGTACATGCCCATCCTTCAGTACAGTATATGCCGAATCCTAGCCTCACTAAGCCCTATGATATCCCATTTCATACTGCTTCCAACAGCACTGCTAAACCAGCCATTTCAACAGCACTGCTAAACTAGCTTCACTAGCTAGGGTTCTAGCGTTAAACGTTGCCAGGGTCAGTTTCCAATGGTGGCCTGTCTATCGGAGCCAGGTATTCTTAGCACCCCCTGCTGCGTCACAGGTCTGACCGCCGCCGTGGTCAGTTGTTCCGCAGCCGCTGGTGACTGAAGGCCGGGGTTTTATGGAGCTTGTGATAGGAGGTTGCGGCCAATTACTGCACCAGGGTGGCCAACTTCTGTTCTGGTGAGGGAGTGCGTTGCCAGGAGGTGTTCACCGGCATCAGGTCGCACCCCAAACCTGTTTATGCATTTCCATCGACACGCGTTTTTTGTTTTTTTTTTTAATCCTGTGGAGAATTGCGCGGCACCGAGATTTGAACCCCGGTCCACTTGCATGCGAGGCGGATGTTCTACCGCTGCGCCACCGCAATCAATTTAAGGATAGTTTTGCATCCCTAATTCCAAGGCTGATATCTGGGTATCCGTATTCGGTCCCTGACTCGGAATCGTGACAGACGTCCCGGGCTCAGTGCGTTGAGGGGATAAAGTAACTGATGCGTTTCGTTTGGACATAGAAGCCGAGATGGTTGAACGGTATTTTTTTCTTGTCTATCCCCTTATGATCGGCTAAGGTCTTGCTGATCTCACAGCGAAAGCTGTTATAGGATTTTTGTAATCATTCGCCCAGAATTCTGGCCTAGGGTTTAAGGTGTCAGGAGAAAGGGATTATTAATCTGGCAAATTAAACTATTCCTTCATATCAATGAACTGTAGTCAATTCACGTTACTTTGCTGGAATTAAAATTGATTTGAAATATTTATAAGCCACGTACTAATTTCGAAATAATATTAATCCACTGACGCATTCAGTTATAATGAAAATTCAGTTTAAATAAATATAAGCCCCTTACCACCATTCGTATGTGAAAAAGTGCAAAGAGTGTAGGGCTCAGCCTCTCTCACTTGTGGAGAAGAAAAGGGAGAATGCAGAATGTGGCTGTTACGGAAAAAACAAACAGGGTAGCTACTCTGTATACTTCAAAAGCACGGTTGACGGCTCTTTCAAATTTTAAATATTCTTCTTCTGAGCAGATTGTCTTTTTCAATGGAAAATCGTTTCTTCTCTTATTACGCAAAAAGCTAACGGCGTTGTTTTGTGCTTAAAATGTCTAGAAAAGAACGTGTAATATCAGAAGGTTTGCAACAAAAATGGATGACTTCATCAAGCAGCTGCATGCCGCCCGTATCAAGCGAAGCATCCACGATACACCACTTGGATGCATACAAAGTCATAGGACCGAGGTCCTGACCCGCTGTGTCAGAGAATCCTCCATAAATCGTAGGTCTATCCATTATCACTACTTTCCAGTACCAATGTGGCGCCAGTTTTTTCACACCTTTTCATCTACATTTTGACATTGCTATTCGTCATACAGCGTTCCGGCTGGGGTCATGCGATTTCTGGTGCACACATGCGCACGTCAAGATGGACGCTAGTTCGTGTGAGCGATTTCAACCACAGGCATATTGGCAGCAAATCACTTTATTTCGAACTGAGCTTTCGGGGAATAGGGCCCCCAGACACCGACACCGCGTGAAGCGTCACACACAGCAAGGACAATACCGGCAGAAACACGCTAAATACATGTCAACCTCCCCTTCACCTTCCCCTCCCCCCCCCCCCCCCGAAAAAAAAAAACATTTCTGCTTCATGATTATAATGCTTTCCCATTCATACATTTAAGCAGTCTTAAGTGTGTACCAAGTTTTCTCAGTTAAAAAGCACTCCACTTTAAATATACCACTTCATAACTGGGTACTAAAGCTCAATAGTGAGATCGATGCTGAGAATCTTAAAAAAGTTTCTAAGCTGGTAAGATGTGCTAGGTTGTTTCTATACACGAATTCTTACGGCAGCCTCACCGAAATTATTTGCAGACGGCCATCGATCTTCGCATTCTTCGAAGAATTCCTTTACTGGAAATCCTTGGTCTCCAGATATATATTATTCTGATACAGGAATACCAAAGCCTCGACTGAATGATACGCGTTATTCCTAGAGGCTTTCGCCGAAAACCCAAGTTTTGTTCCTGACCATTCTGTCAGGTTCAGTATTCCATCCACGAATGAGGCAAGCAAGAAAGGTTTGCAAAGCCCTCATTCAGCGTTGCCAGGGACTCCCCTTGCGCCTGGTCTATACACAGGAGAGAACCAGGGTGGGATAGAAAGCAGGCACGTCAAATATTATACGTAGATAATCGATAGAGGATGCCGTTGTCCAGCCTGCCGCACATGGTGTTGTTGGCCCGATTTTTGTTTTGTTGTTGACGGCAGGGGGACACCGGCCCACTAGAAACTACCCTTATCTCAGGAGGATACCGCCCAGCTTTTTTTTTTTTTGTGTGTGTATGCGAGCTCAGTCGATTGTTTTCGGGTAACGTTGTAGGCATAGGCCATCCATATGAAGGAACGGAGCCTGGAGGACACTGCGCCCTCACACGCCGTTCTTGATCGATGCGGACGAGGCCCTTGAGTGAAGCGAAGCGTAAAATGAAAAAACAGCAGCGAAGAAGAGATACAAGAGATGAATACATGTTTCCCTGGAGGAGTCTATGAGGAAAAGGCGAAGATTGATGCACGGAGATAGAAGAGCGTGAGCCTACTGGGTAAAGGCCATGGTTCATGCTGACAGCACTACTGTACACGATAGGTATTTTTGTGGTTGATCAATTAACAAAAACAACAACCGTATGCGCTCAAGCTAAGATTTTTTCAGCACTGTTACATGAAGACGGACCTTTCAAGTACGCAACACTGAGTATCTGTAAGCATTTATGTATTATGTTCCTGTCGTTACGATTAGACGTACCTGATACAAGGAACAAACCTCTGCCAAATATCTTATTATTCTAGAGTATCTCTCTGTCAGGTATTGTACAAAATGAGCATACGCTAATTGGCGCACGAGCATAAATTCTATATTTTATATAAGTGTTCAAAGCACTTTAAGCAAATGAACTTAGTGCGAATCGCATGCCATGACAATTTTTTTTTTAATTTTTTGGCACCAATATAATTTGCTCTGTTTTCGTATTTACAGAACTACCAACAAGACAATCAATATCTGGCTACGTTGCCTATGCAGTCACATTTCTTTAAGTTTGGTTTAGAGGGTTCACCGTCTCAATGTGACTCAGGCTATGAGAAGCACCGGGGTGGAGCAGTGGAAGGCTCCGGAAATTTCGACCACCTGGGGTTCTTTTAAAGTACACTGACATCGTACAGAACATGGGCGCCTTGCTTCTCGCCTCCATCGAAAAGTGACCGTCGGGGCAGGGATTCGACCCCGCATACTTACAGCAGTAGAGAGCTCTAACCACTGCGCCACCGTAGCGGGGCACAGTCACTTTAATTGTGCATAATATTCAAAAATATTCATGCGCTACAGAGGCGAGAACTATACTAATTCAGTCGTAATAAAATGAAAATTGGCTACCTTGAATTGAATTTTGCATATTTGCTATTTTTTATTGAGGATGCATTTCGTTCAACTTTTTTTCTGATGTGGCGCAAAATAAACAGGTCACTTGGTTTTGTTGTTGAAACCTACAGCATCGAAGGTTTTTGAGCAGCTATAGACAAATGATGAAAGTTCGTAGAAGGTTTCGGCAAATGCTTAGTTGTTCCATTAAATGCTGAGTTGTTGTGAAACACATAGGACAAGCAGATGTTAATTCCTCTACATCAACAAAGCACCGCGTTAGATTAAAAAAGAAAGGCCTGTTACAGAAAGCAGAACTTTTAAAAATTAGGGGAGATAAAAGAAGAACGAATTACACTGTCCCCACTATGGGGGGGAGGGGGGGGGGGGGCAAATCTGATGTGGCGACGTACACGTCGTTCCCCCCGGAAGCTGGATGGGCCGGAGCGCTTAAGGCTGCTAGGCTTTGTCCAGTTGCAATGGCCAGCGGTAAGGTAAGGTATGGTAAGGTATGCATTTAGAGCGGGTAGTGGTCGCATATCTGGATATCAGTCGAGAAAGAACTACATGAATGATAATTTATCAAAGTGAATTTGGTAGGCACGCTCGGTTCGTTTCGTGAATAGTATTTTACCAGTGTTATTCAAGTCTAAAGTGTATAACAGCAAGATCCTATCTGTGTTCACTTATAGGGCAGAAGCGCAGGTGTCTAGGAAAAAGAGTAGTGTTTGGAACAACACAATGATCTGCTGAATGGAAAATGGCTAACTGTCATAAAGTATCTATTCTTGTCTCCAACAAATTATAAATATAATGACCGCTGGTTAACTTTAGGATACAGCCGGTTTCCGTGATGCCCGGCAGGGAAGTGAGCGATACACTGCAATGCAAGTGGCGGGACGCCAGTTGGCTTTGCTTCTTAGGCTGACTTCACCATGTAAGAGAAAAGTGGCGCCCTAAATTCGTACAATCGACTAATGTCCACAGTAAACAAAAGCTCCACATCTACTTTAGCGCGCGGTTTCAAAGCCCTAACGCTGTCAGGATGTGTACAAAACAGCGAAGCCAATATACGTCCCCGAGCGCGAACTAAGGGCGTCGTTAGAAGCGCCGCTAATGGGCGCGGCGCGCTCGGTTCGATAAATCTGAAGACCGGCGAGATAGGAGTTCGCTATGCTTCCCGGCGTTTCAATATATTTTAAGAGGCTTTTCGAAGGATTGGTCGCTTTGTTCGATGAAGTTAATGATTAGAAATGCCCAGGTTCGATATATCCGGATGTTATACTCAATTTGAATGTACATTTATAAGAATGTGATACTGTATCCTGTTTTGTAGCTGCTGAAATATTTTTATAAAAGGTTACAGAACGTTCTGTCCGTCGCTCAAAAGCACTGTTCACTGTTAAAGTAAGCTCGAGCTCGAACAGTAAGGTGCCTTTAGCGATTTGTTTTAATTTCTTTTTTTTTTTTTCGGGTTCGTTTCATTCGCGGGAATTTTTCAGCTGGAAACGCTTGTTAACAAAGTCAAATATTTTTCTGCGAAGCTAGGAAAGCATCGGTGTGACGCGGTCGTTCGCCGTATATCATGTAATGAGAATAATGAAAAAAGGAAACGGAGAGCAAGAATTTTGATCATAAATTAAACTCTTAGAACTTAGCGACATCAATCTAGAAATGAACCCACCGGTGACAGCGGGTTTTAAAGAAGCTAATGATGCCGAGTGTAGTAACGAACCTTGTAGCGGCATTGCTTGAAAAACAAAAGGGGAGAGGAGGGGGGGGGGGGGGGGCAAAACTACTTAGTGAACGGAATAGCAAAAGCGATAGTATTGTTAACGCCTTATGAGGCAAAAAAAAAATAATAACATCCAAAAATATATATTTCTATTCTCCGCAAGGCCCTTTGAGTTCCATTTGTGGCGGCTAGAAAGTTCCGAATCTCAAGTAACATGCAGGTAAGAGTAAGTATACGGGAGGTTTAAATGAGTTATTCAGCCTGGTGTGGCGTAATCGTAAGAAAGGTCGTAATTATGTGCTGAGTTTCTTTAAGGAGGTGAAAACAGCCTTCAGGGGTTTTGAAATACGGTTCTTATTTTAAATTCGACAAGCCATGTTAATTTGGGCAACATTAGACTGCTTTGTTCAGATCATGGCCAAATTAACTATTGGAATTATTCATTCCTTTGTAGTGCTATATGGCACTGTGTGTCCGAAATTAGGCTCTCTGTTTCCTCTCTCATTCAGAGAAAGTGAATGCAGACTGAATGAGCGGGAAGTAAGGCGGAGAATTCGTTTGTAGAAGCGACGGAGCTTTCATCAGAAGTGTTCCGCGCGGCAGGTTTCACGCGCAACGCAGGAAGACAGTGTACGACTGAGACTAAGAGGGCTACCTTCTTTGCGTTTGCATCACTTAATTATTCTCTTGAGACTCCCGAACCGAAATAATTAGAGTAGAAGCGCGGATTTTACCTCTGTCGTCTTCCTCGCTACTCTTGAATACAAACTACAGGATATAGAACATGGCAAGTATTTTTGAAGTAGCATGGTTCGCCTTCGCTTCCAGACCCGAGGGCAGGTTACTGCGGCAAGATATTTCAATATGAATAAAAACTATATATAAGTAAATCCCAGTAAAAACTCTAAAGAAGCGAGTGGAAGACTGTGAGAACCTACAGTACGCTTGCTTTCTAAGCACCCCCTTTTCAAGCAGTACGTTAGAAGCAACGTTAAAGAAGGATGATATGAGACAGTGCGTCAAGACAAAGGGACTAAGTATTTTCTCTACTTTTAGGGAATTTTTAGTGCAGCTGTTTGGAGTAATCTACTCAAACCAAGTGACTCTTATTCATCCTCGCACATTGGCGAAACCTTTACGCTATTCATTTCCGAGAAAATGGCACGAAAACTTATTTCAAGAGGATTACAGCCATCGGGATTTTATGGCGCAAACTGGAGTCAAGTTTCTATTTACTTTTACATTGTGTACGCCTTAGCTGTAAGGATAAAATCTGCCAAGAAAGCTTGCCTATCTCCGAAGAGTTAAAAAAAAAAAAAAGTAAGTTGCAGCGCCGCTCGTAATTCACCAAGCTTAGCGACTCGAAAACTCGGGGCTGTATATCTTCTTTACTATAGAATAAGTGGCCCCAAATTTCTTTGTTTCTATTCTTTCTTTTTATGAAAGTCAGACACGACGGGCACACGCCTAAAGATGGGACGAATATTACAATGTTTTTTTAATAATGCATTCAAACTTTTTATTGGCCCTACGTTGCATGTCTATCTATCTGGTCTGTTTAACGGTACTGCGACCTAGGCTCATCTTCGTTTATAATCGGTGTTGTCTTTCAGTAACCCTTGCGAATTGATATTTTACAGATTCCATGATATAAACCAGTTTTCCAACCCGCAAAAATACTCACTTCCGAGTATAGCCAGCTACGGAAGAGACACTCTGCAATAAATCTCCAAGGTGATTCAAAATGGGCGTTCTGATCGTCAGCGTACAAAAATGCAGTCCTACCTAGCCAGGCAGCAGTTTTACGTCTACGTCCAACCTAACTCTAGGTGTGTAAACTGCTATGATGACGGGCTAATCATAAAAGATGGAGTTGGGCTCTTCAGTCTCAAGGATATTAAATAGAGCTGATGCTGCGGGTGACTTGATCCCTTCTCTGTAAAGGAGGTACACGATGAAGAAGACACGAAGTGAACAAACTGCTATGTGTGGTTTAACGATACATCCTCATATCTGGGGTCAATTTGTACTTCTTAGCTCCGCTTGTTCTAAGATTATTTGTATGTAATGACCTCGCGCAGACAGCTGCTTTTATTAGTCTTGGACTTTGTTGTTCTGTGTTTTGTGTATGGTGATTTCACAGCAACAGCGTTGGTAATGTGTTTCTGTTGTTGCTCTGCCGAAAGTTGCATTTTGCAGTCGTACCGAAACCGGAAACCAATCAAGCTGAACCTTCAGCTTTTTATTCTCTCTCATTCCCTAATGGAAAATAATAATTATATATATTATTGCTTTAGAGCCGTTTATAATGATTGTATTTAGGTTGAACACTCCCTGAGTGCATTTTTGATTTGCAAGATGATATAAAAATGATAAAAATATGTTATTGCAGGAGCTATTCCAAGGATAACACTATTACAAGGTTGAACATTCAGTGACTTCTCGATTTTAATGACAGCCAGATTTCCTTCTTTTGGTAAATTAAGCTTTTATTTGCAAGTGTTTGATCCTTTCTCCATTTCTCCAATATTCTCCAAAAGTCCAGAAAATAAGACTATGAATTTCATTTTTTTTTTCATTCGTGATGTGTCCTTTACAAAGGCGAATTCTTCCTTCTCTTTGCATTAGCTTTGGCATTCATTCAGATAATAACGTGCATCACAGTCAGTATCCCCGAGCGCTCGGAGGTAAAGAAGGTAATAGGAATGCATCCGCGGCAGCTGATAGCAATGAAACTATATTGTAGATCCGGGTCATAAAACAAAACAGTGCAGTGAGTAAAAACAGATGCACTGGGTTCCGAAGCAATATACGATAAAGTTCATGGCATTTGTATATAAAATGGTCGAATTTCTGGTTTGTGAATTTAAGCAATTAATATCAAATAAAAATTATAAAGAATAAACTTAGCGTGTTATTATACATCAATAATCGCTTTGTTTCAAAAGGGGCTCCTTCATCACACATCCATCTTTCGCTAGCCATACAAGAAGCTCGCGCTCTTCGGCTATTTATCCGCCGTTTCTGCACGCGCCTAAAAGCTCCGCGCACATGCGATGAACAATAGAAGCTAGGTGTCGAAAGAGATCCTATCGCGAGCCGAGCAGTGTGACTTCTTAAAATAATCAGGACATTACCCGTAGAGGCAAGCGTTACATTTACAAAGGCTAAAAAATAAGTAAATTTGCTCAGTGCACATTATACAAGATTTGAGGAGTATTCTTGATGTTTCACGATTAAAAGGCTGCTTACTTCTTGTTTCTTTCATCACGCTATACATATATGAGGTCAATTTAGATATTTTTCACAAGTTTCGGGGGCGTTAAAGTGCACAGTTTGGCGGCAAAGTTTTCCGCATGACCTGCATGGCACGTATACGTATACTGTTCGGCGCCAGAACGGTATGCCGCATGTGATGGACATTCTCGCAAAGAAACACTGAGTTACAGTGCCATCTACACGCAATGTGTATGATCGAGACAGCCGATGGGGACCCATTTTTATCAGCGGACATGTCGCTTTGCTCCCTTCTACGCAACCCGCCTTTGATGACCGAAATTCCTAGCGACGCCGCAGCACAGCCGATATCCTGGCGCGGTTTTCATTTCGTCTCCCCTCGTCTTTTGTTGTGCGCTCGATATATGGAATGACTTCCGTAACGCGCCGCGGTCGGACACGATAAATTGGCTGTATCATGCAGCGGTCCGTAATAAAAACATAAATATAGCCAATCGATTTCTCAAACCATCAAGATCATTCGCCGAAATGTCGACATCGCGTCGACTGCATGCTGCTCTAGCCCATTTCAGCGTGGATGTTTCCGTCGCGAGCAATGTTTCACCGAGCTCGTTAAAAACGATAGCTCTGAAGCTAGACTGCGAGCGGAATGAGGCTCATCATTTCGCTGCCAAGTTTTGGATTACTACCTTATTTTGTTCTTTCTTCAGCTTTCCTGTTTTTGACTTTTATGTTTGGAGTAATTGATGTGCTAAGAAAATTTCGCCCTTACTTGGGAACTGTAGGAAAACCTTTATGACTATTTTATCAAGGCCTGATACGCCCACCTGCACAAGGAAGAGGAGCTGCGATTTATAGCTCAATAATAATATATATAATGCCTTATGCGACTACACGACAACACTTTCAAATGTCTGTCTTTATGACTTTTGCCTTCCGTCGCTATCCGATCTTTATATACTGCAACTTCCCGGTGATCACAAATTATTTTTTCCATCATCCCCCCCAATACAAGTATAAGCCTGTCTGGCATACGCAGGAGATTCCTTGATTTTTGAGTGCACACGATAGCCTCGAAGAATGAGGTAACCTTTATTCCAGGTAAGTTAAAAACAATAAACCGCAGCGCGAAACGATTAAATACATACTGAGGTACACTACTGCATTTCACGTGATAGAGAGAGTCACACAAGCCTGAAACGGAATAGCCATTAAAATTTTACACGTTCTGGAGGTAATATGTGTGTCTTGTATCAGAAGCTTCCTGCATATATAGATATGGACGTGCAGAGAGCCCAGTATATCATCCACGTCTACAGCCCTTTTGTCATCTGCAATGGATACAGGCATCAACTTCATTACACGCTGTCATGTACGAAGGAGCTGTATAGGCAGACGTAGGGGCGAACCCGAAAATAAGGTCGTTTTAATTATCTAGGCAAGTATAGCCCACGCTCTCCTCATAGCCTCCAGCAGCTGCTGCGTCGTCGTTGGGGCTACCTGTTGGGGTCGTGCGGTGCTAGGAACATCCCCTTATTCGCCCCTGCGAAACGAATAGTATCCTCTAGATTCGAAATAAGTAATAAGAAACTAAAAAAAATGAAAACAATGCGCAGAAATATTAACATAGCTAAGCGCGGAATATTGTGAAGTATAACTGCTTGTCCTGAGTTTGCACTGCTTTGCTCCGCTGAATCACAATTTAACTATTCTTCTACTTTCACTGTCACCGTCGTCTTGCCGCTGCTGTTTGTGAAACGATCAAAACGAACCCGCGTTAGCCCCCGTGCCATCCTTATAAAGTGGGCATAACCTGGTCATACACGTGTACTCTGCTCCATGACGCGGGTCCTATGAACGTGCCACCTGGAAGCCAGGCTTCAAAACATATCCGTACTTTGAAAATGTATCCCACTCATTCCGATATTTAGCAAAAATTTGTCAAAAAGATAAAAACGTCGAAAGCGACGACATCAGAGAGAGAGAATAAACTTTAATTGGTTAAGAAAATTACGTGAATGGTTTTTCTTAGTCTAGGATTCCGAAGGCTTGGGCAGCCTTCCGGGCCCTGGTGAGCAGCGAGGCTTTGTATGTAGGTAAGGTTTTGCTGAGAATGCGACTAGTAGCGGAACTTCACCAGTAGGAGAAAACCAGTAGAGAGGCGGAGAAAAGTGAGGCACGTCTACACTTGCAGGGAAGGCGGCAGTAGTTCAGAACGAAACGTGAATAGAGCGCTTCCACGCGGAAAATAAGGCCTTAGAAGCCCTACACACATTATTTTAGGCCACTGACCTAGAATGACGACTGTCGTTTTAGCGGCAATAGCTTCGTAGTTGGCGAAGACGGTGCCTTGAAAGACATTGTAAGGCACGGAATGCCGATTAAGGAGCTCTTCACTTCGACGACACCCCTTCCAACTCAAGCAGGCCCAGACGCAAACCCAGCCACGCCGTTCGTGGTGCTCTGCCTCGTGACAAAGGTTACAGTGCCCGCGTCAGTGGATGGCTGGCACTTAGGTGCAAGCAGACAAGTTCACGAGTTTTTTCTGCTCGTCCCACCAAATGGCTCACGTCTAGTATGAACTCCTCCTCCCTGCAAGCTTTCTGGCTCTTAGCCTATCCCCGTTTACGCTCTTCAGGTAAACTATATTCAAAAACACACCAAACAAGAGACAAAGTTACCGGAGTATTGCACGGTACCCACTTTCGAGATGTCGATGAAAAACAGCAGCTCGGCGTCCTCACTTTCTCTTGAAGTAAGGTCTGAAGAGCCAGTTTCTGTAAAGAATATATGGTAGGCTGTAGTGTCCGGAAGAGAAGGTTCGACTGGAGTCCGCGACAGGCTATCTGCGTCAGTGTGCTTCCGATCGGCCTTGGGAGGTAACGGTGGAGTGGAATTCTGGTTGGTGTAATTGCCCATCGTGCAAGACATCTGCAATGGTACCTTTAAATTCTTCAGTCAGTACAGTCAGTGTTGTAGCCGGTACTATGACTATGTACAGTGTCACGCACTCACTTTCTGCAGCTTTTGCTGGTTGCTTTCCGGTTCTTTGTGATATATTTATTTGTTTTCTTGCCAGAACCGGCCCGTACCTGATACCGCTGCGTATACAAAGGCACTCTGCTGCTACTAGATACCACAGAGGACATCGTATCATGGTCTTCTTAACGTAGTTTTGTATTTTATGTTTTTATAATAATAGTTTGTGGTAATATTGAGACAAACCAGGAGTCCAAACTAAACCTACCTTGCCAAGGTGTTGTATGGCCGGAAAAAAAGTAAAAGAAAAACAACTTTGCTTAATGAAATCAATCAAACAACACAGTGTGTCGCCAGTAAAATCAGAGCCTGAATATCGCGCATTCAAGAAAAGTTCATGGTATTTAAAAAGAAAACGCTGAAGTTAGAAATGGCTGAACGTGTAACACGACCTCAAGCAAGCGACACTTACTCTGCAAACAAAACTGCAATATCTTGAAAAAACAAGTAGGCAGCACGATCTTGAGTACTTTACGTAACTATTATGTAGACCGAAAGTTTTGAAATGAGTCTCAGAGTCTCAGGCGGCGCTCATGAAAATGTGCACGACAAAACCTGTTATTTCAAATAAAATCAACTTTATTCAGCATTTTTGTCCTGAGGAACAGAAAAGAAATCCTAGGGTAGGAGCAAAAAGCTACAAACGCAATAGCTTGACGAGGCTCCCACTCCTGATTGACAAAGCAAACAGACTGTTACATTAATTCCATTCTGAAGTCAACTGAGAAGTCACACAGAACGCGTTAAAGGAACAACGAAAGTGTTGTATAAAAACTTCGATAAGAGAACGCGATAGGAGGTTGAATCTTATTACAACTGAAAAAGCAGAACATATATATCAACAAATATAACATCTATCATTCAGGTAATGAAGTGCATTCCTTGACAAAAGATTGCCAAAATGTGAGCTTTTCGTCCTGTTCATTCTTGCTTGTTTTAAAACATTTCGTTTCTTCCCTTGCCTTTGATTTCAGTGGCTCATGCATACAATAATTGAGCAGTGAGTAGAGCCTAGCTGAGTCGGTGCTCGTTCTGTATCATCGTTTGTTAGGTATTCATGTTTTTATTTTCGCCCTGTTAGTTGCCATAGGTCGTTTGTTGCAATGGATTTTATGAATTAGGTACCATGCTCTGTCACAGACTGTCTCAATCTACACCCGGTAATGCTGGTTAGGTCTTCGTTTTACTAATGTTTCGAGATCGTTGCTTCTGCGAACATTTTGTCAGGAATCAGTTACCATAGTGCTGTGCTTATCGAAATCGATATGCAATATGTAAAATCTGTTATAAAGGCAGTCAATGCAAAATGAACTACTCTCGAGCTGACATCATAGAAATAAGCGAATACTTTTAATTACGCTTCACTATTTCAAAGACTTGTAAAAATGTTTGGATACCTTAAAATAATAATAATAATAATAATAATAATAATAATAATAATAATAATAATAATAATAATAATAATAATAATAATAATAATAATAATAATAATAATAATAATAATAATAATAATAATAATAAATTATTATTATTATTATTATTATTATTATTATTATTATTATTATTATTATTATTATTATTATTATTATTATTATTATTATTATTATTATTATTATTATTATTATTATTATTATTATTATTACGGTAATGATGAGATTCGTTTTTACCATCTTGCGTTAAGTAGAGGGAGTTGTAAATTATTATCACAGTAAATTATCACACTATTCCTAAACATTGCAAATGTCTCGGCTTTTTGAGACGAAACCTCGAATTCCTACTAGAAACGTTCGGGATGTGTTGTACAAATCGCATGTCACGTCAATATTAGAACACGCCTGCAACATTTGGGGCTTTCCTAATTTACAAGAAAAAGTCAAACCGGAAACCTTGCAGACATTACATCCCGATATCTTATCGGCAGACCACTACGAGAAAGGCAGTTTAGTTCTTCCCAAGCCAAAGGAACACTGAAATTGAAAGTGTACTACAGAGCATTGAAGAACGATGTTTTGCTAACAGCTGCTGCATGCAGCGCATTACTCACTTGGGGGTATTTCCCGCCACATCTATCCTTTGACCCCTCATTTAACATCGAAAGATGTGGTTTACGAACATGAAATTGGTGAGCACGGTTGCAACAGTGTAGCCGGAAAAGACGTCGCTTTTTTCCTAAATGTATTTGGCAATGGTATCGCTTCGCTGCATATGGTGCAAGACTGTCTTCTAGCAACTCGTTTTTTCTCCTTTAAAAATGAGTACACGTGTTTGATACGGTTTATTCTTCTGATTGTTGTCGACAGAGAGTTTGCAGCAGATTAATGTAACATGTGTATTTCCCCTTAATTACGTATTTGCGGCTTTGTACTGCATGATATCACATTTTATGCTATTTAATACTGACGAATCCTCGCGGTCTTGTTTCTTATTGCGCCTGTTAGTGTTTTTTTAATCGTTCATTTCTAATATAGTTGCAATTCATTAAACTTAAAGCCTCTTACCTCCCCGCACCTCTCCCCCTTCCACTCTGATGCCCTACGAAGGCGCAGGCGTCGAGGTTATTAAATAAATAATATCGCTGGCGAGACGAAACAGTCTGGCATACCGTTATGCGTCGTGTATATATAGCGGTGGCCTATAACACCGGTTTTTGTTCAGTCACCACGCGAAGATGCGCGGCTGTCCTAAACGATCACTTTGTCGACACCGTTTCGCTATAGTGAACTGCTATAGTTCCACCGATGAAGTAGAAGGACGGCAAGGCCAATGCTGCTCACATACTTGTGCGCCTCTATGTCGGCATCGTCGTCAAAATGTCCAATAATCAGAGCTGACCGGAGATTACGTCCTAACTCCCCGAAATCCGTGTGCTGTTTGTTGACCCGAGGAAATGATGCGTCATTCGGATTAGGATTATCAGAGGCCTGGCGAGCTGAATAAAGTTTTTGATGAAGCAACAGCTGTGTGAGCAGGGGCCTAGAAACCGTGGGGTTGTTCCTTTTTAAGTGTGGAACTTAACACGTCACAACGGCAGCGCGCTTCTCATGGTCGCCTTGGATTCCATCAATACTCACTAAATGGCCGATAAACCTCATTTCAGTGAAGCCATAGTGGCATTTTCGTCGTTTAAGAGGAAGGTTGTTGAGCCAAACGAATTTGAGGACAGTTTTCAGGCAAAAAAAAATATATATATATGTCGCGAGTTTTATAAAAACAAAAAGAAAAAGGATCACAATGCCGATATAAACAGTGATGTCTGCCACGCCTGACCTTTTCATCATCCCCACAAAAGTAGCGGGAGCGCAGCAGAGCCTAAAGGGGACGACGTCGAATTCGTAGAAACTGTCTGATGTGACGAAGGTGATTTTCTGACTACCTTTCTCATCAAATTCTATTTGCCAATAATTAACCGTCCCGGAGGTCAACTGAAGACGAGTACTGGGTAATGGCAGTCGTCACTGTCTTGTGGTATATGACGCGTGGGATAGCTAAAGCATGATATTAGCCAAGCTTCCTGTAGTTGACGAAAAAGAGCGTGTTCCGTCATCTTCGTGTTCGCAGAGTCAGTCAGCCGAAGAAATCCAAATGCAGACGTGTCCAGGAGTGCAGGAATTATCCGACAAATGAACATCAGCGATAGTGAATGTTCGTGATTTTTTGCCACGTTGGGTAGAGAGTACGTACTGAAACTTCGATTGTTCTTAATTTTAGCAAAGTTATTCATACTTCCTTTGCAGGCTGAAGCGTTAGAGACTGGCTTTGCCTATTAAAGGACGCTGCATTGCTTGATAGCCTTTTTAAAGCGCAAATGCATGGAAATGCTGAGAGCCGGGGGGGGGGGGGGGGGGGCGCTTGTACTTTTTTTTTTTTTGGTCGTTTTCAGGCAGTGGGTTTCGAACCTCCCGTAGCCGATGCAGGCGCTCAAGCTTTTAGTCCACGATGTCAGTCCCTCCTTTCTGATTCTTCGCTCTCAGCTTAAATCGTCTTTTTGTCCACTCCTTCAAAGCCCATAATATGTTTTATACAGGACAAAATACAGTTATGGGACAAAGAGAGCACCAAAGATAAGGCATTTTCGTAAAGAAAAGGCCCTTTGCAGTAGTTCTCGCGGCTGTAAGCACTACCCCACGCAAAAAGCGTGAAACGCATAGGCTGAAGATCCACGCGCCACTTTGAGCACGTGGGAATAGCTCAGCCGTTAGAGGATGCCCGCGTGGGGCCGACTGGGACACAGCTGGCGATAAGGCGGGAAAGAGCGTAAGTGGGCTCTTCCTTTGTTCTACCATGTCCGGGTGTAAGTTTCGTGTTGGCTCCCCTGGCACCGCTTTTATCGTCGGTGTTCGCGAAAACATCGAGTTCCCTTGTCTTCTGGCAGCGCATTTTATGTTCTCACTGTCCCCGCATTCGCTTTCCTGCGTCTGCAACTGTTCCTCAGCACGGTGGTTCTATTCAGGTTCCTGTGCCGCATTTCTGCATATTGTTCGGGCACTTGGCGCCGTTATTACAGTGTTATTATAAGCAAGGTTTAGACAGAAACCTGTCTGGCAAGGGGCAAATGTAGTGGCAGAAGAAAACGTACACTCGCCAATTGTACTTGGCGAGTGCACGTTTTCTTCTGCCACGATGTTACGGTGTTCAGTTCTACCTGAAAGAAACTGGCTTTTGCTATTGCTGGGGCTAAGGCCTCCGAATCACGGCGCGTGATCCCTTGGAATATGGGAGCTTTCACCATGAAAACATAAGCCCCGCCGTGTTAGTGCAGGGGTTAGGGCACCCGACTACTGTACCCAAGAACGCGGGATCGAATCCTGGCCGCGGCGGCCACTTTTCGATGCAGGCAAAAAGCAAGGCGCCCGAGTACTGCGTGATGTCAGTGCTCGTTAAAGAACCCCAGGTGGTGGAAACTTCCGGAGCCCTCCACTACGGATCTCATAGCCTGAGCAGTTTTGGGACATTAAACCCCATCACCCAAGCTAAACCATCACATGAAGGCACGACATATACTAGATAGGTATGCAGTATTTCCCGATTGGTCTTTTTAGTTGATAATTTAATTCCCTTTGATCGTATGTTATCGATGCTTAGCTGAATTTAAAGATGCGGTTGTCCACCTTCTCGTTCAAAGCTCGTCAGGGGCGTTCTTAATTCAAGAGTGTATCGTTGACACGCATTGTGCCGGAAATTGGCCAAAAACTTGCCGAGATCAATTTAAACGACATGCCTAAAATGACACTGATAAGATCCTGTAAACATTAGAACTAATTTGTAAAAAAATTCTTTAAAACACAAGAACGCGAAATTAAGGATTCATAATCATTCGCATAAATTACATTTTGGTTCAGGTTGATTTATAACGTTTTATGATATGACAGGGAATAACAGCGCTTAGACAAAGGTCAATGGAAGAAGAGAAAATTGATACTTTCCTGCCTTTTTTGTCCCTTTTCACAGCGCTGTTATTACCTGTTGGAATGTATCAACGAGCTATAATCTCCCATTCAAAGTCACATTTGTTATGAGACACGCCTCAGTGAAAGGCTCCGGTAATTTCGACTAAATAAGTGTTTTTAACGTGCCCTGACGCGTCATATTTGTTTAGAGTGGAATTTCGTGAAAGCCTTAGAAAACTCTAAGCCAGATTTGCCAGAATCCGAGACTACGCCTTGTGAAGTCACATGCCTGGCCAAATTAACTTCTTTCCCGAGTTTAGTGTATAAAGAGTTGGCTACGCTAGAACGTGATGAATCTTTATCTGTGTACTGTTATCATGCTTTATCACTTGTAGCATGTCGTACATATCACAAGCATATCACCACACAAGGCTTGACTAGGCGGGCATTCGTGCAGAGGTTAAGAGGTAAGAGTTTCTTACGAACACCAGGAAGGGGGAGGTGCATGAGGTGCCGGCTTGCCCTTCCCAAAACAAAAACAAAACTTTAGCTATGCGTATATTTGTGCTTACAAAAAAAAAAAAAAAGTAGACAGAAACAATTTAACAATTTTGTACACTTCAATCTATAGATAACCTAAGCATTGTCTATATAGAGATAGACTTAAAGAGCGGTATAGACTTGGGTCTATATATGAAAAACCTGCAGAACAGATCATTTTCTATAAACCAAAGAAATGGTTTTAGAGACTTGATTTTATAAGTACTTTGGCGACAAAAGGAAATGAAATGTGCCTCAAATTATATCATATAGCTAATCTATACATTACTCGCAGCCAAGGAAAAAATTAAGGCCACTACACACTTTATTCTATAGAGTAGTGTCTGCACATAGAAAGGAAAGAATGTAGGCATAAACTTTCGTTAACAGATAGTCTACTGACGGCGTGTAGCGTCAAAGAAGTTAAGGGTGGTATACATTTTAGTCTAAAAATAGCCTATAGAGGCTCTGTAGACAAAGGTGCATGCCTAAAGGATATAGAGCCTCTCGAGACTCTATAAGAAATCTATAAACCATTTTTATATTGATTGTATAATTGCACTATAACAATCAATATGCCGCAATTCCTTCGCCGAGAGACTTGCAGCTTTTTTTTTTCTTGATGTTTGCACCCCAATGCTTTTCTACGACCCCATTCATAATTCAATAAGTTGGCTTTCTCACACTGCCTGCTGCCCAAAATTAGACGTCACCCACCGCCAAAACAGAAAAACAATGCAGATAATTAAGGGGCTAAAATTTCAAAGTTACTGCTGATACAGTGCTGCTATGGGAATTACATGAACATATTCTCATGCATAACTCTCACGAATTATGTCCGTAGTAAAAAGTTTCTAAAGTTGTTGTTTCACCATCCATTAGTGGGAAAGCACAGAAGTAAAGGCGACTGAACTTTTATAAAAGGGATCCATTACTCGCTGTGACCGCAGAACAAATTTCACGTGCAAAACTCGCTAAGTATGTGGATGTTATATACCAGATGTATGAAATAATCATGTATCTTACAGTCTTTTCGGATTATACGACAATTCTTATCAGTATTACAATCATTAGCCTGATTACATCTCCCGTAAAAGCGAAGCTATAGCCCGTATTCATTTACCAGGTTGTATATACCAGCAGCCGCCGCCTTTCTTTAAACTGAACCAGTTTCATTGAACTGATAATCGAAGTAAAAAACATAAAGCGCAAACACTGTAATGCCGAGTATTTTATGCCAACCATAAAATAAAAAAACTACCTCTCCGCATTTGCAATGGGCGCACTATTTTATTAGAATGCAATAGCGGTTACCTACAATGGAAAATTGTTCGGAAAGAAGACAAAAGAACTTGCCCCGGGATGTGTGTTTCTGGTGAGTAAATGCTGTGCTTCTGATCTGCTGTAATGCTGATCGATCAGTACCCAGCCCATACCCAGCATGCACCCATTATTACTTCAATGGTATGCAGTGAGTCTTTACACGACCGGCAGAACAGCTATGGACGGAGTTGTGGAGATATATTATGAGTGTTCCAGTTGAAAAAGGGAAGTATTTATTCTCGCCCTGTGGTTGGAAGATGAAAACTAAAACATATCGATTTGATGGTGCTGCAATTCAATGCCTATAAATTCGGGAGAACCCATGCCTGCCTTATGGAACAGAAAGACATTTACGCAACATGAAAAACAGTGAACGCGTCGTACTAACATATCTAACCACAAAGTAATCTAAACTTCTCAACTGCTGCATTTCGCCGCAAACTCGTGAACTGGGGATAAATGTCTGAAAGCCTGTCGCAGTGCCCTACCCCTCTCTGAGTGGCTTGATGCTGTGGGTGGAAGGGTTGCTCAGCGGCTTAGCTGCGGCTTCGTTGCAGCTGCTGTGAAGGTCGATGGCAACAGATAACTAGACACGATTGCAGCCGAGAATCGCCAGGTGCGAAAAGAGTTTCAGCAGCCATTGCCTGGACAGTGCACTCACAAGCGGCTGGAACACGGAATGTGACAGGCTATTTAACCAAACTTTGTCCCCTGGTCTCATATTCTTCATTATGTTATGCAAAACACCGTTTGTTAGGCTTTTTGCAAAGGTGAAAGTTGCTTACGAGGCGTACTTGTTGCGCCAGTCGTGCAGCAGAACGAGTCTGGTTTCATTCCTAAAGAAAATACGGCAAGTGGAATGTTCGCTCTCCGAAACTGGCATCTTCTGCGGCTGGCGTTTGCGCAGCTGTCGGTTTATTTTTGCCCTGATTTGCATTTCCCTCACAATGACCAAATGGCAGTTTGTTCGTATGTCTTATTCGACGTGAAGAATATGGTAATCGTATTCAGTTAGCGTATTGTTTACAATACGCTGTGATGAAACTCGAAACGCCTCCGCTCGTAATTGTGCTATCTAGGGCTTTCGCTTCATTTTGTAAGATCGCAGTACATTCATGAATAAAGAATTGTTTCTTTTAGGTCCTTTCTTTACCGACACCAACATATAGCCTTATATTCTTTCATGTGCGAGCTTTTCAAGCCAGACAAGACCAGAGCTCTGGAACAGTCACAATTACGGGATGCATTCTCAATTTCAATAATGTTTCAAGGTATTGTCCCTGTGTAACGCTTTTTTTTTTCTCTAAAGTTGATTGGAGCGTACCGATGGAGTGTACCGAAAACGACGCACATTATTCTGGTGATTGAACGACTGCCGAGGGCACCTGCCTTTGTCGCAACCGCCAAGTTTACCTGTTTGCGATGAGATGTTTGTCCAATAAACAGTTTGACAGCAGCCTTTCTCCAGCCATCGACGCCTGCTAGCTGTCGTCTTGGCCCCGTGGTAGCGCTGAATCATGGCGTGAATGGTCAACTGTCATACTCTCATTTACATAAAAGAGCGGTCATTGCAGCTAAAGGGCTTCGTTTCTTGCTTAGTGGGTGGAACAGCGCGAAGACGGGAAGCACAACAGACAAGCGCTGTTCTTGTGGGCTCAGAGGCTCAGGTGCTTCTCTTCTTGTGTGTTTCGTGTCTTCGTGCTGTTGCACCCACTATGCAATTGTACCATCTCGCCCAACTGTCCATCCTACTTCGTTTCTTGTTTGCAATTAACCAAGTAATACGTGATGTTGGGCTGGTCGGTTCATGGTTATAACAAAACAGAACTGCGCGAAGGCAACGGGACAAGAAGGCACGAATGCACACACACAAAGCGCAGTTTGTGTGTGTATTCGTGCCTCCTTGTCCCGTTGCCTTCGCGCAGTTCTGTTTTGTTGCAATTAACCTTTTTTAGAAAAACGAGCAAAAAAGTCTGAAATAGATGCTTCAGAGAGGAGATCCCATATTCAGATCGAAAATTAAACTTTATGTGAACTGCACATCTAATCAGTTTAGTTTAGTTTAGTGAGGTTTAATGGCACATAGGCTACATAGGCATCTAATTGGCTTTCAAGTATTCGTTTATCACAAGAAACAACAAGCAGCGTTTTTGTAGTCTGTCATTTCTCCGAAACTGACTGTTTCTTGGAAAACTAAAGAAACAAAATCCTAGGAAGCACTTTGGACCACTACAGTGTGACGTGAGGCAAAAGCCTTTGTTTGAAATGCCGCTGTTTTCTGCTTTACTTCGTCTTCTCATAGCCTCCTATATTATCCATACCCGCTCATGAGCGCTGAAATCAAAGGATGCCGACCGTCGCGTTGAAGGCCGTGGTGGAAGAGAGAAAAGTGCTTTGGGGGGTAGGCGCGCCCGCGCTGCGGCGAGATAACGGCCGCCGTGTGTGCTGCTAGTCCAGCACATTTTTAGGATGCTATGCTTTCCGCCGATATTTCTGGCGTTCCCTTAGAGCAGTGGCACGCGGGATAAGATTTCGCGGAATTGTTGCAGTAAAACTGTGCAACAAGCATATAGGCCTGTTTTATACGTATTTACACGTGTATCGAGGCGCAGTTAGGAACGTTCATGTTATTTGCGCTCCAAGTCACCTAATTTCTGAACGCAGAGACATGCATCGTCTCTTAGAGTAGTTATGGAGACTGCACTGCACAAGCCTCCTGTGGTATAGGTAGCCTCGTCTGACAAAGAACCGTTTAATAACTTGTTGTCGCCAACCCCGATATATGATTGGCAGTCAGCGGACAGAGGAATAGCGATGCCCAGGGACCCACTTGCGCATTCCCTTGACTGGTACCTTGATCAACTGTCTCGAACACTTTGTGCATTTGGGCACGGCAAGAGCAGAATAACTATACGCTGACTGGAAATAACTGAGTGCCCTCTACGTTGCTAGAGCCGTGGATAAGCGCCCTGCAGGGAGACAATACCACTCTCGGGCACTTGTAAAGATGGAATTTGGGACCAAGTCTATGAAAAAAAACCTTCCTCCCGACAAAAAGAATCGATTCAAGTACCCGAGCATCATGCACGCATCGAAATAAAGTGCGTGTCCGAGGCACGCTGTAGAAACACCTGCGAAAAGGGGGACAGAAAAATGCCCTTGGTAATGGTGCTGCCTCTGGTGATCGCGACTCATAAATGTTACGTTCACTGGCCCTGATTCGTAGCTCTGGCGGATCGTGTCCTTCACTATACTTGAGAGGGCCCGAGTGGGTGGGTGAGAAGTCAAAATGTGGAAGCGCCTCTTCACAGCGAGCGACAAAAGTAGGTGCTTCGCTGCGTTGATAAGATTTCCCGAAAAGGTGTGTTGGCATCGCAATGCTCGCTGTCACGTGCGTGCAGTCGGAAGTCTTCCCCTGCCGTATTTATGTACTGACTGCTCTTCTAATGCCCCAGCTGGTCGCAGGGGGAGCACAAGAGCGCGCTATGGAGTCTGAACACCAACAGGGGCCATGTATCTGCGTGGCGATCATTGCCGTAGTCCGCAACCTTCTGTGCGGCAGCGTGTATGCTCTTTCAAGGGATCTGTTAATACTTTTCGGCTCTTGCGTGTGGAATTAAATAAAGGCTCGAAGAGTAATGCCCCCCCCCCCTCGCCCCTTCAAACAAAAAAAAAAAAAACAGTAGTGGTTCGCAGGACATGTATAATAGAGGCGGCTATGGTCTGCCTATGTATGCTGTGTTGTGCGCCGTTCGAGGAAGTGCCAAATGAAAGGCGCAGCATGGACACCTGCATCGGAGGCTCGGCAAGATCAGCCTCGTATATGCGTGAATCGTTTGAAGTCATCGGTCGTGGTCGAATTCGACGTCATGACAGCGTCAATTTTGGTTATTAGACGTGACCACTTGTGACGTCATCATAACGTCACATACAGTCATGACGTCATGTACGATCATGGCCGATGACGTTACCAGGTGATGACGTCACAATCTCGCGAAGAAGTGTGACACTTCTCACGGACGTGAGCACGCATGGGCGGACACTCAGGGCTTTCGCCTTAAAATCTCTTACGTCTACTTTTTTACAAAATTTTTATTTGTGCGACTTGCATCAGGTTCTATTTCACCCGGCACTTGTCATTAACCGCGCAGAAGCGGCAGTTTCCGGGTCATTTTATTCAAAACAGAGACAATAAATGTGATTCATAAGCCCCACTGCAGCATTTTAAAAGCACGTGTTTTATCAAGCGGCCTTTATGTAGTGCTTCGACGACATGCCGAAATGAGCTTCTTAAAACTTCATAACGTAACGGCGCATACATGGGGCGCATGGCGCATGATGACCGGCTAGGCTCGGTTACACCATTAGCGCAGAACTCGGGACTAGGCGAAACTAGATACGCTATGCTTGCTGCAGAGTTGTATACACGAACTTCAAGAAGCGTAGCAAGGCCTGTTTTGATTACGCGCTGCGCTTTTCGCTTAAGCAAACCATTTAAAAGCGGTATCATTTTTCACAGACAACAATAATTTTATGCAGGTTTTATATTTTTTTTATGATACGAAGACAACGACGGTACAGTTTCGTGTTGTCTACTCTTTACACTCCAGTAGTTGATCAGTCAAAAGACAAGAAGTGAATATTCATACACGACTATCGCCATCATGAGCCAGCTTATATTCTGCTAGGCGGAGAAAATCTTTTTGGGTTTTTCTGCACAGCAACTGCGATGTCATCCAAGCAAACTTCCTCCCCTCCCTCACCATGGATATAAATGAACGACGAACTGAAGGAAGACTCATCTTTGGCTAACCTTAACCAAAACCTAATCGACTTCAACAAGCTTGATCCTACCATTAACCTGACATCATCATTAATATTTAGCATAACCTCTACCAGCAATTTAAACTCATTACGCTGCTCGATGAGGACGAATGTAACAACAGAGTTTGTCAGTAGAAAATCAAGACATATGCTATACTTATGTGTGAACCCTTTTGATATGTGTTACTAATATTACTATGTTCGTTGTATGGGCATTTCATATAATTGCAAAAAAATAACTATGAAAAGTAATTATTGATTACAGCTTATTACAATGCTTCAGGGATGTGCTTTGCAAGTGAAACGTGTTTTTGTTGCTATTGAATGCTGCACCTTGAATATATATATATATATATATATATATATATATGCATTCAATTGCAGCGCCACAGAAACCATTTCACACTCCTTGTCTTTGCCGCTGCCGCCAGACGAAGGGATTCCGGAACACAATAAAAAAAACTTCATACTCCGCGCTATTCCATGAAACGGGTGCATCGTTGTCACAGCCTGCCCCTCCCAGCAAAGATATTCTTCTTAGGCACATTTAATTCGACGACGGTGACAAACATGATTTGCCCAAGAGCCTCTGCAAGGGCCCACCGCGGGGGGAAGGGGGGGGGGGGGGGGCAAGCGGAGTTTCCGGAGCTTATCCCCAGCGCGCAACCTTAGAAAAGCCGAGCGCCAGGCCAGGGGACGCTTGTACCCATTTTTCCTACCGGTGGGTGTCGGGCGGGGTGTTTAGAATCCCCCGCAGCCGAGACGGGTGCTCTAACCACTAGGCTACGGACACCCTACGCCGGACACCCACCGGTCAAAATGGGTACAAACAGACCCCCGGCTTGGCGCCCAGCTTCCACAGGGGGTGAGCTTGGCAGAAGCTCCGCTAAGCCCGCTGCGCCCTCCGGTGCACAATCAGTTTCGAACACGTCAGCCTGCAAAGGTAGTTCAAGATTCAGTTGAGATTGATGATGAGATGATGAAGATCAAGTGATGTCGATAAGTAATTATTCATTTAATTACTGAATATTGATTATTTGAAAATCAGCGCCTAATTAAATAATTATCTACTTAATGACTATTTTGATTATGTACTAATGACTGAATAATTATTAAATTACTATTTAGTGCCAGTTGCTTAGCCGAATGCGGCACTCAGGCTTTCGCCTTTCACTACTTTAGTCGCTAAAGTCCCTCGTAATTTTGCGCCTTCTTTTCCCGAAATGCCGAGCCAACTAAAGTCTTTCCTTTGCCAAACTCCGTGCAATGCCGAAAATTCGTGAAATGCAAGGCGGTGGTAAAGGCACTATCGCATCTACTCTTAAGGCGAAGCTTAAACTTCGTCCTCATTTTAGCTGACAAACGTGCGACCGTAAATTTCCGAGTGCAGTATGACGCAGCGCTACACCTTACGCATTTGGTAGGTTAGGTGCGCAACCTAGTTGTGCGGCGTCATAGCATTGTTTTACGGAAAGTTGAGCTAGTTGGTACATGATTGCAAATTACGAGCGCTGCGACGGAGAACAACAACGAGAGAGTAAATTTCGAAAGAGAATTTGGCCCTTCATTATAGAGACTGTCATTTGAATAAACCTAGTGGGTCAAATGTGCCTAGTAGGAAAAAATGCCTACCGCTTCTTAACAAAACCAAGATTAAGTTTAGACACAAAGACCAAATGACTAGAGAACTGTCAGAGTCATATCACATCCATAAGAACAGTGACACGTGCGTGAGCTCACCATCTGTAAGCATCAAATATTGTGAGATCTTATATCTGGATACCTAGGAAAAATCTGTGAAGCGCATATGCCTTTGGTTGTCTTCTGCGAGTATTTAATCTGTGTTCTTCGAATAAACTTTCAGTTGATAGCAGTGTTTTACATTATTATGACCTTTGCACTTGAAGCTATAAAGGGAATGAAATAGAAGAATGGAAAATCAGAGATCAATCAGGCGACGCCCTATTTGCTACACTACATAAGGATAGGTGCTGGTATTCATAGCACGATGGCATGAAAGCGGTTGAGAGGGAGAGAGATAGAAACAGAGAGATAGAGAAAGAGATGAAGTAACATTTTTGACCGGCCCGATGCTTCGTGGCGTTACTGGGCGAGTTCCATGATTTAGTGCACGAATTATGACGTCTGATACTGTATTTGGCGAATAGGTTGGGGACTGAAGTCCTTTGCGCGCGGCACATTTTTGACTTGAAGCCTGCCACTCTTCGCCTCTGTGTGACACCATCGCTGGCCGACCGGAACTTATTGACTTCTTTTGAGTGCGCATCCCCCTTGATAAACGCCAAGCCTGACAAAAGTACGAATAGTGAGGTGGTTGAAAAGGTCCTCGCATGATCACGCGTGGGCCCGTAGGTGTCATCGCTGTCAAACAGCAACGAATGATTGCCAGCGTAAGTGTCGCATAGGGAGCCCTTGCTATAATAATCAATAAATTGAGGCTAAATGAGGGATGTGACAGTTAACCCCGGGTTCAATAATAATGGCCCGCCGGGGTTGCGCAGTGATTACGGCACTCGACTTCTGTTCCCAAGAATGTGGGATGGAATCCCGGCCTCGGCGGCCACTTTTCGATGGATGGGAAAAGCAAGGCACCCGTGTGCTGTGCGATGTCAGTTCACGGTAAAGAACCCCAGGTGGTCGAAATTTCCGGAGTCCTCCACTACGGCGTCTCTCATAACCTGAGTCGTTTTTGGACGTTAAATCTCACAAACCACAATAATAATTAGAACTAACCAGAACCGAGTTAGTGTGCCACCTTCTGACATTGGGTTAGAAAAAAACGAAAACTACTTGGCCCATGGTTGGAGCAATTAGTAATGCGCAATTACTGGTATTGCCCTGTTGACATAAACTCGAGGTGAGAGTCAACGTATCGTAAATTCTGGACCTCATTAGCGAGGAGAGCGGTGTTCCTGAAAGATCGTCGACGTATCGTAAATTCCGGACCTCATTAGCGAAAAGAGCGGTGTTCATGAAAGATCCCTATCTACGTTCTGTCGCGGAAGTCAAAATAGTTTACGGAGTGTTTTTTCTTAGATGGGAAGAACAAAACGGGAATGTTGTTATTGATCCAAGTCTGCCTTCCTGGCGAGAATTCATAATGCGATAAGTGGCAGCGCAGCAAAGCCATTGTTACAAGAGAATGCAAAATGGAGGTGTTAATTAGTATTGATGCTTACCAACACATGGGAAATTAATAATCTGGTGTTAAAAACGTATCAACACCTTGACAAAATAGTGCATATATCAAAAGTCCCAGCATACAAGAAGTTAAGCGATACGTGAACAGACTCGAAAAATGGCACTCTGCATTGCAAAACTCTACTTTCATCTCCAACGTTGATGCAATAAAATGGGATTTAAATTTGGAACCCTCAGTACGTGTTGTTTCCTTCAATTCACTCGGGTAATATTCAGGCGATATTCTTTAGTTGAAGTTTTGGTGCAGACCGGGTTGCTCAGCAAAACCCACGGTCACTCGAATTTAATGCAATGCAATGCAATGTGAAATGTGAATTTAGTTAATTTTATTGCAGCAATTTATAATTTGTGTAACGGCTAACCTTAATGTCAGGCATAAAGTGCTCTTTCGTTTTAGATATTAATATTTAAATATATGTACACTACTAAAGGGTAAATAAAATATTTTTGCCAAATCACATTTATTCCTTTGTAGGCTTTACCGTTCCTTGCGCAGTTCTTTCGCGTCCACGAGAGACATGCTTGCTCTTGCTTCGTAAATGCGAATTCAGTCATTCGTGTGCATCAGTTAACTTAAGGTTCAAGCGCACTACAAACGCGGCATTGTTAGCGTACGTATAGCGCTTGATGCATTGATGCCAATACGTATTTGCGGTACTAACGATTTGGCCTCTCGTTAAATTCTTCTTGCTGAATTAAGTCGTTCAAAGAATATGAAATTCTTATACAAGCTTACATTCATCAGCTATCCCAAAACTCTCCTCAGGACTAAGAGCAATGGGGTCCCTTTATTTTCTTTCTGGGTGTTGAGAAAAACGCAGTAGGCTTTAAGAAGGCCCGTTTCCAAGTCAAAAACGAATCTTAGTCAGTTTGTAAGCAATATTTTGAGGTTCGAAAATAAGGTAACATCGCATTTCATTCGAAAGCGAAGGAGTTTATGCATGATGTACTTACTTGCGGGTATTGGGGGTTATTTGTCTTGAGTACAAACCGACTGCGTTCGTGAAATTCGACAAGATGACTACACGAATCCGTCAAAAAAAAAAAAAAAACTTATATGAAAACCGAATATCGAGGTCGTGTTATCGTCACTAACAGCAGTAATGTGCGAGGTGCACCATTCCCGACAGCATTCAATTCATCACTCGACCTTCACGACGTTTTGCTGTCTTCCCTGTCAGCAGGAACGACAGCAGAAGAAACGCCCTCCGAAGCATGTTCCAAATTACAGTTCCCTTTTCCTGTTTCCTTCAGTTCCTCAACGAAAGTATTGTTTTTCGAGCACCTTATTATCCGAGACAGAGAGAGAAAAAAAGGTCTCTAATGAAAGACCCTTAGTTTTGTGTTAGAAAGCCGGGGTAACTATACGGGGCGGTTAACAGAAGTTTATCAGGTCAAATATTTAGGGGAAACCAGCAAGGTGGAGTAGATTTGTAATAAGGGAGTAATTACTCATTGCATCCACCCAAGCGCAGCCATACAGTTACAAAGGAAAGCTATACAGCTTTCTCAGAAACTTCGTAGTTAAAGAAAAATTCGTCCTGATCCGGGAATCGAGCCCGGCACCACCGCCTTTCCGGGGCGGTGGTTCCGGGGTGGTGGTGCTTTAACTACGAAGTTTCTGAGAAAGCTGTATAGCTTTCCTTTGTAGCTGTATGGCTGCGCTTGGGTGGATGCAATGAGTAATTACTCCCTTATTACAAATCTACTCCACCTTGGGGGTTTCCCCTAAATATTTGACCTACACTATTCCCACTTCGAGTTATAGATCAATTCGCTCTCGCCCTACCATCTGATCTGCTGACCGTCCTGGTTAGCTCAGTCGGTAGAGCGACTGCCCCGGAAAGGCGGTGGTGCCGGGTAAGATTCCCGGATCAGGACGAATTTTTCTTTAACTACGAAGTTTCTGAGAAAGCTGTATAGCTTTCCTTTGTAGCTGTATGGCTGCGCTTGGGTGGATGCAATGAGTAATTACTCCCTTATTACAAATCTACTCCACCTTGGGGGTTTCCCCTAAATATTTGACCAACACTATTCCCACTTCGAGTTATAGATCAATTCGCTCTCGGCCTACCATCTGATCTGCTGACCGTCCTGGTTAGCTCAGTCGGTAGAGCGACTGCCCCGGAAAGGCGGTGGTGCCGGGTTCGATTCCCGGATCAGGACGAATTTTTCTTTAACTACGAAGTTTCTGAGAAAGCTGTATAGCTTTCCTTTGTAGCTGTATGGCTGCGCTTGGGTGGATGCAATGAGTAATTACTCCCTTATTACAAATCTACTCCACCTTGGGGGTTTCCCCTAAATATTTGACCAACACTATTCCCACTTCGAGTTATAGATCAATTCGCTCTCGCCCTACCATCTGATCTGCTGACCGTCCTGGTTAGCTCAGTCGGTAGAGCGACTGCCCCGGAAAGGCGGTGGTGCCGGGTTCGATTCCCGGATCAGGACGAATTTTTCTTTAACTACGAAGTTTCTGAGAAAGCTGTATAGCTTTCCTTTGTAGCTGTATGGCTGCGCTTGGGTGGATGCAATGAGTAATTACTCCCTTATTACAAATCTACTCCACCTTGGGGGTTTCCCCTAAATATTTGACCAACACTATTCCCACTTCGAGTTATAGATCAATTCGCTCTCGCCCTACCATCTGATCTGCTGACCGTCCTGGTTAGCTCAGTCGGTAGAGCGACTGCCCCGGAAAGGCGGTGGTGCCGGGTTCGATTCCCGGATCAGGACGAATTTTTCTTTAACTACGAAGTTTCTGAGAAAGCTGTATAGCTTTCCTTTGTAGCTGTATGGCTGCGCTTGGGTGGATGCAATGAGTAATTACTCCCTTATTACAAATCTACTCCACCTTGGGGGTTTCCCCTAAATATTTGACCAACACTATTCCCACTTCGAGTTATAGATCAATTCGCTCTCGCCCTACCATCTGATCTGCTGACCGTCCTGGTTAGCTCAGTCGGTAGAGCGACTGCCCCGGAAAGGCGATGGTGCCGGGTTCGATTCCCGGATCAGGACGAATTTTTCTTTAACTACGAAGTTTCTGAGAAAGCTGTATAGCTTTCCTTGGTAGCTGTATGGCTGCGCTTGGGTGGATGCAATGAGTAATTACTCCCTTATTACAAATCTACTCCACCTTGGGGGTTTCCCCTAAATATTTGACCAACACTATTCCCACTTCGAGTTATAGATCAATTCGCTCTCGCCCTACCATCTGATCTGCTGACCGTCCTGGTTAGCTCAGTCGGTAGAGCGACTGCCCCGGAAAGGCGGTGGTGC
Source organism: Amblyomma maculatum (assembly GCF_055883805.1). Classification (NCBI taxonomy): domain Eukaryota; kingdom Metazoa; phylum Arthropoda; class Arachnida; order Ixodida; family Ixodidae; genus Amblyomma; species Amblyomma maculatum. The sequence goes on along the minus strand of NC_139353.1, from coordinate 11,684,575 downwards.
CGGGTTCGATTCCCGGATCAGGACGAATTTTTCTTTAACTACGAAGTTTCTGAGAAAGCTGTATAGCTTTCCTTTGTAGCTGTATGGCTGCGCTTGGGTGGATGCAATGAGTAATTACTCCCTTATTACAAATCTACTCCACCTTGGGGGTTTCCCCTAAATATTTGACCAACACTATTCCCACTTCGAGTTATAGATCAATTCGCTCTCGCCCTACCATCTGATCTGCTGACCGTCCTGGTTAGCTCAGTCGGTAGAGCGACTGCCCCGGAAAGGCGGTGGTGCCGGGTTCGATTTCCGGATCAGGACGAATTTTTCTTTAACTACGAAGTTTCTGAGAAAGCTGTATAGCTTTCCTTTGTAGCTGTATGGCTGCGCTTGGGTGGATGCAATGAGTAATTACTCCCTTATTAGAAGTTTATCATGTGTGGAGTAGTGAGGGAGACTGTGCAAAAATCAGTTGTCGACAAAAGCTGATGTGATGAGATCGGAGAGATGTATTTCCCTTTAATCTCTCTCTTTTACTATATTGTACCGCTGCGAAGGGGCCTCCACGTTTATCCGGTAACCACGTGAGCGTCTCTCGTAAGCTATAACACGACCGTTGTTGACTAACGACCCGCTTCCTCTGCCCGCTCTACACCGCATCTCTCTTACGTGCCTTTCTGTCAACGCACTAAAACTTTATCCCTTATATAGCTCGAATAGATTTCAGAATTTTAAGTCCTCAGCTCTGGTGCGGGCTTTGTGTTGACGCATACTATCGGAGCAGCATCACTCCGGCTTGTAATTAATACGTGTTGGTTACAACTTTACAAAATTTCATAAAATGTGTCATTTTGTTGGTAGTCATGGGGTGCCCTCTTCACAACACGATCCCAATAAGTATATAATTGTATGCTTTATGCGCTCTTTTTTGAAAAGTCTATCGTCATCTATTCTATCCTAATTTATTTTCCGGAGTAGGCTGTGGGGAGAACGAGATGTACGAAAAGCTCACGTGTAACCTGCTTTATTACAGTTATGATAAAGAAGGGTCCGGGGTCTGGGGTAAGCAGTCAGTTATGGGCTCCAAGTGACCAGTTGCTAAAAGAAAAAAAACAATAAAAGCGGAAGGGCGATAAAGCAGTCTAGAAGTTTTTTCGAACACTGTCGGTGCCTTAGGCGGCAGCAAGAGTGGCGGTGGCACTGGTGCTTTTAGTGGCTGCGGCTACCACTGCGGCTGGAGTGGCCGACATCAAAGCAGCCGCTGCCACCTGGCAGCTCGTTCATGCATGTAATATACTCTCGTTTCGCCCCGCGTTGTACCTCGAGAGCCCGGCGTTATTACTCAATTTCGGCCGCCATGCGAGCAAGCTTCCTCTCTTTATCCCCGGTCAACTTAGCACCGTAGAATTTCATATCGTGCTGGTTGTCTGAAGCGCTGGTTCGGCGGCGTAATGCCGTAGCCTAACTCGGTCTTACGCATTGCTCTTGTTGCATGGCTGTGACTGGGGACGTTTTCAAAGCTTAGTCATTACTAATATAAACAGCGCGAACACGAAGACAAGGGACAAGATACAAGAAAGCCACAGTACAAGCGCTGACTCACAACTAAGCCTAAGCCCTTTACTCCAAGGCTCAGAAAAACAAACATGAAGAAAACGAAACACTCACGTGAAACAACCCCTGGGTTCACCTGCTGCATAAAAAATTACTTTAAAAAAATCACTTAAAAAAAAGACACCTCTTTGCTTGAAAGAGCAAGAGACGTCTTGCTGACACACTTATTGTCCGTTGAAATAAAATACGATTCCACTATCTCTCTCGTTATCTTCTCTTTGTGGCGATATAAAATCTTAACACTGTCAAACTTAGGAGTGCACTTCTTCTTCTCCTTCTTCATTATTTCACATGACTGGCAATGTGGTACCAGAAACGTTTTGTCCTTTCCACTTTCCACGTTGTCAGCAAGACTTCTCTTGCTCTTTCAAGCAGAGGTGTCTTTTCTTTTTTAGGGATTTTGTTAAGTAATTCTTTATGCAGCAGGTAAACCCAAGGGTTGTTTCACGTGACTGTTTCGTTTTCTTCATGTTTGTTTTTTCTGGGCCTTGGAGTAAAGGGCTTAGGCTTAGTTGTGAGTCAGCGCTTGTACTGTGCCTTTCTTGTATCTTGTCTCTTGTCTTCGTGTTCGCGCTGTTTATATTAATAATGAATAAGTACCAACTCGCCCAAAAAGTATGTTCAAAGCTTAGCCCGAGCCGCCCGAGTGGCTGAGATTGTTTGGCAAATTGACTGCATTGGAGACGTTGTAGTGTTGTCTCCCTGTCCCTGTGTTCTCTGCTGGCTGCACTGCATTTGTGTTAAAGCAGGCAATAAAGAAAGAAATTGCGACGATAGTATAGTGCTCTTGTGCCCGGACTAGGGACGCTGATCTATTCGTTCTGGCGCGTGTTCGATACCCAGCTGCGGCAGTGTTTTTTCACAAAGGTTATTTCACGTGTTCGGTTAATATTCGGTCACGTGGCATGTATGGCTATTCGTTATATGCGTAGTGCAACGTTAGGTACCGGTGGTGAAGTGGTCGATGCAGCAATAATGCGAAACTCGGAAATGAACGCAGTAGGCCGAACGCTCTGAGAGAATTATTTATTTATTTATTTATTTATTTATTTATTTATTTATTTATTTATTTATTTATTTATTTATTTATTTATTTATTTATTTATTTATTTATTTATTTATTTATTTATTTATTTATTTATTTATTTATTTATTTATTTATTTATTTATTTATTTATTTATTTTGTGAAGGAAGAGGAAGAAGTGCACAAGGAACATGCCAGTCAGTGGCATCGTGATCGCTGCGCGTGCTGGATCTGACTGTGTTCGCTGCCGCTGTGTTCGCCGCTGATCTGCTCAGTCCTGCTGATCAAGTCCTGTTGATCTGCTGAATAAACCCCCATTCTTACAATTTATTTATTTATTTATTGCATATACTGTGGCCGTGCGGTTGTTTAGAGTTGGGAAGTAACACGAGTTTAATTTAAAAAATTTGGAAAGAATACAAATTTTGGTATAAAATTTAGACACATTGTATTGAACTTACCACTTTACCAGTGTTTGTAATTATTTTTGGCTTTAAGACTTTCAACGCAAGTGCAGATAAATCCCGCAAAGAAGAGAACAAAAAGTGAGAGTACATTTCTGGTGTCTATTAGCAAAAGCATACAATCACCAGCGCAATGCTTGACAATACATCTTGAATGGAAAGTAGAAATAGCTTCCTTCAAATGTTGTTAAAGTAGCGGCCTGTAACAGAGACGCTGGTAAATTATTCTATTCTGCTATCGTCCTCGGGAAGTAATAATTGGTATATACATTAATGCGGCGGTGATGCAGGCATTGCGAAATCAGGGGGTAGACGAGCCGTACGTGAAAGTGCTGGAAGATATATATAGTGGCTGCACAGCAACCATAGTTCTACATAAAGAAAGCAACAAAATTCCCATAAAGAAAGGTGTTAGGCAAGGCGACACAATCTCCCCAGTACTATTCACAGCTTCTTTAGAGGAAGTATTCAGAGACTTGCAATGGGAGCAGTTAGGGATAAGGGTAGATGGAGAATACCTCAGTAATCTGCGATTTGCTGATGACATTGCCTTGCTAAGCAACTCGGGGGATGAACTGCAAATAATGATTGATGACCTAGACAGAAAAAGTAGAAAGGTAGGCTTGAAAATCAATATGCAGAAGACTAAGGTAATGTTCAACAGCCTCGGGAAGGAACAGCAGTTTACATTAGGTAGCGAAATACTGGAAATAGTAGGCGAATATGTGTACTTAGGACAGATAGTAACCGCAGATCCGGACCATGAAAAGGAAATATCAAGAAGAATAAGATTGGGATGGAGCGCATTTGGCAAGCACTCGCAGATTATGACTAGCAGCTTACCGGTATCGCTCAAGAGGAAAGTATACAACAGTTGCATCTTGCCTGTACTCACCTATGGGGCTGAAACATGGAGGCTAACCAAGAGAGTTCTACTTAAGTTGAGGACAACCCAGAGGGCTATGGAACGAAAAATGGTAGGGGTAACATTAAGAGATAGAAAGCGTGCAGAGTGGGTCAGAGAAATAACTCAAGTTACCGACATTCTAGTGGAAATTAAGAAGAAGAAATGGAGATGGGCAGGACATGTAGTGCGAAGAGAGGATAACCGATGGTCGCTTAGGGTAACAAACTGGATTCCAAGGGAAGGAAAGCGTAGCAGGGGGAGGCAGAAAGTTAGGTGGGCGGATGAGATTAAGAAGTTCGCAGGGGTCAAGTGGGTGCAGCTAGCACAGAGCCGGGATAAGTGGAGAAATATGGGAGAGGCCTTCGCCCTGCAGTGGGTATAATCAGGCTGATGATGATGATGATGATGATGATGATGATGATGATGATGATGATGATGATGATGATGATGATGATGATGACATTAATGCGCGCAAGCAGGGCTTGGTAGCTATATTCATGGCTTCCTCTTAGGCACCTTACTTGTTTGTGGACTAGGTAACGGGAACTGTTGTTATTCAGGGTGTTTCTTGAAGGCTGAAACGGGAATTTCAATCTGGCCAATCGCCGACGCTCGTTTAGAGGTGTCATATTAAGAAAACGCAGCATCTCTGTGAAAGAGTCGGTACGTACACATTTGGACATTATTAATCGAGCTGCTCTTCGCTGTACACTTTCAAGTCTTTTTTTAATAATCCACATTCCACGTGATCTAATCTAATGCTTGCATACTATAATGTTGACTGCAAATAAGTTAAGTAGGCAGTTGGTTTGGCGGTTGCGATGCCGGCTTTAACCTTCGACACAAAATTTTTAATAGTTGAACAAATTTTCAGAGCATGATTTTTCCAGTCTAAATATCAAGAAATTAGAGCTCCCAGATATTTTAGTGTATCGACTGTGTGAAGTGAGGTTGGGCCGGGTTCATAAGTGTAGTCATGGAAATGTTTGGTCTTGTTCATACTCGCATAACTATTGTTTTTTTTTTAATTTCTTCATTTGTTTTCATTTTTTTTTTTTCACACCACTTTTCAATTGCTGCGACAGCATGATTAAGCATTTTCTGGTTATCTACATTGTTTATTAGAGTACAGTGCAGGAACGTCATCGATATTGTTACGGACGAGGAAGGAAAGGGCATTGGCGTGAGCAGCCTTGCCTGCCCGCGCCACTGCTCTCTTCTTCCTCGTCCGTAACAATATATATTAAGAACAAGACAAGACCTAGGACGGCGCCCTGAGGTACTATAGAAGTTACGTTTATTAATTCTAATTTGCTGCCATTTATTTCGACAAACTGGGCTCTATAGTACCGGTAAGATATATGCTGCTATCCATTGTACTAGCTCCGTGTTAATTACATTTACTCCTAGCTTGTTATTTAAATCATTGAGATGAACTCTGTCCAAAGACTTCGAAAGGTGCAGGCATATTGCATCAATTAGCTTTTTATTGTGCAGTGCCTTGGCTAAAACATTAACTATCTCCACTAGCTGTGTTACAGTGAAAGGTTTTTGCCGAAACCCATGCTGGTTTGAAAAAATTGTTTGGGGGTGTGTATAGACTGCCTTTGATATTATGTGCTCCAAACGTTTTCAACACGCGCAAGTTAAAGAGACTGGCCTGTATTTTTTAACTACTATCCGGTCTCCAGTTTCGTACACAGGGACTACTTTAGCTATGAGCCAGTCTATGAGTCCAGTATGAGTCAGCTATGAGGGAGTGGGTCACGACTCTCCACGAGCACCCCGCTTCACAAACTGCCAGGTTATGTCGAGGACCACCCGACATAGCATACGTCTTCGCTTTAATCAAGCCATGTGGACGTGCCTGCGTCACATAGGAGCAACGTATTTATCTCGGAATCCTTGTCTTCTGACGTTAACTATCCATCTAAAAGGGGCCGAGTTGGACGTGTTGGCAGTACCTGCCACCTCGGCCATGTTCGATGATCTTGTGGTCTCGATACCCGATGACCATACAGTGCACGTCTTGTACTTTGTTTGCGTTTTATTTTTTTACGTAAATCTCTGTCTTTATTCATGTTAGTCTTTTATTTTGGGCGTTTGCCCGTTTTAATTTACCCTGGATTGGTTTATTCTCGGCAAAGTTTTACTGGTCCGAGCGCTCTCTTTCTATCTTACATTAACAAACGATTTCATGAGAAGAAAAATACAAGAGTAAAAAAGGGGTCATGTCACCCGCAATTACCACCGTCTATGGGCATGTCCGCGAATTTACACTCCCAACGCGAACGATTCCGTCTCTACCGGCGTCGCATATAATATTGCCGCATACCGGAGACAGCGGCCCCCTTCTGCCAGAAACCCCGCAGTTGTCGTTGTTTTGGCCTCTGGCAGGTAGCGTAGTCGACCACCGATTCCTCGAGGGGTTATGTGACGCAAGATACTTGGCGGGAGCTGGCCAAGTGGGTTTTTCATTTCAGGTGAGAGGATGTGATAATAATCAACCTTCGAGAATTCTTGGATGCCGAACAGGGAGCGCTGTTGCTTTACCACGCCGTCACTTTCGTACGGCTTCGTTATAGCGGCTAATTATATCTATGTGGGGTAGGCGCTCACGGTCAGCAGATGGATAAAGATGTTGCCTAGTAATATTTGCCGATATGAATGCATAACTCATCAGAGGCACACATTAATGGGTTAGTAATTAAGTGAGTAGATATAATACGTACGCTAACAAAAAACCTTAAAGGATGCCGCAGGCAGGAACCATTAAAGATGTCTCCTGACAGCCACAGAGGCGGAGCCTAAAATATTTTTATTAGGTATTGCTAAAGATCGCTTAGTAATATTGTAAATTTTAAAATGTGTGCCCTGCCAACGTGTTCTCTTTAAACTGTCTTGCAGAAACCTACCTGAAAGCTTTCACATATATATTGCTCCAAGCATTATGTAGAACTAGCCAGCCGGTAGCAGAGCATCGCAACGCTTTGAGCCGGATGGAAGGCAGCAGCAGCGGCCGTTGTTGGCTGTGGTTACCCAGGTTGGTCAGGGCGGGTCTACTTCACCTTTCCGTAGCGAGCATCGGTGTTCCGATGCCGAGGCCAGGGTGAGATTTCTGTATGAATAAGCTTGTTCCGCCATACCTGGTACAACCAAGATGATCCACCCCGTGCATCCAGTGCGAAATTCAAGCTGACTTCGTGGTGGGGAGGTCCCTTTAATGTCCCCTGGTGTCACGACGTTGGACAGGTATTATCGGTGAGGCATACCCAGGTTCTAGTTCATATTGGAAATCGCTGCACTAACAAGTTTCGTCAAGCCTATGTTTCAGGCCGACTTTCAGATTGGAGGAATAAAATTTATCATACATTATTTTTTTTTTCCTCTGTGCACAGAAGTACACTCATAGAATCATCCAAGCCATGCATCGGGATTGTGTATATAAGTGGTCGCTTTGATTTACTAAATGAGTTTTGCGACGTCATCGTGTGCCACTATCTTTTATTGGCAAAGCTGTTTAGTGACCTCATTAGCCTCTGCCGTATCAACTAATAGCCTAACAAGCTTCATTGTGTAACGCCGTTCTGATTGGTCGAGCTGTTTCTTGAACTTATTGCTATTGGCCTATTAGCTGTTGCCACCTACACCCTAATAACTTATTCTCACTGGTTGCTGTGGCAGCCACCTAAACCTTAGCGCCCCATTCGAAGCTCAAAGCCTCAAAAATGCAGGAACGTGCGCCTGGCAGGTGGTAATAGGCAGGTGACAAGCCAGGTGGTAAAAGGTCGGTGACAAGCCAGATTCCAAGCCAGGTGACAAGGCAGGTGTTAAAAGGTAGGTGGCAAGACCTGGCACTAATTGGTCGGTGGTTTGTGTGACGTCACCAACCCAGATTGCATGATCGCGTTGAAAGGAGTTGCCAGCTGGGGCAGCTCCTGATGATGGACCAAACCAGTATATTTCAGAACGCTGCCTTGAGCGGAATCGGGTTAAGCATCTCCTAAATTTTGCTTTCTTTAGTGAAGCTAAGGCTCGACAGATGAATTGCACTTGATAGGCTCATGAGTGTAAGTCCGCGCATGCATCCGCGAGAGGTTTCACGCTTCTTCGCGAGATTTGGTGTGGTCCAATGACGTCATCACTTGGTGACGTCGTCGGCCATGACCTGACACGGAGTCATGACCGTATTAGACATCATGACGCCACAACCGGTCAAATCTAATAACCCGAACTGACATCATCATGACATCACATACGGGCATGACCGGTGACTTCACCAGGCGATTCACGCATATGCGAAGCTGACCTTTCCGGGCGTCCGATCGAGGCGTCCGTGCTGCGCCGCTCATTTGGCGCTTCTTCCCCGCCGCACCACATAGCATACAGAAGCAGACGCAGTTACAGGTTTACACAGGTTTAAACTGGTTTACAGGAAAGATAAGGCGCATTATCTGTCACGCACCTCCGCGGACATCTGAGCCACGCTGTAAGTGAAGGGATAAAGACACCAACAACAGCGATATAAAAGCTTTTGCCTCATCGCTCTTCAGTGGTTCAAAGTGCCCGCAGAATTTTTCTTTTGTTTTTGCGTGATAGCTGTAAAGAGTTTGTTCTTCAGAAAACCTAGCACTGGCGTTGGCGTTTTGAGCTAGAAAACAGGCAAGGAGGGGAAGGGGAGGGGCGAGTCAAATCAACTCCGCTTTTAAAGACATGACTCGGCAGCATTAATTATTCCCGTTTGGTGGCGGCTTCCTTTGCGAGTCTTCGTTCACGTTTAATTAGGGCTAGACTAGCGATTCATGTCTCTAACAGGAACATGTTCGACTCATATTAAGATGACCGGCTGGATTCAGTTGTTTCATCTTTCATCTTTATTTTCGCTGTTAGGTACACGTGCATGGATTATCAGTATTACAGAAGGAGGTCCCAAAGTATAAACTGTCCGGGGGACCTCCTATGACAGAATGGATAAGATTAGCAGGTAACATACTAGGCAGTGAAGAAAAGAATATACAGGCGTGCAGAGAAAAACTATAACACAATACTAACCAGAAACAGTGCAAATAAATTCTAAATAAACAGGAACTTTAAACAAAAAATGCACGAATTGCAGAAATTAAGCGTTATTAGTACAAGAATAATAAAATGTAAACACGGAAACTATGATCCATGCAAACATCTTTAGTCGGTGGAACAAAACAAGGTAGAAAATAAAAGGTCTTTAATGAACGGTGAAATGAATGAATAGTACGCTGTGCTTTAATTTCAGGAGGCACTGAATTCCAAACAGATATGCCTGAGAAGTATGCAGTTTGTTTCCCATAATTGGTCCTGATTTTCGGTAATAGTAGATTATGATGTTCAGCAAATCTGGTGTTATTTTTGTTAAAAAACTTGGATGGTTCAAAACCACTAAGAACGACATGTTTATTACGCGTTTTAAAGATGATTGATGCCAACCTAAAATTAAGCTGTAGCGACAATGGCAGTATGTTAAGTGTGAGATAACAATTGAAAACGGATGCACTGTAAGGGCTGAAGGTAAGTATGCGGAGTGCTTGATTTTGAAGGTGGCGAATACATGAAAGGTGAGTGTTTTTTGTGTTACCCCATGATGATATGCAATACGAAAGGTGGCTATGTATGAAGGAGAAATACAACATGCGAAGTGTAGGTAGGTCAAAGTAATGTCGGGCTTTAATTATTACGTGATGCCGCGGAAGTGATGCCCAAGATCACATAAACACAGACATGCAAACATCAGCGAAATTGTGAAATTGGGGCCATGTTTTCAGAAATTTAAGTGACGAACAGGCAACCGGTGGCCTTAAGATCGACACTCAACGGCATGTTCCGTCACCCGTCACATGGCAGAGTTCGAAGCGAAAACGGTAATGGCCCCGGTGTGCAGGAAATCCATCGTAGCCGTTATGGGTGAAACAATCTTGGGCATGACTCTATGTAGTGTAGTTGACTGCTGCCGTATAAATCCGCGTACTGATTGGTTGGTGAGCAGAGTGACGTAACGAGAACGCATCACATGGCAGGCGCTGAAAACTTCAGTTTCTCAATTGAAATGGCATGTCCATATTAAAGATATAAAGGCTGAGAAACAATGAAAACATTTCGGACAAAAAAATTTTTTTTAGGAGGCGAAATCAAAGAATCTATAAAATACCTGGATGTTTGAGCTCAAATGCTCATTACCGAGTATCGTAATCATTAGCCTTTTTTTATGTGGTAACAGGCAATGTCTAACTTCCATACCTTACGTCAGACATGTAAGGTTTGGTGGTTAGAAAGCCATGTGAGGAGTGCAAACAAAATTAGAGGGTCTCTTAAATGTCTTTTAAGAAAACAATGGCGAAAGCGTACCCTTCTTTTCCTACCATTTGCCTCTCAACATTTCCTTCTTACTGGTGTTCGTTAAAGTGCTACATATAAAATTTAATTGGTTAACAGGAAAGGAAAGGCGCGGTGTCTGTCACGCTCTCTCCAGAAAGTGTCAGTTTGGACGCACACCATCGCTCCTGTCGCGTGGCATTCTTTGGCGCACGTTCAAGCGTGGAATTGCAGATGGCAGGAAAGCTAGACAAGAGCACGAGCTCGTAGAATCTCGTGGAATATGACAGATCTCGCACAGAACTATCGCGCACGGGATTTCGTTCCATGAACCTAGAAAAGCTTTCGTCTTTAAAACATTCCTAATGCGTTTTCAAGGTTTGATGTGGGTTTGCTTTTAATATAGGTTTACTTTCTGCTTTGAAAAACATTAAAGCGGGCCTCGGCGAAACAGTAGACAGGAGCTGTTCTTTTTCGGGTTTTCATGAATTGTAGCGTCTCAAAGCGGGTCCGGCTGTAAGGAACGTTATAGCCAATTGCTCCGAATAATTTATATCACATGAGACTATTTTCCTTCCATTTAGGTACCGCAACACAGAGACGCTTTGTGTTCCGGCTTGTAGATATTTTAACGACTCGAAATGAGCGGTCTGAGGCAGACGACGAGGGTGTGTAATTTCTCAAATTACTCTAATTTTTCGCTTCGCTCGGCCACTCAGGACAATGACGAAGTGCAAAAAATTCCATCGTATGTGGGAGGCGAAAACTGAATTTGATTCACTTCATCATCCTTAAGATTTAGGATTCAAGATTCTTTTTTTTTTTAATATAAACAGCCCATCAGTGAATATACAGAAGGAGGTTCTAGAGAACGGAGGCTGTATCGGGACCTCCTATCAGTAGGTTATGGAATTATAATGCCAACAAGAAAACAACAGCAGGTTACAGTGAGGACAGAAAATAAATTCATATATCTGAACGGAAATAAGATAAACAGAACAGCAATACAAAACGTTATAGATTGACAGCGGTAAATTCAGGAACAGTCGTAAATTACGAGTGAAATTCTCGATTAAAAATACGCAAAGTTGTTGAACGCTTGAAGTCATTAGGAAGCTCGTTCCAAATTAACAATTCAGAAAAAAGGCCGGTTTGTTTTCCGTAATCAGTACGTGCTGTCGGGAGCAAGTAGTTATTGGTGGCAAATATTGTAGATTTGATGTCAAATGAATTGATGAGTAGGAGGTCGTTGGCGGCTTTGAAAAAAAAAAAAACGATTAAAAGCTTGAATTTCACCGGGAAGACAATTGGCAACATGCCATGGTCATGAACAAGTGGAAGTACACCACGGCGGTGTGGCTTAAATGCCACGATACGGATGGCTTGCTTTTGTAGATGTTGTAACGGAGTTAGGTGACATTCAAATATGTTTTCCCATGAAGATACGTAATATGTAATGTGGCTATGGAAGGCAACACAAAATTCCACCTTCACCTCCTTCACTACATTATCCGCCCGCTCGAGAATAACATGTTGAAAAACTAGCTTATCAACTGCACTACCGGATGTTGAAATTAGTTTCCGATGCTGAAATTAAAACGCTGTTTGGTATAACGAACCACTTAAAGTTCTTGACCTTGCACTGACTGCACACAGCCCACGAGTGCCTTGAGCCCAGAGCCTTCATTGAGAAACAGCCACTGCGGCCATAACAGAACCTGTATACCAGATGAGCAGTTGAACTTCCTAACCACTAAGCCACCGCGACGGAGTGGAAAAATAGAAAGGACGACACAAGAAACCTAGGAAAAGACAAATTATTTTGAACGAAGATAGATGTAAATTTAGGCGGGGATAGAGGGAGAACTTTCAAAAATAGGGGAACAAATTAGGAAGGAGGAGAACTGGGAGGAAAATTGAAGGGACTAGGAATAATAACAGGGTGTAAAATATATTACAAGGAAGAGTAAATGTTTTAAAGGAGAAATGCAGAGAAAAATGGCGGGAGAAAGGAAGAATGGTAAAAGAGAGATAGTAACAAAGCAATAAGTAAATAAAATGTTATTAAATCAGCGCATTAAAATAAGCAAAATATGGGTTGAAGGGAAACCTCATTTTGCTGGCAAACGTTTCGATGACGAGATTGCTTCTCTTCGTGCGCGTACAAGATACGGCATTCATATTTGCTGTTGGTTTAAATCGTGACGAGGTGATCAGCCGCGAATTGACACGGTGACAATGTGAAATATTATTATGTCTTTGGGCCTAGCAAGAATCTTGTGTACCACCCCACTATCCCCTTGTCGTCCTCTAGAAGATAACATCGAGTTGTCACCGACCAAGGCTAAATATTGTCACGGTGTTGGCGACTAAAGCTAGTTTATCAGAGCCGGTGCAGATGGAATACGTCTGGTACGTCCTGCGAGTCCGGAGCCGATTCACTTCGTCCTTTTTCTCCGAGCGCCACTTCAACGTCTTTCGCTCCGAGCGCCCCCTGGCATTCCTCCCTCCTTAAGCGTGACGCACACGGCACACAGGTGGACAAAAGCAAACGAAAAAAAAAAAGAAGTTTGCAGATGCCGTCTTTCAGTTACCGCGTAAAATACGGCTTCATGCGTAGGACATGAACTGTCTCTGGACGAGGTAGCCGACGGCCTCTCTGCTCTGGGCCATCTGGGAGCACCTCATAGTTAACGTCGCTGAGGCGCCGCAAGATTTTATATGGTCCGAAGTAACGGCAAATCAGCTTTTCTGATAGGCCACGGCGTCGAACAGGAGTCCACACCCACACCTGGTCCCCGGTGCTGTAGGAAGCTTGTTTGTGGCGGAGGTTGTACCGGCGTGAATCCCTGTCCTGTTGCTGTGCGGTGTGGACGCGTGCTAGTTGGCGTACTTGCTCAGCATCTTGGGCAAAGTGTTCGGCGTCGGTAGAAAGTTCGGTATCTGTTTCGCAAGGGAGCATTGCGTCCAGCATCGTCCGAACCTCCCTGCCGTAAACTAGGCGAAACGGCGTGAAGCGTGTCGTCTCTTGGACTGCCGTATTGTACGCGAATGTCACATATGGTAGGATAGCATCCCAAGTCTTGTGCTGGGCGTCGACATACATCGCCAGCATGTCCGCAATGGTCTTATTAAGCCTTTCCGTCAGCCCGTTCGTCTGCGGATGGTAAGCAGTAGCTTTTCGATGCGCCGTACCGCTGAGATGAAAAACTTCGGCCATCATTTGTGAAGTAAAGGCAGTCCCTCTGTCAGTAATAATACAGGTCGGAGCACCATGCCGCAGCATGATCTGGTGTACAAAGAAATGGGCAACTTCAGATGCTGTACCACTAGGTAACGCTTTGGTCTCGGCATATCGAGTCAGGTAGTCTGTGGCGATCCAGCGGTTGCCCCCGGAAGATCGAGGGAAAGGACCGAGAAGGTCTATGCCGACTTGATCAAACGGTGCACGTGGTAGCATTATGGGCACGAGGAGGCCTGCGGGCTTTGATTGCGGAACCTTCCGACGCTGACATTGCCGACAGCTCTTAACATAGTGCTTGACAACAGTGGCAAGGTTGGGCCAGTAGAATGTCTTTTGTATTCTAGCAAGTGTGCGAGTATAGCCCAAGTGGCCAGAAGTTGGTTCATCGTGGCACGCGGAAAGGATTTCCTCTCGCAGAGCTGCGGGTACCACGAGGAGGTAGGTTCTCGATTCGGATCTAGAGCTGTGCTTATAGAGTACACCATTTCTCAGGCAGAAAGTTGATAGGCTCCGAGAAAAGCACTTAGGTATTGTGGCTGGCTGACCTTCTAAATAATCGATCAGGGCTCGTAACTCTGGATCAGCACGCTGCTGATGAGACATATCTGAAGCATCAACAGCTCCGAGAAAACTGCCAGAGTCACCCTTGTGTGGTGAAGCGAGCTCGACGGGCGCACGAGAGAGCGCGTCAGCATCTTCATGCTTATGTCCGGACTTATAGACTATAGTGAGGTCAAACTCCTGTAGGCGAAGGCTCCATCGCGCCAGGCGGCCGCATGGGTCACGCAGGTTGGCCAGCCAACACAAGGAATGGTGGTCAGTGACCACTTTAAATGGGCGACCATAAAGGTAGGGGCGAAATTTTCCAGCAGCCCAAATAATGGCGAGGCATTCCTTCTCAGTAGTTGAATAGTTCATCTCCGCGCGGGATAAAGTACGGCTGGCATAGGCGACGACTCGTTCCACACCCTCCTGACGTTGCACGAGAACCGCCCCAAGGCCAATGTTACTGGCGTCAGTGTGGATTTCTGTCTCACCGTGCTCATCGAAATGGGCTAGAATAGGCGGCGATTGGAGACGGAGACGCAACTCGGTAAAAGCAGCTTCTTGCTCGTGACTCCAACAAAAGGGGCGTCTCCCCGGGTGAGCCGAGTCAGCGGTTCAGCAAGATCAGCGAAGTTATCGATAAAACGACGGTAATAACTGCACAAGCCGAGAAATCTGCGAACAGCTTTCTTGTCACGTGGAATCGGAAATTCCGCAACAGCAGTAAGCTTGTCAGGGTCAGGCTTCACGCCGGCAGCGCTTACGACATGACCGAGGAATTTAAGCTCTCGGTAACCAAAGTGACATTTCTGTGGCTTAAGTGTCAAGTTAGCGGATCGAAGGGCTTCAAGTACTGACCGCAGGCGCTGAAGATGTTGTGCAAACGATTCTGCGAAGACCACCACGTCATCTAGGTAGACTAGGCAACACTGCCATTTAAGCCCGGCGAGGACAGTGTCCATCATCCGCTGAAATGTGGCCGGCGCAGAACAAAGTCCGAAAGGTAGAACTTTAAATTCGTAGAGTCCGTCAGGTGTGACAAAGGCCGTCTTTTCACGATCTCGCTCATCTACCTCAATCTGCCAGTAGCCACTTTTCAGATCGATTGACGAAAAGTACTTCGCACGCCGAAGGCGGTCGAGAGAGTCGTCAATCCGCGGCAAGGGGTAAACATCCTTCTTGGTTACGGCGTTCAGCTTGCGGTAATCGACGCAAAAACGTAACGTGCCGTCTTTCTTTTTAACTAGAACGACTGGGGAAGACCATGGGCTATTCGAAGGCTGGATAACATTATCTTCGAGCATTTGTTTAACTTGTGACTTAATAACTTCGCGCTCGGTCGAAGAGACGCGGTAGGGGTGCTGGTGAATTGGGCGCACATCATCGAACGTCACGATCTCGTGCTTGGCAATGGGAGTCTGATGCACTTTTGACGATGATGCAAAACACTCTCTGAATTCGAGCAACAATGAAAACAGCTGTTCACGCTGGCTCACCGATAGCTCTGAGCTAATGTCGAGGTTGTCGAGGGATGTGGGCGGTGGCACGGTTTCTGTGGACAAGCACTCGGAGACTTCAGATATGCGTTCCGCAAAAGCTACGGAAGTATTCCGAAAAAGGTGTCGATACTCGTGCGAAAAATTGGTAACAAGCACCCTGGACTGACCACAGTTAAGATGGATCAAACTGCGAGCCACGCAGACTCCCTGCGTCAACAGTAACGAGAGGTTATAGTTTCGGCTATTGCATCACCATCGTGAAGTGCATTGCATTTGACATTAACGAAGGTGCTGGTTCGGGGTGGCAGCGTGACACTGTCCGCATAAACTCGAAGCACATTGAGTGGTCGCTGTGTACTGCTGAGGGCCACTGCTTTCTCAGTAGAAAACGAGACCTTAAAATCCCGGAGGTCAATAACTGCGCCATATTCACGAAGAAAATCTACGCCCAGAATTAGGTCACGTGAGCAGCTTTTCAGAACGAGGCAGCTTACCACAAATGTCGACTCTTGAATTTGAACCCTGGCCGTGCACATGCCTAGAGGAGTAACCAGATGACCACCCGCAGTGCGAACGTGTGTGCCAGCCCACGGAGTCAAAACCTTCTTGAGAATCGCGGCAAACTGGCTGCTCAAAATAGAATAATCAGCGCCAGTATCCAACAAAGCTCGAACATGGCGGCCATCCAGTATTACTGGTATGTCCAACGACAGCTGCTCGCGGATATCAGGCTTCTGAGTGTTTAAGTGCTCTGCGTCGGTGTACGCGGTATGCTTCACCTGCAATTCGTCGTTGTTGCAGGCGCGTTGTTGCGGTGTCCGTTCCACTGGCAATTCTTCATCGTTGCGGGTGCATTGTTGCGTCGTCTGTTTCACCGGCAATTCGTCGTTGTTGCGGGTGCGTTGTTGCGTCGTCTGTTTCACCGGCAAATCGTCGTTGTTGCGGGTGCGTTGGTGCGTCGTCGGTTCCACCGGCAATTCGTCGTCGTTGCGGGTGCGTCGTGGTGGCGTCGAGGTAGCGTTATAATCGGCAACCGCGGACTTTTCCCATGTCGATTCGTAGTCTTTCCGTGTCCGCGTCGTTGGGGGGTCTCCCGCGCAGCGATGTCCAGCGAGCCTACCCCCGAAGGTCGCTGGTTTCAGTTTTCCCGCTGGGGGCTGGGCACTCGGCCCTGCGCTGCCCATGAGGACTTCGCAGCAGATGGCGAAGGGCGAGCCCTGGGCGATGGTGATCGAGATTGCCGCAGACGAGACGGAACACCACGGCGCTGGTCATTGACGAAGTCTTCAACGGCTCGGGGCCGTTCGCCGTAGCGAGGCCGCGGAGAATCGGCGGAAAAACCTTCGAGGCCCAGTCGACGGTAGGGACAGCGCCGATAGACATGACCCGGTTCGCCGCAGTGAAAGCATAAAGGGCGTCGGTCGGGGGTACGCCACTCGTCTGCTTTCCGTCTAGATGGTCGGGAATCCGTTACGTACTGGATCACGGGGGCCGGTGTTGTTGGTGCAGCTGCGTTAGCAGGCATGAGGGTCGGCGGCTGGGGTGGAGAGTATTGTAGCACCTGGGCGTATGTGGGACGCTGAGACTCAGGTGGCGTAAGAGGAGGAGCAGGGTGAGGTTCACCGCTTGGAACCGGAGGCCGGAGCGCTTGCTGCACTTCGTCGCGGACAACGCTCGCAATGGAGGTAGAAGCTAGTTGAGGTGCGCCATACAGCAGTCTGAGTTCGTCGCGCACAATCGAACGTACGAGCTCCCGTAGCGCCGATGCGTCCATGCCATGCGGTGGTAACTCGGCAGAGACGGAGGTGGCGTGGACGTACGATTCTGTGCCGAGGCTCGTTGCTGAAGCACTTTTTCTATCGTGGATGTTTCCGCAAGGAATTCTGCGACAGTTTTAGGTGGGCTGCGCACCAGGCCAGCAAAAAGCTGCTCTTTAACGCCAAGCATAAGGTAGCGCAGCTTTTTGTCCTCGGACATTGTAGGGTCTGCCCGCTTGAAGAGGCATGTCATGTCCTCGATATATGCCGCGACAGTTTCGTTAGGCATTTGAACTCGAGATTGGAGAGCGCGTTCGGCCCGTTCGCGGCGATCTGAGCTACCGTAAGTAACCGCAAGATGACGCTTGAACTCACTCCAGGAAGACAGCTGGTCTTCATGGTTCTCGAACCATGTCCGAGCGCCATCTTCAAGGCTGAAGTAGACGTTGCGAAGCCGAGCGGCGTCATCCCAGAGGTTGAAGGCAGCTACCCTTTCGTAGTGCTGCAACCAGTCGTCGACGTCTTCATAGGTGTCCCCGTGAAAGGTCTTTGGGACGCGGGGGTTTTGAAACGTCACGTAAGTAGGGGCCGCTCCAGGCATTGCGACGACGTCGTGGCTGCCGGTAGTCATAGCCGATGGGGAAAACTCAGGTGGTAGGCCTCGTTGCCTGCGGCTGGTGCGGTGAACAGGCGTTTCCTCGAATATATGACCAGCACTCCTGCTTAGCGGAGGGGTACGGGACATCAGACCTGACCTCCACCAGATTTGTCACGGTGTTGGCGACTAAAGCTAGTTTATCAGAGCCGGTGCAGATAGAATACGTCTGGTACGTCCTGCGAGTCCGGAGCCGATTCACTTCGTCCTTTTTCTCCGAGCGCCACTTCAACGTCTTTCGCTCCGAGCGCCCCCTGGCAATATATGAGCGATGCATTCGCCATGAATATGTTCCAGGCTGCCTTGAAAGAGCATGCGCATGTCCCGCTAAGTTATTTTTTTTTTTACAAGTGTGTCCTTCTGGCCTACTCGTAGTATGCCAAACAACCATTATTCCATTCACTTTGTAGTTCCTGTTTCAGTTACGGTGTTCCGATCCTTCAGCAAACTTGCCCTGGAACAAAGCTTTTAGAGCGCGCCTCCAACGACGCAAACGACCACTCTGTATGCTGCTCTGTGGTTTTCAATGCCAGCTGCTGTCGCCGAATAAAATGGAGGTATGAGTAGGTTGTAGCCGTCTTCATCCATTGCATGTTTATATATCACACAATTTTTTTCAGTATACGGCAGGTCCATTCCTCAAAAGTAACGACGATTGCATCGCCGCCGTGTCGACATAAGGTGTTACATAACCAAGTTCATCTTTTTTTATTTGTTTGTTGATAAGAGTCGAACTTTCAACTTCAAGGCTCGTGAAAGACAGGATTAATGAACAGTCTAAAAGAATGACTTATTTACTTCAGCGACAAACTTAAACTGTTTCTTTTATATTGCAAAAAAAAAAAAAGATGTGTAAATTATTATTTAGCTCCATTGAAATGTATGTTAAAATCGCGAGCGTGCTTAGGGAATTGGTTGGCAGCTGGTATGACCGGAAACTGGTTGGTCTGTGACTGATGTAACGTATAGTACGACATCACATGTGATCATCGAATTTGCAGGTAGCACATTCATATCTGTGTAGTGAACATGGGCAGCACGTTTTAGCCTGAAGAAGTAAATGTTCATATTACAGGGAGTCAGAAATTCGTAGAAAAGGGAGAATAACCATTTAGTAACATCGAAAATGCATACTACGTCCTGCTAATAGCGAGCTCAGAAACCCTCGTCGCTTTGCAGCGAGAAGCCCTGAATATCGCTAATAAGATGCGTGAAAAATACGCAGACACATAATTTCGTGCATGTAACTTCAATACCTCTAAAAAAAAAAAATTGCGCGACCTAATTGCGGCCACAAGGAGCACTGCTTTCGCATTCCTGCGCTAACGAAGTCTTAAGTGTGTCTGCAGAATTTTTTTCTTCACGCTTCAAGACTCCGGGCTTGGCGGTGTATTTCGTTTTACCCAAATCCGGGAGAAATAGCAGGAAGGCTCTTGCCAGTGATCGGCGACGCCATGAACGGGGCTGTTTCTCGTGTTCATTGTTAAGTTCGAGAAGTTCGACGCATTAAGCCTATATGACACAAGCGACTCGATACAGCTGAAAGCAGGCGTAGTGAATACTAATTTGTGTTTAGAGCTGCTCAGTAAAGATGGGCATTTATCAACATTAAGAAAAAATAACTTGAATGCTATAACTACACATTTTGAAGTTTTGAGGCCGGCGAAATCAGGGCAAGGGAGCAACACGAGGGCCAGGGACATTTAAGAATGAGGGTGCGGTCGAGGATAAGGGCGAGCTTCTATCAGCGGCCGGCTAAAATAGTTGCGTCGCTGTTCTATATCCCTTTTCCTCCATCGTAAGTTGCCATTTTAACGCTATATCATCAAAAGGACTCGCTCCTCTAAAATCCTGCGCCGGCGTTGGGAGCGAAAAATCTCGAATATGGCGCTTGTAGGCGGTAGCTTGACATGGTCGCTCTATGGCTGGACCTAGGGTTGCCTGACGCCATGTTTGGCAGCAGAGCTCTCAGTTTGGGCCTGTCCTTCCACATGGGAGGGTGATATCAAAATCAGCCCATCAGAACCCTCGCATTCACGTTACCCCAAGGCTACGCAGACACGTTCATGACTTCGCGGCTTAAAATAGGGGCCACGCTATCACCTCATACCCTTAAAGGAGGAACCTAAGATCTTTTAGTTGTCTCCACCCCCCCCCCCCCCCCCCCCCCCCCCCAGATGAAGCCCGACAAAAAAACGGTTCATACTTTATTGCTAGCACATGATACTCATATAGCTTAACAAAGATCAATCTATTTATTTTTGTTTTAATTTTTTTTGCTCACAATGACATCACCGACTGCGGCAACGTCGACAGTGCCGACGTCGGGTATTCTGTAGAACGGTACCTTCACCTGGATAGCATTAAAATAACACAGGTACAGGTGGTATTGTTTATTTTTACCACGAACACAACACTGTAAAATTCAAAGCCAAAACAATTTGCAAAATGTACATTTCGGTTTGCATCGTTTAGAGCTACCGTTGGGAGTACAGTTTAATATGTTTATTAGGATAATAGATGATATAGAAAGATTTTTAAAAATTTTGGGCACCTTTGAGCGTTTTACAAAATATAGTTATATGCTTTTCCGGCTGCATGAGATAACTAGAGTGCTATAGAAAATTATGTACTGTGGGTTTCTTTCTATGCAGTACAGAATCACGATTAATATTTCGTATTTTTACAAAGTTCGCCATTCAGTAGTAAAATAATTGATTTTTGTCAATTTTCGCACTTGTCCGAAAACTTTAAACGGCTGTCGTATGGTTAGATCTTTCTTTTTCGTCGGAGGTAATAAATAAATTTGTTTTAACGGATAAACACTGGAACTGAAAGTTTTATGGAACAAATTGGAGAGTGTCGAGAACGAATTCTAGTGGGTAAGGCATGAAAGGACCTACATACAGCTGTTGCAAGCACGTAGCTTCGCGTCGCTTTCAAAGGGCTCCACACGATAGCACTCCGTGCCGCATTGTCCACCGCGGCGCACTGTCACCTCGCAGTCTGTCTTCTGCTTGCTTCCGGCCGCGACCCGCTGACCTCAGCCATGGAAGGATATCGTCGAGATCAGCATCACGTAGGGAATAAACCTCCCGTGTTTATACGACCCGGCTCGAGTTTGTGCGTGACTCCCTGAGGCAGAGGGATTGTCTACAAGCTAAAGCTGTCCTTTCGGACGTGCTTGCAGTGTCGTCGCTTTGCCGAGAGCCACTGTAGAATATAAAGCTTTCCGCCTGATCGCCGGTGGGCATTGCGGAAATGTTAGAGCCTCAGTTTATTTTCTTGCTCTCTTATATGGGCTTCCAACGACGCCACTGGGAGGAATCCGGCAATGCAGTTAAATAAAGAACATGTGGTATGATGTAAGGAGGGAGATTCCGCTCAGGAAAGTTTTGAGTGTGCAAAATTTCTGCCTTGGCGGCGAGCGAAAGTTTTCAAGTCTGTAGCAGCTGACGTGCCTGACGCTGAGGTGCTCTATGGCAGCGAAATCGCTAGGACTACAAAAATGTAATGCATGTATGAAAAAACTCGTTGCGTGCAGCCTGAGTATATTCAGTGTCTTATTTGCAAGATGGATGGGGGCTGGGGTCACTAACAGCATTTCTATTGTTTCTGACAGAGCCTTGTGGCTTGTGAAGGAACCCTTTCACTGTCTGAGACGCTGTTAAGTTCTAAACTCACGCTACCTCACGTAATAATAAAATGCGCTAAAATACGCGACAGACAGTTCAGACGAGGTAGACAACGTGAGCGCGAACTTCAACCTATTCTAGATTTACTTTATTGCCTTCAAAGTCACAACCTTTAGTAAAGAACGCAATGCATAGCAAGCCAGTGAGCATGTCAAGAGAAACGGTGTGGAAAGTTTCTTTCGAAATTATACAAGGTGTGAAGAACGCGGGATTTAGCCGGAATTCCACATTGCCATCTCCCAGACAAAAGCCTGTCTGGCCTTCCTGACCGCAGACGTTTTTCACACCCTGACATGTATTAGATAAAATAAAGAACTAACTTTAACTCGCCGCCGAAAACCTTAGTGATGATGCTTTCACCTGACCTGAATACTTTCTTTCAAGCGTTCCCAATCTTGCCTCTAGTATGACGGCGATTACATCAGGCGCCCACTAAGGTTCGGTACTAGACCAATTTTTCCTATTATGCAGTATTAATGTGCTTAAATATGTTTCTTCTAGCATTTATTCAAAGCGAATGATGCGTTTATTATGGCGAGGTTAACAATGAAGTTAAATAACCCTTTTTTCGATTACCAAAGGAGCCCCTATGCTTAAGTGCACGGGAAATAAACGTTCTCGAGCGCGCTGTGATGAAAGTTTTCCGACCAAGTATAGCTCTCGGTTGCGATCGGGGCTGCAACACCAAACCAAAACCCTTGTGTTCCTACGTAGTCCCCTTCACTAAGCTGGTAACCATTCATCGATCAATTTATTAGTCGCCCCAATCGCATGTCGAGCTGTTTACTTCGAACTTTCTAACTAAGCTTCCGCCTCTTCAAAATTATTGCTTTTAGTAAAATACTTATTCCTTGCAAACTTAAATATGCCGCCGCATTTGGGCTCCCCACCGGGCCATTCTTTGCGCAGCACTGGAACCACTTCTGAATAAAGAATTTCTTTTCATGGTTTCAATTTCCGGCCGCCCACAATAGATAAGAAACAAAATGTCATCTTTCCCTATCTTGTCTAGCACAACAAAAAAAAAAAAAAAGCATTTACGCACGTGCCAATTATGGCCGACTTATTTCGTCACTACTCCCTTTAAGGCTGATATAGTGCCCACCATCAGCATCAAGATAAATTCATTTATTGTTTCAGGCACGCTTTTGTTTTGTTTCTTTTATCTTTTATACATCTAAAGAGTAGAACCACTTTGCCGTAACAGCAGCTTTCATACCTTATACCATGCATACTATCGTCAGTCTTAAATCTGATGATTTCGTTTGATTTCGTTTTATTTTGTTATATCGGTTTGGATAGTTTTGCTTGCAAGAATTTTAGTCATTATTCTGAAATCTATCGTTTTTTACACCGTTCTTTTGTACAGTTTTTGGTTTCCGTATTTTATGTGCCACATTTCTTTCCCTTTCTGAAATAAAATGATGTCTCAAACGCACATGCATTTATTTCGATATATTAATAACGTTCCTCTTAACGCCAATTCTGCTGGTTTTATTTTATTGTGTTGGTTTTCTCCTCCTTTCCTTCGCAACGCTATGTAGCTTGGCGGTAGGGAAAATAAAATGAAAGAAAAAAGTGAGTTGTATGATGGGAAGGAATTGTCAATTTGCATGCTTCGAAGAACACCCACTGGTGCACTTTGCCCTTTTAGATGTTGAGCGTGGCTGTTTCTTAGTTTATTTTAATCCGTTGTTTTGACTTCCAGATCTAAATTTGGGTATTTTTCTACATTACATCTCCGGTCTTGATCGTACGCTCATAATAAAAAAAAAATCTGAAATTGCAAATCCTGAAGTCCGTTAGCACGACCTACATTTTATCATAAGGTATACGCTATATACCATTAGAAAAAATTTTTATCTACTAGCTATTTACTTGCATTTTTCAGCAAGATGAACAGAACTGCTTATTTCAGAGCGAAGCACTCTTCCTTTTGTGCCGTCAAGGTTTAAATTGCAAAGTGGCATTTGGCAATGACAAGCCGTGCGCTCTTGCTCTCAAACGTCTCTAAGCTCTTTTTCGGATGTTGCGGTATTGCAGTCAATTCCCCAAAGGCAGCGAAAGGTTTCTCCCAACGACAATATTTGAACAAAAAAAAAAGAAGCATAAATAGTCTTTCAAACCAGGAAGCAGCTGTCAAACTTGTTTCGGACTTTTTCCGATCAACTTGACACATTTTAGCTGCCTGACGGGCGTTTCCAGTTTCAGCGGGGCGCGGCGAGCGTTTCCTCGAGGCACACAGTCGTAAAACATGAAAATAAAAAGTGGTCTGTTCACTTCTGTGTTTCTTCCGCGCTTTTTTTTTTTTTTTTTTTGTTGTTGTTGTTGTTGTTCTTCCTTGATCGTCTTTGTTGTTCTCTTGAGAGGCTAGAGTGCTGGATTTATTTCCAGTGGAGTGGGGCTTTCTCCTATTTCGCTCAAGACTATCGGTTTTTTGCCGAACACCGAAAAAACTGTTTTTTTTCTGAGCTCTTCACGATTTCCACGCGCTTTTGCTCCTTTCCTTTTTTCTTGGCAAAATATTTCTCTCGAGTCAACCTCTTGCTTTCGCAACATGATTGCCCAGGGGTATGAAGTGCCAAAAACATAAAAAAACTGCAGTGGCGGCATGTGTGCTGACAGTACTTTCTCGCTACGTGCTTCCCAGTTTACATGGTCCCGACTTTGTTTGCCAACCTTACTTACTCTTCGTAAATAAGAAAGAAGGTAACCCACCTAAGGATGGGCATCGTCTGTAAACTTCAGCAATGCGACCTTTAGTTATTTTTTCCCTGTGCTTCCTGTTTCTTCACCTGATTCTGTTCGGCGTGTATGGTTATCAGCAGCGCCACTAAGGGTGCTCATTCATATTGGCAAGTTATCCAGAAGCATTCTGCCCGCCGGGTGTTTTGGCGGACAGTAGTGTGATCAAGAACGCAATCAGTGATCACTTCGCAGATATGCTTTGTCAGTCGCGAAAAACTGAACGGGGCTTCTATAGTGAATTCCTTCCACTTATGTCGAAACTTGAGGAAGAAGTTAAAACACGGCTTGAGCAGCCGATTTCCGTGAAAGAAATTGAGGATGCAATAGATGCCCTGCCAGCAGGTAAAGCCCCTGGCCCTGACGGACTGGGTGCAGCTTTCTACAAATTGTTCAAACCGACAATAGCCCAGGCTCTGCTGAAGGTTGTTGACGAAAGCTATGAGAAAAAACGTGTTCCGCTGTCTTTCACAACATCCCACATAGTGCTAATTCCTAAAACCGAAGACCCTGATAAGCGCCTGTTGGTGGGGTCTTATCGCCCGATAAGCCTCACCAACGTCGACTACAAAATTTTCATGAAGGTGCTAGCTAAAAGATTGCAGGGTGTTATAACAACGCTCGGGCACGCACCAAACATGCGGCATAAAAGGGCGAAGTATCGCTACTAACATACACGTGGCACGATCCATACTAGAATGCTGTGACTCATTCGATGACCGAGTGGCGATGATACAACTAGACCTGGCAAAAGCCTTTGACCGCGTTTCTCACGATGTTCTGTTTGCCATATTAGATCATGCAAATGTCGGCCGAATAATATTAGAGGGCGTTAGAATGGCATACAAAAACTGTACCACACGGATTGTTGTGAATGGAGAACTCACTGAAAGCCTCCAAGTGCGATCTTCTGTGAGGCAGGGTTGTCCACTGTCGCCATTGTTATTCGCAGCCTACCTTGAACCGCTTTGCTTGGCCATCCGGAATAATGAATGCATAACGGGATTCACGCTACAATCAGTGCATGTGAAAATCCTGGCTTATGCCGACGACATCGCTGTCTTTTGTGCAAATAGAGAAAGTATTTGGGAGGTGACGAATGTAGTACAGAAATTTGGCAGCTGCACAGGTGCCCAGATAAACTGGGTAAAAAAGCTGCGGTTTCTGGCATGGTAGCTGGGAGGTCACACCCGAACACTATTCTCGGATGCGCTGGTCAACCACTCCAGCATTGTATCTAGGAGTGCCCCTTGATTCTTACCGGGACCCAGATCAGTACTGGCATGACCAAGCATCGAGGGCCAAGGAAAAAAGTGATGCGTGGCAAGGAAGGCAGTTGTCCATGTTCTCGCGTGCCACTATATGTAATCTGTTCCTTACTGCTAAAGTGGGGTACGTGATGAATGTGCTCAGTGCTTCGAGGACAAACATACAAAAACTTCACCGTGTTTTTGCCGTTTTCATTTGGGAGTCGACCTGGGAAAGGACGAGCCGAACAAATTTGTTTCTTTCCGTACAAAAAAGAGGGCTTGGTCTGGCGCATTTATTTTTGCGACAAGTTGTCTCGCGTTTCATGTGCCTTCGTGACCAAAATGATGTCTTCCTCAGAACAGTAATCCAAGTTCGGCTTGGTCGACTCCTTCCTAATTTTCTTGTCAGTTCGTGTCTCAATGTAGGTGGTACAGTAAGAGGGTACTTGCGAGAAGTGGTGCTCGCGTACAGATTGCTGAATGTGCGCTTTTCCATGGAGTATTTGTGCAATGTTAAGCGAAAAAAATTGCATGCAGACCTAGTGGACACAATGCTTCCTGTACCGATATACCGTTTGTCGCACTGTCCAGGCCCAGGAGATGATGTACTCAAGAGAGTTAAGAAGATGCCAATATCACCACCAGTCAAATCATTTTTCTTTAAACTCCACACTAGCACATTATCAGTCAAAACATGGATGCACGTTAAAGGCCTGTTCGTCCCTTGGTCAACAAACTGTTTCTTGTGTAACAGACCAGAGACGATAGAAGACGTGTTTTTGGACTGTTGGGATGCCATTTTTTTCTGGGATGTGTTTCCGAGAACTTTAAAAAAAAAGAGCTACCTCTAGATGCATATAGCACACGATTTTTACCTTTTCCTAATGCAGAGGAGTTTTCCTTTGATACAATAATGCTCCTGGGCCTCCACAGCTTGTGGAAAACCAGAATGCAGTTTAACAATGCAGATATACAAGTCAATCCTGTACGAGAACATTTCATACACAGTGTTGTGCGGTTCAGGGAACTGCATATGACACTCCCCGAGCAGCCACAATGGATTCATGTGCTTGACAGCTTGGTAAAACTGAAAAAGTTTTAACCAGCCGTGTCACACGAAAGTGTGCTGGCACGCATTATTGTTCATCGTTTTGTTTTGAATGTCCAAGTCGGCAATAAAAAAAAAAACAAAAAAAGCCGGGGTGGCGCAGTGGTTACGGCGCTCAACTACTGTTCCCAAGGATGCGGGATCGAATCCCGGCCTCGGCGGACGCTTTTCGGTGGAGGCGAAAAGCAAAGCACCCGTGTGCTGTGCGATGTCAGTGCCCGGTAAAGAACCCCAGGTGGTCGAAATTTCTGGAGTCCTCCACTACGGCGTCTCTCATAGCCTGAGTTGCTATGGGACGTTAAGCCCCACAAACCAAACCAAAACAAACCAGAAGCATTCTGGTGTGTTCTGATCTATGCGATCCTCTCTAACCATAATTTTGAGTACCATGGTCTCTCAAACCAGCTAGTAAGGGGTTGGGCCTCAAAAAATCCAGCCAAAGGAAAACTCAATCCAAGCGAACAAAAACATGCAAGTATTAGCGGTCGTGAAAATGCTTTCTCGTCCACGTCTAAGGGTCATCCTTTTGCTGTTTTTGATATTAGCTATCATTGCTTACTGTTTTTCTCCAATATATCTACATATACATATTTTTTCCTGATGTCATCTGGATGTGACCCGTCTTTGGCCTTAAATTGCTTTTAATTTTCCTCATTCTATTCGTAAAAGAAATGCTGCCTGCCCCACTGGGCATTGGCCATGTCTGGGCTGTAGCTGATTCAATCGAAAGAAAACAAAAATTGTGAAATACCACATATGATTCGGTTCTGTTTACGGTTCCCCAATTTGTAACCTCATTTTTAGAGGTTATATAATTCGCTACTTAGGTGTATACCGGAGTGCGATATCGCACAGCGGATTTATATGGGCAGCGTAATGCATTATACGCAATTCTTGCGTAGCGAGCAAGCGTCATGGTTTCAGGTTGAAACAGATTTCTGGCCGGAAATACACCGTCCGAAAGACAGAACTAACCAAAGCGCTAATCAGACAACAGTACATTGAAACTACACGATATCTTTTACTTGCAAAAAGCGTTCACAATTTTCTGGTTCAAGTAGTCATATAACGTTTAGTCTAATCGCTAGATAGATTTAAGGAGCGTGTTTTGTTGGCAAGAGCAGTGAGGACGGGTACAGGCGACATTTATCACAGCCATGCATTATTAGGCACAAATCACTGGAACGACGCCGTGCTCCAGTGCTGGAATCTTTTACGCGGTCTCGCGTAAGTATACAGTGTTTCCTCTGACTATCTATTACGACAGACAGGTCTAGCATCGACGAAGGTTAACTGCACATTTTCTAATGTTAACATGCGCAATAAAATATTCCTTGTTCATGTTGAGCCTTATGTCTACCTTAGTGAGCAGAATCTTGATATCAGCTGTTGTATATAGGGTGTTTATGAAAATTATGAGAAAGAAAAGAACACTTGATGCGTTAAACCAAATTATGCTCCTATAGCGGTACTTCACATAAAAGAAATAGCCCGCAAAAAAAAAAAAATCAATCTTTCTTTTCGTTTATGACACAATGGCAAACACCTGCGGCACTCACCATTGGGAGAGCAACAATTTGTCTCAGTCGGGAAAAGTGAGATTCAAACCAGGACGGATCGGAGTGCAAGTGAAAGCTTTGTCTCTATTTTGACGGCTATGATTGAAAAGCCAATAGTGCCTAAAAAAATTGCCGAAGGCGATATCTAATATTTGAAAAATGTCTTCTTTTCTATCGCATAGTTATCAGAATATGTTTACGAAAAGAATAAAGTATCGCGTTTATATTTTTATTGGTGGCTGCTCAAGATGAGAATTCCCACGTTGCAAACCTGACGGCAAATGTTTTTTCCCGAAACCTTCGAATCTATTGGCGGAAAGAGGGGGAGTATGTGGTGTGGCACTCTAATGAGCATTGAGAAACCAGGGAGAGATGAATGGCCGGAACTAAAAGTACAGAACGTTTGGATCAGCCTTCATGAAGTCCTTGACTGTGAGGTTTGTGTGCGGCTTTTTGCTAAACTTGTTTTCATTCAAAATGCGATGACTTGGAAAAGTGTCATCTACTCGGGGTTACCGTTGTTACCCATCGAAAAGCAAAAACATTTAATGATGACCAATGCAGGTGCCAGGGTATGCTTTATCATTTTTATTCCTACCGGACGTATAGCGGCCACTGCAACAGCAATTCTCGGACTGCCTGAGTGGTGCGTGATCCATCCCATCAATCCACCAATCGCCGTGTGATCCGTCATGCCCCCTTTCCTACTTCCCGATTGAATTCAGCAATCGCGGAGTGGCAAACTGGCGAACTATGCCTCTCCACTTTTCCCACCCCTCGACTGTTATTGACGACTGCGGATCTCCTATCGCGACTACCATCCAAGAGATTGAGCAAAAATATACGAGGGCAGACACTAGGCTGCCTCTAGCTTTATTTCATCTCCGGCTGTCTCCGCGGCTATCAATATGGCCAAGATGGCGCTCAATCTCTTTGGCGCGCCCCCAGTCCAAAGCCTCTTCATCCTCCTCCTCGTTCCGATTGCAGATTCCTGAGCGAACCTGTAACACCCTTCCCCTTTATTCCCAATTTCTCTTTCCCTTGTCTCTCCTGCAAGAAAAAAGGAAGCTTCTTTCTTTTCACTTTTTTCCTCTCCAGTTACCGCGAGGCTTCACATGTGAGCGCCTGACACTTTTTCTTTTTGACAATTTTGTTCTACCGCATTAACATATTAAAAAAAAACCTTGGGTATAGGGTCTCATCCTCCGCCAGCCCTGCGCATCCAGCGAAAAGAAAGAAGCGAGGAGGAGGAGAAAACGTTTATTTACAATAAAATGATTTCAAAAGGGAGGTGCGTTTGGTTGTGGAGCTGAGTGGCAGACCCTATTCCGGGACGTCATTGGCCGCCGCCGCTGCCCGAGCTCTCTGGACCAGGACACGCTGGGTCTCCAGGTTCGAGCTGGACAAGGCCGCCTCCCAGCCCTCTCTAGTTGGCTGTTTTATAACTTTTATTTTTGTATTTTGCTGACAGGCCCACACCATAGCGTTCAGCCACTGAAAAGGGTCTTGGCATTAGAACGGCGGCTCCGAGCGATTAGGCTCAAGAAACGGCGTACGACCGCATGCCTCGCATTCATAAATTTTTTGCACATTTATGTTCTCATCTTTTTACTGCCTGGTGTATAATAGCTTTCGCGTCAGAACTAAATTTCCTTATTTTTGTCTTTGAGTACTCTTTCTTTGCTATGCATAGTTACTTGCTTGCTTTTATTTAAACATCTTATGCTTGAGGCTGCCGGTGACAAGAAAAAAAGTGTAAATTCTCACGCAAAAAAAAAAGCAAGGAATTAAGTACCCATTTGACCGCCCGATATGATCGTGAGATTTCAGTGAGCTCAGATAGACCGTTTTACGTTGTTAATATTAGCTCCTGATCAGGTTTTCAATGATAGTTCCGTTCACTGCTAAGTAACTCGGGACGAAATGCAAAGCGCGATTAATGCCCTCAAGAAGAAAACCATAATTCGGATGTAATTAAAAAAAACCTTAATGCAGGATACTAACGTTTAGCAATCTTGGAAGGGGTCAGCTGTTGAGAACAGGCAGCCTGGCACAAGAAGTGATGGAGGAGTGCCCCTTTTGGGGCTGGTGATGACGGCAGCTCCAGACCCAGACTGAAATAACCTAAAAAAATGAGATATATGGAGCCCATTTGCTACGAATAATTAAGTCATGGATAGCAATGTATCCGTATCCCACAAAAGAAAAGTATAAAAACACTGTGTTTTCCACTGCCCACTTCTCGCGTCTGCTGCGCGCCTGTGTTTATGGCCCTTCTACAAGGAAAGTCAAAACTAAACGTGGAGGAAGGAAGCAGCCAATGAAGATATAGCGGCCTTAATTTAAAGAGTTATAAATCAACCCATTTGGGAAACTTGCCGCAGCAGATAATTTATTTAAAAGGAGAGTTTTAACAGCAAAGTAAAAAACGTACGACTAGCTATTCAGTAATATTGCTTTTGTTTAGACTTCACTGCCAATCTTTATCAACATTTGATTGACTTGGACTATATTGGCATATCTGAAATCCAGCTTTCTGCGAGACGCTTTAACTGTATGTCAAGCGAGGTATATTTTAAGATACCAGCATGCGCATGTTGATGAGAACAGTCTATGCTTCCGATGCGCGGCGAAGATTTGCTTTGGAAGTTTTTCCTACGCTCAGAGAGAGCAGTTAAAACTACTTTGGAAACGCAATTTGATGAGTTTTTCGTTCTGAATATAATCATTTGGCACGTATGCAATCTAAAAATAAAAATAGAAATGTTCTAGTTTCAGATGCATAGCTAAATTTTGTTTCCCAAGTTTCCCGTGTGCTTTTGACGAACAACTAAGGCTGCCGTTGCAAACTAATAGCGTGATAAATATAAAGCGACTGCTTTCTTGCGGGAGAAGGATATGCCGGTACATTGATTGCAATGAAAAAAAAATAGTTTAAAAATCTTTTTTCCATAATTTGTGCAAATTTTCACGATATATTCTAGGCGCGGATCCCTTTCAAGCTCATTTTTGTTTTATTTCACTTTTGTCAGGAAGATTTGTCTTCATTGTGGAAGAGGGAAAAAAAGATTAAACGCAGGATATTGGTTGAGTGCGCGTACTTTGCGGTAAATACGAGGTCTGAGCGCAATGCACCAAAGCACGGCGGTTGTATACCTCTGCGTCTTGGGCCGCTGGTCTTGAGTCTGTCGTATCCCATGGCAGTTGCAGCATAGCAGGAGTACTCAGAGCTACACGACCGGATCGTACTGAAGATTTCGCCGTGTGTCCAAGGAGTATTTGAAGATATTCGCCTGCTCTTCATGCATCGACCCCAGAATGTCATTATCTTCGCATTCCGCCTTATTTTATAAACAAAGCTAGTGAACCCCGGTCGCTTGAACAAATAGCTTTCGTCTCTATTGGGTTAGCGAAGCTCCCGAATTTCTCACAACAGAACATTAAGTGCAGCAATAAATGGCTTCTCCGCTCTTTGATCGGCTCTGCAGAGTAAATTCAATACAGGCCACACACACTTGCCGTTGTCATCCCGTCGATATTGCTTGCTGACCCATTGATTCTCGTAATACTTTCTTCCCAGTAGTATTGGTATGCTATAAGCTCATTTGCATTCCCTCGACTTAGCCTTGTGCGCTGTGAGGCAGTCTCCCCGAGCCCCGGACATAACCATGCTCCTAACTGCGTAGTCAGGTTCCTGACATACGCGATGCCTTTCGCCAGATTCAGTTATCCTATTGGTTTAGGCTTCACTGTCTTTTTCCGCTTTCATAATTTCTTTTTTCTATGCTTTATTACCTTTTATGTGCGTTCTGCCGATCACACCGTGAAATATGCGTAGCTTTATTATAATTAGTGGAGAAGAAATCAATACCTCTCCGGATTCCAAAGTATAATATAGAACATTTCTCTCTTCCAGCTCTTCCAGCATGTGCCTCAGTGGTTACGGCGCTCGACTTCTGCGCCCAAGGATGCGGGATCGAATCCCGCTCTCGGGGGCCGGTGGAGGCGACAATCAAGGCGCCCGTGTTCTGTGCGATGTCAGTGCACGTTAAAGAACCCCATGTGGTCGAAGTTACCAGAACACTCCACTACGGCGTCTCTCATAGCCTGGGTCGCTTTGGGACGGTAAACCCCACAAACCAAACTAAACCGAGGCTCTTCACGCATCTATCTTCTTGTGACTTTTTCAGGTAAACCTGTGTTCTTAATTCATTTCAGAAAAAAATACCATGTTATTCCGCTAGAATACTGTTAATCACGGGAAAGAAAGTAAAAAAAAAAAAAAAGATAGAGCATTAACAATATGTGGCAGTCAAGAACACCTGCTTCGCTCTCGATGTTATACCCAATGCGTGGGGATCTTGATGTGTAAGTTTATTACTTCCTTTTTCTTTCTCTTCTCCCTGCATTAGGCTTCTCGCTTTTCACATTCCTGCAACGCAGTACATTGAGTTCCTGCCTTTCTTAGTGTTGCGACCCACTTTTGCTTATCACGTATTAAATCTTAGATACTTTATGCTTTCTTTTTCTTCGTAGGTTCGTTGCACAGTTCTGGCGTTACAGCAATACATGATTACAGCGCATAGCTGGAAATTTGAGCTTTCTGTCTTTTCAAGTTCGGGGAAACTGAAAAAGACGCGAATAATGTGTGAGGGATCGGGTAGGTGCTAATCACATTCGGGATGCCTTTTAATTTGCTTTTTTAAGGCAGCTTTGTAGCAGAGTTATGTTAAAAGCAGTACGGGCGATCGTACAGCTTAAACTCTATGTTGCTTCTTTTCCGTATGTTTTTGCCACGGTTGTCAAACCAGACGATTCTTTCTGTTTACGGCGGCAGAGGCCCGCTTGCAGAAATATGTGGCTCCATCTTGAGTTGAGAATGCTACCTGAAGGCTGTATACTATGTGACAAGCACGAACAGTACATACGTCACGTGATTCTGAACTTCACAAAACGGCTTTGAATTTCAACCGTGATCAAGATTGCTAAATAATTATAATTAACATGATAATGTTTTCTAATCACCTTTTTTTACCTTTAGCCTTTTAGCACATGAACAACTTGCGAAGCTCAAAGCCGTGAGAATCAAAGCCGAGCTCAGTTTTTAAAATTGAGCCAGAATAGCTGCTTGGGCTTGTTGGTTATCTATCTTGAAGTAACAGCGCAAAACGTGGATGGGATCACAAGGCAATCTTGTGCTCTCGTCCACGTTTCTCCCTGTTACCTCAAGGTTAAAATTGAGGAATCGGCATCATTCTTCTCGGCAACGGAAATTAAAAATGCTGTTTTGAAAACTCTTTGGGTTGGCTTCCTCGGGCCTTGCTTTGGTTAAATTACGCTGCTAAAATGAAACCCAGACTCACGCTACACTCTTTATGACATATAAGGCGTTTATCTAATTCCGGTGACGATACCATACATCGATTGTGTCATTTTCAACAACGCTATTTGCGGCAAGGCTGTGTGCATTAAAAGGTGATTTTTCAAGTTCCAAAATACTGCTTCAAACTTTTTTGACAAATGGACTCAACATCAGTGTGAAGGCCTTTAATTTGGTATTATAATGTGAAATCCTAGATTTAATTCGTCATTTTTTAATTTCACTAATGCGCGATAATGATGCCCACTTTGTCATGCGATCCACCTGAAAAGATGGCATCTGCGCATCTTTCACAGCTATTGAAAAAGAAATCAGTATTAAGTAATTTGAAATACCCTGCTTACGACTGCCCACAAGTAAACGGAAAAATTGCATTTACTCTGTTGTTTAATAGTGGTTAGGAACATGGCTACTCTTCTGGATCATGGAATTATTCTGCACTTCATAAATTAGACAGCGTTGTTTCTGAGCGAAATTCCCCTTGTTAAGTTTTCGTGTGATTCTTATGCCAAGAGAGTCAAAGATTTAAAGGATGACCTGAAACTTCAAAGAGTTCATTTATTTGAAGACTACGAACATATTGAGACTCATTGGTCGGCGTATGATAACCTTAACTGTTTACGTGCCATATAACTCAATATAGCTAACTATATTTAGTTTCGCCAGACGTAAGTTCGTTCTAACATTTGTGAAGCGTTTGTAGCATGAGAGAATTCACAAAGCGCGATACTAAAAATTCCAGCTCGTAACCACAACCTATTTCCCGCTCATTGAAATCAGCAATTAACTCCTCTGAAATGTCCCTCTGAAGGTATACCATACAAAGCTCTGCCTCCTAATTAACAGGAAAACTTCCCTCTTCTTGAAGGAACCTGTAGTGGTGGCTGTAGCTATCACTATCGTTATGAACGTAGTAATGTAAAATGCACGGCAAATAACACTGTGTGGTAGGATACAAAGTCCTAATTTTTAAATCTTCAGCGTCTTAAGCAGGCTGACTCGTGTTTCATTTAATTTTTGCTAAACTCGTAGTTTCATCAATAACGGGCGGATACAATCATTGTAATCGCTTATCAACATACAACGATATATATGCACAGACGTGAACTTTCTTGAATAAAAATAATTTGAATTGCGTCTAATTTCCCTAACCTTTCCATTTTTAAAGTATTGCAGCCAGCTTTTGTTACAGCCAGTATTACAGCCACAGTCTGTACGAGATGGCGTTATCAAAGACCAAGGTCCGACGGCCAATTCCCCTAGGTCACATCACTCCTTGGTTATACGATCACTTATCGCCATAGATATATGTGACCCTCGACCTAAACGCCTAACACATGAAATTGACGCCATCACACACACACGGACTTTTTACATTAGATCAATCCCCCTAGTTAGAGTACTCCGCATCAGGTGATTCCTCAAGATGCATTACTCCCACCCTTTTCGAATTGTTAATACTGCTGTTAATTGATTCAGCCTCGCCCGCTGAGTGATACCACTCGGATTAGCTTGAATGGAGGTACGGAGAGGCAGTAGCAATGGGTTCAAGCCCTCAACAAGGATGGATGTCTCCTTATCTGTTAAAGTATCTTTTTTAAAAGATCCATGGCTTTTTTATTGTTTAGCCAATGTTGCACTGGGTCTATTAGGGTACATGGGCCTCACTGGTAGCGATGGGCCAAGCAAGACCGGGTCTCACAGGCCAGAAAGTAGGCGCCGCGGAAGATAAAGGTTTATGATTCTGTAAATTTAATATCATAGGACAGAAATAAAAAATGTCAGCTCACCACGCAGAAAAAAACACGCGCTTTTATGCACTACCCAAGTTATGCGCTATTTTCTAGCAGAAATTCAATTCTTTACAGGACATTGCTCACTGACACAAGAAGCCTCGCCACTTCATTGTTTGAAAATTGGAAGAGAGTGCAAGCCCGCATTATTTTAGATCACCAAAATGTCGTCTGATATTTTGATTCACCCGACAAACGCATTGTAAGTTCTTTTTTCTCTTGTCCAGTACTAGCGAAGCCATCTGACTTAAAAGCGCACTTATTTACAGAACCCAGATTCACCAAATTGAGTCCAGTTTTCTGGAACACCACTCTTTATTATTCTACACCTTTCTCAGGTATGGCAGACTGCAAGCTTGCAGGCGATGATTCGAAAAATCAGGTGCTTGACGAGCAGCCTCCGAGAGTTTTATAGCAATTGCCTCGTAGAGCTGGCGTGCTAGCGTATACTATAGAGTAGCATAAACAAGGCTTCTGCGACCGAAATTTGCCCTAAGCGCACCATGTGGAGGGGGCGAAGCAAACCTGCCTACATAGGCCTTAGAGATAGCCGCTCTTGTTTCAAATTTGGGGCATAGATGGATTGATTATAAGAGCGTCCCCTTGAGACGGGGTGATGGCAGTTTCCACAATGCTCGACTTTTTTTCGCTTATACCATGAACGATGTTGTTAATCTGTCACTTATATCGCCATTTCAGCTACCAAATGTTTATTTCTGCCGTTCTACTCTTATCTAACATAGTTTCGCTAACTTGCACAGCAACTTCATTCACTCAACTGTTGGTATTCCCAAACCGTGTGGCCTCAGGGAGTGTGATTGCGCCTGCATCGACATCAGGATAGATACCATCATACCGATGTATAAGATGTTCAATTGTTTCTTCGGATTTACCGCGCACTGAACATGTGTCATCTTCTTGGTTAAATTTCATTTCGTATCTGCGTGTTTTAAGGCACCCAGGTCTAACTTCAATAAGTAAGGCACTGCCTGTTGAGTTATAAATAAAAATATTTCTTTTTGATCTGCCTGTTCCAGTTTTGATATATTTCTACATTTTCCTTTTTTTTATTTCATAGAATCGGTCCAATTTTTACCTTCTGTGTTTTTTACCTGATGTTTAACGCTCTTTATTCCTCCGTCAATGTGTCCTGCATACTTAGAGGTTAGTTTACTCATTCGTTTCCTCCATTTTGAGTCAACGCTTTTTCGGTATAGGGAGCTTGCATGAAGCGATGCATGCTGGGTAATCCGCCATGATGTCACTGGCAGCAGACGGCGGGCAGCGCAGCCAGGTGCCTTGTCATTTTCGACGGTCCACGGAGCAAACACGCGGCTTTTCGAGCGCTGTTCTTACGTGCATGCAATTGTCGGCAGATTCCTGAGGAACGTACGCGTCGACGCTGTGCCCGAAAAATTGGGAGTGCTATATGGAGAAATGCAAAGCAGTGCTATATGGAGAAATGCAAAGCAGTGCGACGCGTACCTGTTCAAGCTGCGCTTCTTCAAGCGCGAACAACTGACTGCACCTGCGTCTGGATCTGACCGCCCGTCAACATCGCCGACGTTCGTGATTTCGGTTCTGGCTAGTACTTTGATACTTGCCTGGATTGCCGTCGATCTCGCGTGTGTTCTTCCGTGCGAGCCATTCGCACCGGCGTCGCTGAAGAAATCATTTGCCTTCTCGCCCTCGCGCAGGCGTATTTTTGAAATCGTGAAGAACCCGCAGCCAGCCTGTTCGATCGCACCAGCATCGTCTTGCGCACTGGCACTGTCGTGCTGCGTCGTCTGCTGCCAACATCATCATCTTGGCGGATTACCCAGCATGCATCGCTTTATGCAAGATCCCTATAGGTATGTAATCTGCCTAACTGCTACTTTCCATTTTTTTCTTAGGCGTTATTCATACACTATTTTGCTCTTCCCGTACTTCGTACGATGGGCAGCCCATATCTCCCTATACCGCCTCGTTTGTGGCTTTGACATGGGCGTCTAGTGCTAAGCGTCCAACAGCTCTATGATATATACCTAATTCCGACTGTATCTCTGCTTTCAGGCTCTAAACCGTATTCTCAAAAGTAGGCCCTAGCACCATAATTCCTTCACAAATACCCCTCAACACCTGATACCTGTTTTATCCACACAATGCCCTATGGTTCACTATCCCAGAATCTTTTCGACCTTTTGTGATAACATATACTGTTCGTGCTTTTCTGTGTATGCCAGTCCTTCGATTACCCATATTCCCAGATGTTTGGATTCTCCCACTCTTGGTACTTCGTTTTTTCGTATTGTAAGCTCCTGATCGATTGAGTTATTGCAAGCTATCAGACCCGACTCAACTGCGCTAAACCTGAAGAATTAAAGTTTGCAAGTCTTCCTGTCAGTCTGCCAATAGCACAATGTTATCTGCATACATTAAACCGGGGAGGCGCTACTCTACAACCTTTCCGCTTAGTCTATACGAGACATTAAAACCTATAGATTACTATCTTGCAGCCTCCGTTTCATATTCATCATATAAAACATGAAAAGTAGTGGTGACAGAGGGCGACCTTGTCTTAATCCTTTGCGTACCTCGACAGTTACCGTGCTTCTTATCAGCTGCCATGTAATATCTATTTTATTTGTCCAGTATATTTCCTGTCAGAAATCTGTTACCTCACCCATCTATACCTTCCTCTTTTAGCCAGTTCCCCAGAAGCTCCCTGTTTACATTATCGCATCACCCCTTTATGGTCGAGAAAGGCTAAATACAATGGTCTCTTTTAAGCCTTACCTATTCCGATACATTGGGTAAGTTCGAACAGGCTATCATCTACGCGCCTACCATTTCTAGAGCCGTTCTGCAGTTAACCGAGTATATTATTACTTTCTACCCGTGACTGCATTTTTAATTTCACCGCCTGCATTCCTAGCCTATATATTACGCGTGTTATCATGATCGGCCCGTAAGATTATATAAGGATCCTCTCTCCTATTCTTTTATAAATCAAATTCATTTTACTCTGCGGCCAGCTATCCGGAATTCGCTTATTCCTTATGACAGTTTTCAAAGTCTTTAACAGCATTTCCTTGCTTCTTGAACCAAGTTCATTAATCAGCGTAATTGGGATTTCGTCTATCCCATGCTTTGCACCTTTATTTCGCTTCCATAAAAAAACCTCCGTCGCAGCTGGGAATCGATCGCGCATCCTTGGGAGCACTCGAGCACCTTAACCATTACACGACTGCAGCGAATCAATGAGTTTTATCAGGAGCCATTGACGTATTTTCCAAACCAACGACGGAATAAAATAATCTCTCCATTTTTCTCCTTTGTTCACAATGATATGCAAAGCAGGCCACCAGCCACTTTCTCTCTCTCTCTCTCTTTACTTCTCTTTCCACCTGTGTTCGAATCGCTAGAGCACCCCCCCCCCCTCCCCTCCCCTCCCCTCCCCTCTCTCTTCCGTTGGAACAACACCTTAAGCATTGAGGATAGACAGCAGGGATAGAGAGGCATAACAGCCACCTGCGTTAGCGGAGCCTCCTACTTCGTACTAAAATACCTCTTGGTGCAGAATGACGATCAATTCTTGTTATTTTATGCCTTAGGCCTCTAATATTAGCTCTTTCTTTCTTTCACTTATAAATGCGGCAAGAAAAACGTCTCACAATGACAATCTCAAGACAAGACGACGTACGACGTGAAGAAACGCAAGGCA
Organism: Amblyomma maculatum; assembly: GCF_055883805.1. Lineage (NCBI taxonomy): Eukaryota > Metazoa > Arthropoda > Arachnida > Ixodida > Ixodidae > Amblyomma > Amblyomma maculatum. The sequence continues at coordinate 11,645,295 of NC_139353.1, read as the reverse complement.
GCTTCTCCTTTGTAACTTGCATATTGCGGCGGTGCACCCTCTACAGGAGAAAGTAAAAGATTAGTTAATGAAATGGATACTCAATATACACGGCCACCACGGGGATTACGATAAGAATGAAGTGAGTACGCGACTAAGTATAGTGATGCTTAAAATAATAAGGTAAAAACGCCTTTGAAGTAGACGATGCGAACAAAACTAGTAAGGATACTACTGCCGGCGGTGGGCTGTGTTCCTGCTGCGCAGAAGTGCTTCAACGTTCGCGGGCGACACATTTTCAGTGGAGGCGCAAAGAATGCAGTCAGTGGGCAACACTTAGTGGCAACTATGAATTGAAACTCAGGTATTAGAGGTGTGACCAAGTTGAGTTGCATGCATGGCTCATTCGATATTACTAACGTAGAGATTCTAAACTAAATATACTGTTCGGGCTTCCCCCTCATATATGATAATGATGAAACAAAATATATAACTTGCCGCAATGTGTGCTTATAGACGTATACGCACTGGATCCCGATTACAAGAAATTGAAATTTAAAACAAATCTGCATATGTGTGCCCCTTGGACGTGCGCTGTTCTGGAGGCTGCTACTTCGGGACTGCCGTTTTGAAGTCGGTGCCTTTCTTCACGCAACAAGAAGCTTCTTTACCATTCGTGGCATCCCTGGGCGACAGCGGAGACACATCTTTGCCTTATCGGCTTCGTCTACTGTGGGCGTTTTTTTGCTCACATTTGGCAGCAGCGGCAGCTCGTGTGACGCACCTCGCCTAACGCTCCTCTGTGATTTCTCAGGTTGGTCACTTTTTTTATACCTTCAGTCCAAACCTGCCGCTGCTGCCAAAAAAAAAAAAAAATTCTTGTTGATGCATTTCTGCTTTTACCGGTCTAGTTTTTGATATGTCCCGTTGTTGCGCGTGTAGAGGAGTGCTGTCTGAAGAGCGCTCACAACTGACATGCTGCGCGTGCGACTTTTCCTTCCACTCGGGCGCTTGCTCGGGTGTGACTGATGAAATCCTCAAGGGGAAACGAGAATCGTTTAGAAAAACATGGAAGTGTGGGTCTTGCAGACCGAATACAAGTAATGGCGCTATCACAGGGAAAGCCGACCAAGCAGAAGTTAATATACCTACAATTCTGTTAGACATAAACAGAAAGCTTAGCTCTTTCCTTTGCCTCTTTGAAAAAGTGGACGAAATCGAAAAGTCAATTGACTTGCTTTCGGGGATAGTGGCATTTTGTGACTGTCATGTTTGGACGAGGTATATGATCTGTGAGGAAGAAAGTGCCACTATCCCCCTGATAAAGAAGAGGAAGAAGAGAAGAAGAGGAAGATGAGATTGGTCAATACCATGTTTGGACGATGTTAAGGTCTGCGAGGAAGAGAGTGCCATTATCCCCTTGGCAAAGAAGAGGAAGATGAGAAGAAGAGGAAGATGAAATGTGCCTGAGTGTAGAAGAGGAGGCGTGGTTAAGAGGAAGTGTTTTCAAATTCTAATTACAGTTGGTAGTGAGCGCGTGTGTTGTGTATCTTCTCCTGTGTTTGGGTTTTTTGCGCCACATATCTGAATAAGTACTCGGTCAGAAATTGACAGAGAGCAAGATCACTCAGTTCAGACCTCAGATGTGCAAAGAAGAAAAAAATATTTTATCAGCTGTGGGCACGGTAATATGACTTGACTGGTGTAAGAATGCTTATGCACCAATTCCACCACATTGGGCAATAAAATATTATCTTTCATACTATTTCGTACAAAGCGAGAGCAAGAGCAATCTCTGAAAAAAGTACAACGTGACAAAGCTTCATGTAACCGCTTGCCTTCCCGCCCCGTGACTTGGTGAGCTCCAAGGGTCGGCTGGTTAGCGAACACCTTCAGTAAGAGTTGAAAAACCGAAACTCCTGCCGCGAACCTTTAAAATCTTTATTATGTTGCTTTCAACAACCTCCAGCATGCGGTCTTATCCCTCAACAAGGTTGACGGCTGGGCAAGTTGGCAAGAGTTTGTTGGTTAAAAATGAGGTCTTATCACTGACTGTAGCGCGCGGAACAATCTTGTGTACTTTGGTGCCGCGAAACTCGACTTTAATTGGTTCACAGGAAGGGAAAGGCGCAGTAACTGTCACACTTGCTCTGTGGACACCCGAACCGCGCCGTAAGGGAAGGGAGGAAGGTGGGAATGAAAGTGGAAAGAGAGAAAGAGGAGCCGTAGTGGAGGGCTACGGAGTAATTTCGACCACCTGGGGATCTTTAACGTGCGCTGACATCGCACAGCACACGGACGCCACTTCGTTTCGCCTCCATCATTTTCTTTGTAGTGTGAGATGCGTCAAGATTAGCCCCGAAGGATGTCAGGCAAGCACAACTGCTTCCGTAATATTCGAGACTTTCACAGTATCCCATAGCTGGTTTATCTCAATGTTTTCTGAGCCGACTTTAAAGTTAGCATTGCCGAACGCAACGGGCATTCTCTGTTCGACGACCAGCGAGCACGTTTGCTGCTGTCGACACCGCCGAGTTGCTTAGTTCTTTTGCGTGAGCAAGTCAGCCCAATGAACAATTCATTTCAAGGCTATTATGCCTGTCCTCTTGTTTATGCCTACGACCTTGTCATTACCACGTGACACTATGTACTGTGCAATAAATGTGTTCTATTCATGAGCCGTTGTGTGGGTGGCTTTTTGGATTGACGGTTGCAGAAAAATTCACGGAGGGAAAAAAAATTTTGTTACCTCAAGAAATCCAACAATCACCCTTTAAAAAATTTTTTTGGCATATCAGGTACCTTAAAAGCAGCTATCAAGTTGTCTTGACAAGAGTTCACGCTGTTTTTTACCGATTTTATGTAGTCGTCAATTTCACTCTGCTTACTATTTCTAAGTTGTCTGGTCTAATTTTCTTACATAGGATACAGTGTTTTTACTCCTTTTTTGAATATGAAGGAGCTGGCCAGGACCATTCTACGTGTTAATTTAAACATGAAACGTTGATCATGATGATTCATTGCGATAAGGTTAGTTTCTCATACTTCATAAACCTCAAGACGCATTTTAGAATTCACAGATCTGTACAGACTCAAAAGCTGGCGTAAAAAAATCACCGCATAAATTATCTGCAGGAAACGAAACCGCGTATTTGACATAGCGAAACGTCGCGAATGAGACTGTAGCATAGTAGCGTGATCTAATAATACAAGAGTTTACGAAAGAAAATACTAACTCGGTTTGGTGTATTTAAAAAACGTCTACAAAAAAAAAGGAACTTCATAAGAACAAAACTAAATTACCAACACCTGAAAAACTGCGCTTCGCAGAACGAGGTGCGACGGCGAAATGTATAACGACTATCGGATTCGGGCTGGATATTTCTGCATAGTACAATTATTCAAAAGGACAAATTAAAAACAGACATTTCTGGTATTTTCTGATGAATAAAGCAATTGATAAAAACGGGCCAGACTAGTTCTGCCACCGGTCATTAGTAAGACAACAGACGGCATACAGCCGCACGCACGCTGAAATTGGTGAGGAATGTAGAGAAATTTTGGGACGCGAAATGGCCGGAGTTCTACCGAGTTTGGGCTCGTGCAACCTTAACAATCCTGAGGATGTACCCTGAAAAGAACCCAGCTACATAACGAAAATGTGCAAAATGTTTTTATAACTAATTACCTTGCATCATGCACTGCGTACAAAAAGCAAAGTACAAAACGGATAGAGGCTTTGCGATTTCTTGATTCGTTGGATACACTTCCACCCGTTCGTCTAATACTTCTGTCACACGGACAAGTCCCAACTCCCTGGAACTTCTTTTTCATAAAGGACCATGGAGGGAGTTCAGCCCCAATGAAGTTGTCGCCGTGTCACGCGATTAAGAACGAGCTCCTCAGAGAGGCCTTCGGGGTCCCATTAGGCACTGTTCGTTACGTGCATGCATATAAAATGTTCAAGTTAAAAACATGTAAAATAATTTTAACTGCTTTTTTTTTTCAGCAGTTTTAATTAAATTTAAAATAATAATGTATTCTTCATGCATGTGAAAGGAATGCGCTGTTACTTTTACTAGCATAGCGGGTTTGTCCGTTCTGGTGGTCACAATGTGCTTGCAAAATTCTTGCCTGCATGCTTGTATAATTTGTGCGTTTACTTTTTTCCATGCTTTGTGTTGTGCTGTAGTAATAAAATTAGTTAAAAACGCAAGATTAATGCATAGGGTTTTTTTAAACCTGCACTGAAGCTCACGGGGAACCAGAGTACTCCCTTTGCCTGCTCGAGGGAGATGATCGGAACTCCTTACGCTAAGAACTTCCTTAAACTTCCTTTCTCTAATGACTGCCGTATGACACCGCGCGTATCTCTATTGAGATAGGCTACCTTGGTTGAAGGGAGTTAAAAGGAGTTCAGCCGCGCCCGTGTGACAGCTATAAATTATGTCCAATATATTAGTGCTCGAGGTTTTTACTGTGCATTCATAGCTGGCTAAAAAGATAAGAAGCTCGTTTTGAAAACACCTACCGCTGAGAAATTCTTGCAAATTTTCGGAGTCTCATTTCACAGAAGAAAATAAAAAGCAGTTTTACAGTGCTCGAAGGCTAAATTATCCTCACATTTTTTGCAAAATCCTATATTTATTTTTAGGACCCCGCAGAAATGTTTTTAGGTTTACTCGTAGTACTGTTACTCTTTTTATGAAGTAATGATATTTTTCTTCCTAGAGAGTGTCGCTGTCGTCTAGCCATATTATAACGTATCGGCCATGTCTTGAATGGGCGGACCGTGCGGATGGCAAGGCAGTTATCGTTGACAGTTCTACGCCCTTTGCAGAAGGACGAAAACCCTTGCGCAAGTTGATTAACTCCACAGTTTGTAACCCGGATCCTATCCTTTCATGGGCCCTCAGTTAATACCACAGCAATCATGGGACTTGCATTACAGTAACGCGGGGTTTAATGTGCATGCGGTGTTATCTCAGTGGACAGCGACATATCTAAGCGTCAAATATAACGCTATCACTGTCTCAGTTAGGATGTGGTTAAGAGGGTTTTCTATTCGGAAACGCGATAGTTTGGTTTTTATGTCGTTCATTTTCAAAGCTACTGATGCGTTGTACTGTCAGGCCTCGCTCAAACCGTTTCCCACCGTAATAAGCAGTACCTGGCAAATATATTACTCATGAAGTTAATCTTGTTGGTTCACATTAGTGATTAAAATCTAAGTAATTTAAAATATAGTAATTATTTGGTTGGTTTATAAGGTTTAACGCCAGAAAGTGACTCAGGCTATGAGAGAGGCCTTTGGGGAGGGCTCATGAAATTTCGATCACCTGGGGTTGTGCACTGACATCGTACAGCACATGGGCGCCTTGCTTTTCGCCGCCATCGAAAAGCGGTCACCGCGTTCTTTATAATTATTAGTGTATTTTTAGTCCTGTAAAATGAGACGAACGTGTTTGTGTGCCGTGTATTAAAAGTAAATTATTAAGTAACGAGGAAGGAAACACTTAGCCTAAAATATTACAATATGGTTTTACGTTTCAGCTCCCACATACGATTCTTGCCCAATACAAGTGCTGCGACATTGAAAATAATTGCAGGTGCTGCAAAAATAAACTGCGGGGGAAATCGGATCATCATGATCTTCGAAAAGGGAGACACGCGACAATATAGACGTCAGCAAATCTGCAAATCTGATTTTCTGATGTATATACATCGATGCAACGATCAACCAAACCGAATAAACACGAGAGAGCGCACTGTTCACTGGACCAAGCCATTCAAGACACTCTTATAAAACCGACTGCTCGCGTCAGGGGAGAAACGGTTGAGGAATATTTACTTTATGGCTGGAAAATAAGGTGAGCGACCCCATCCAGTTTTCTTTCCTCGACCAAATAAGCGATTCATAAGAAGTAGAAGAAGCCTGCGATCCCGCATATCATCTTATTCTGAAATCCGAAGCGCCTTAAGTGTGCTCTTCAGAAGCAGCAGTACGCCACAAAAACAACATGTGGTGCTCTGCACTTCGCTCAAACTATTCACTGCCAATTTACTGCGCTTCTAAATACGTGCGTTATTTCTTTGTTGTTTTTTTTTTATTTGTGGACGACTGCCAAGTGAATGACTTCTTATAGAATTTTTATTATTTCTTTAAATATTCAATATTCAAATATAGAATTTTTATTATTTCTTTAAATATTCAATTTATCCTCTGCATTTCACCGATATCTCGCGCGCTCATCAACCCATCATAGCAACCTTACAGCAATCTTGTAAATTACATCCTGTCACCTATTATTTGCTTTTCTTTCTTCGTTTCATTTTCGAAAAACAAAATTAAAAGACCATTCGTCATCTCCTGGATAAAACTAGAACGGCCTCCAGACAGTTCTCGCCCATAAAATATACGAATCGAAAAATTGTCCTCAAGAATTTTTTTTTTTTATCTTCGATGCAGACAACTGCTGTCTTTCGGCATCAGGATTAAGAGAAACCCTGTAATTTGCAAAACCAAGAGCGAGATTGAAGTGCAAAACTTGCCTTAAATAGAAACTGTGTAATGCATGCGGGCAGGGGGAACACTCGAGTAGAGCATTTCGACGCGCTGGAGGTTTGTGATTGCAGATAAGGAAAAAAGGCCTATACAAGGAGCGAAGGTTGACGCTGCTATGTGTGCAGGTATAATTTTAACTCCTGCTTTCATTGCGGGTATTTTACTTAGCCACACTTCAATGTGATGAAACAGCGCAAGAGACAGGTCACAATGAAACTAATAAAGACACGTTGGCGCTGACCAGAACTATCCCACCAACTCGCTCTTCTACAATGCAAGGTATGGCCATTGCAATGTTCTTCTATCCAAGACTATTTAACCACGCACCACCCCCGCGCATCTGAAGACCTATACCTATTCAGAGAAAAACAGCTTTTTTCTTAATTAAGTTTGGCTAAATTATGGGCAAACCTATTGAGCACCTTCTGAACTGTGTACGATGCGTGGCAGAAGATAATAAGCGTAGATTATTCCTGCAAGCTTCGTGATTTTGCTTTCTTGTTGGAAATACTACAATTCAAAGAGTTGACTGAAATATTTTCAGCAATGGTTAGCCTTGACCAAGTAGTAAAGAGCAGAGACATTAGTCTGCCAACCAAGATCCGTATAACCCGTGCTATGGTCTTTCCAGTTGTGATGTATGGATGCGAGAGTTGGACTGTGAAAAAGGCTGACCGCCGAAGAATTGACGCGTTTGAATTGTGGTGCTGGCGAAGACTCTTAAGAGTTCCTTGGACTGCCAGAAGATCAAATCAGTCGATATTGTCGACCATAAACCCTGACTGCTCATTGGAGGGCCAAATTCTAAAGTTAAAGCTCAGCTACTTTGGTCATCTGATGAGAAGAGAGGAGTCGCTGGAGAAAGATTTGATGTTGGGAAAGGTTGAGGGTCGCCGGAGAAGGGGTAGGCAGCGAACGCGATGGTTAGATGGCATTCTCGAGGCATTGCAGATGAAGCTATGTGATGTTAAGAAGATAGTGAGAGACCGGAAAGCGTGGCGTGACATGGTCCATAGGGTCACGAAGAGTCGGACACGACTGAACGCCTGAACTGAACTGAAGTTACTATTTGCGTGAAGGGGGTTATTTTACCGACCTTAGAAGAGAGCTCATGTAGAACAAAAAAAAAAATCTTTCACGTGTTAGCAGAGTTGCTTATTCGTGCTAAGAGGCCTCTCAGAGGACAAAACACACTTTTTCTGAAGCGCTGCCCCCGACCGGGTTCTGCAAAATTGGTGCGTGAGATAATCGGTCCCACTGAAACTGCAAAAAAAAAAAAAAACGCAATTGTGTTAGCGCACTTTTTGTATCACTCACTAAGAAAGAGGTCGCGCTCTTAAACGCTTCTTAATCAATGTTGTTGTTGTTGTTGTTGTTGTTGTTGTTGTTGTTGTTGTTGTTGTTGTTGTTGTTGTTGTTGTTGTTGTTGTTGTTGTTTTTACTCATGTAATGAGAATGTGACAAGGCGTTCTTTGGTTTTTTTTTTTTTTTTTTTTTTTTTTTTGCCTGACGTGCCTTCCAATAAACCTTGTTGAAAGTAAGGGCTTCTGCCGTGTATCCTTGCTCGTCCGTGTCTTTGCATCGCTGTTTTCTCACGATGAATCACCAACAAGCCCACTCATCCGTCTTAGCGAAGTTCGTATACCCCAGACCGCTGTTAGAAGGTGGCGAAGAGAAAAACATGCCCTATAAGAAGTATGATCACGCTCCGCAGTGGCATTGCTGGCGAGCTTCCTAAGATTGCTTCCGCATCGTAGTTAAGCGCTGATACGAGACACGCACCACCAGAGGCAGCCAGCATTTTTGAACAAAGTAATAAAAAGGAAAAGAAGTGAAAACAGTAAACAAAAAAAGGGATGTCTCCACTGAAGCAAGGGGAGGAAATTGGCTGCGCCGAGACGAGCGTATTTGCTTCCGCGCAGCCTGATTGCTGCCGACGGTTACACATCGCGAACAAAGAAGGTAGAAATTATGAAAGAATGCTCAAACTTCAGGTTGTCAGCTGCGAGGCGCGCTCTTGGTCGACTGAGAGATCCGTGGAGCGTGCACTCTATGCGCATGCATTTATGAGATGACGACAGCTCAGCAAAGCTGAGCTGGGCACAAAGACAAAGAGGAACTTAGCAGCGAGCGCGCCCTGGAAACCGCGTGCATTCATTAGTAAGCTCCTTGACGGGAAGAGAATGCGCAAATACTTTGCATTCTTTTCGGCCGTGCCGCAGTCTCACCCTTGAAACCTTCCCCATCCATCGCCCTTCCAGCCCTCGGCAACTCAACTTCAGTTCCTTCCTTTCAACTATGCGTTCCCCAACTGAGATCCGTCGGGATGTAGTCCCACGCAAATAAAAAAAAGGGAATAATAAACGCACCATTAGCAGAGTTACAGTTGAAAGAGCAACCTTGGCCTGTTCTCACGTGTACAGACACCAGAGTTAACATCAGGAACTTGTAAAGAGGACACTACGAAGCCGAGTTTTTTAATATAAAGCCCTCAGTGACATCTCGACTGCGTCTGGAAAACAAATGTGCTTGGCCCGCATGGTAAGTAAAGAAAACAAAGTCGAAAACGGAAAGGAAGCTCAAAATGAAAGTGAACTTGGCTGTCCAACTTTTTTTCTTTGTTCTTTATTTTTTTTACTCTAGGCTATCAGTGAACCGCCTTTTAGCCTGACAGCATTCATACGCTTGTTCCCTTTAAACTCAAAATGACAAGAAAAGAACTCAATAAATGTGAGCGAAAGACCGCACCCAACCAGAGGTTATCGCAGAAAAAAACCAATTGAAAATAAGAAAAAATGGGAAACTTCCAAGAGAATATTTAAAGAAAGCCAATCAGAAGAAAATGAAAACTGTGGCACAAATGTCGGGGGGCAAAAGCGGTTTTTAGGGCAGAAATGCCCCGCGACAAAATGACTCATTATAGAGACGAAAATAAACAGCAACACAAGGCTGGATCCAGCGTGCACGACACTGGCGATGTGCTCGCAAGTGGCCACGATGAAGGAAAGGGCGGGGAACTGTGGGAAGGAAGAGAAGTCAAGAAAAGAAGACAAGGGTAATAAAAAGAAAAGGGGGAGAGAAGAGAGAGGGGGCAGTTCAGTGGTGGGTAAAGAATGCATGTTCTGAAAACAAAACAAAAAAAGGAGAGAGAAAAGAAAATAAGGAGGAGAAACAGGTAGGAATAAGGAAACTGATGCGTGAGGCTTGCCCCCAGGGACCAAAAATCTTCTCCTGTCTTGTTTGTACCGTCGTTCTGATTGGATAAGCTGTCTCGTGACGCCACAGCCACGTGGCCTAGCGCGAGTAATTCAAACTGTGCCTGAGTCCAACATAGTCGCACATAGAAGCGGAGTAATGCAAGCACGGACGGACCAGGAGGTGGTGCTTCGCATTACCCTGCAGTTAACTTCAATGCACGGTCTGGTAAGACACTGTATGCAGAAAGCATAATAAAACGTCTCCATAAGGGCGTTGCAAAACGAGACGATGGCTTTGAAATGGGCTTACAGGGCGAAACCTCCGAGAACTTGACTGCTAAGCTTTCGGCAACGGCATTCGAGACCTCTTCGTTCTGCAAGCAAGCAAGCAAGCGCTGTTTTCTTTATCAAAAAACATCTCCGAGTCAGCGGCAATGCAATGCTCGCTCGTAGACATCGCAGAAGGCGTTGATCGGCCAGCGTTTTATCAGGAGCGGAGGAAAGCACAGTAATCGCGACGCGTTCGGGCGCATAGAGCATGCTGGCATGTGGTAGTTTTAACCTCGCGGTTAAAAACTACCAACGACGAATAAAGAAGATGACATTGAGGTCACCTCGTCGAGAGCTGCGGAGTGCTTGCTTGGCATCTTTTATTCCCAGGACGTCATCAGAGTGGAACCATCTGCCAGCCGCTTTGCTTTTTATTAAAAATACCGAACACTTCAAAAAGCGGTTAGGGGAACTCTTCGCGGTAGAATTGGCACTCTTTCTATTTTTCTTCACTTTATGATAATGCACGCCGATGACGCCAATTTCTTCTGGTCGCTCTCATGTTCTTAAAACTACTTATACAATCTTCTTATCAATTTTTTTCAGTAATTGATATTACAACTGCTATTGTAATTTTCAATCGTTATATTCTCTGCCATACTCTCCATAGCCTTGCTTTTTTTTTTCCCTTATGCTTATTGCACTCTCGATATCTTTAAACATTATGTAATCTGCATTTTCGTTACGCCTGCTAAACTTGTATAAATATGCAGCAAAGTAAGTTTCTTACTCGTGTTATTTATTATATTGTGTTGACGTTTTGTACATTGTTTGTGTAAGAATTTGTACCGCCCACCCCCTCTCTAATGCCTTATGCGTGTGCCACATTTTCGTGGCACTCGACAACTTTCCTACTCGCACTTGACCGTTTAGAATGATATTTCAAAAGTTAATTAGTATGGGCTAATTATTCAAATAGGCGGAAGGAAAAATACAAGCTTCAAACGAATATTAACAATCCTTACTTAATTTTAATTAGGAAACGCTTTTACAATTTTTTTTTTAATCTTGGCATTTTAGCTGGAATACCTTACATAGCTCCTGGAGTATCGGTACCCAGACAAAGCCAACACACCTCGGTGGTAACAGCTCAACATATCTCTTTAATCATTCGAAATACTAACATTTCTGAGAGCCCGTGTATCAAAATCTGGCACGCGATTAACTGAAAACTCGGGAGCTAACTGTCAGACATGCCAACGTCATTCGAATTAACTGCTCAGCCCTCCTCAGCACAAAGGCACGGGTGAGAAAGGAAGATTGTAGACCGCCAATAATTGATGACTGCACCGGAAGAAGGTGACCTCTTTGTTTGCTTACAGTTTACCGGCTGCAGATCTTGGCCCGGTTTTCGTAACGGAGCTTCGTAATTACCTTAATTAAAGCAGCCTTTCAGGCTAGTCGTCCTTTGTGCAGGACGTCCTTCAGTTAAGACGAGTTCGTTTGTACCCTCTCCGAGTTCGTCGTTGAGTGCAGCCATACTCGAACTTAGAAATGCCACTTGGTCATCGTTTTTGGTAGGACGAGTAGAAAGTTTGTGTGTGCATGTGTGTGTGTGTGTGGGGGGGGGGGGGGGGGGGGTGCTAAAAGGCTGGAAAGAAGTAGATCAGTCTGACGACGATGTGCTGTGTATTCTTTCCCTGCCTGAACACATGTTGCGCTTATAGCGGTCAGCTGACGGATGAGTCAGGGCTCAAAATAAGCGAAAGATGGAGACATCTGGTGCAATAAACTTTAATAAAATTACAAAACCGGCTTGCTGTGGGACGCGTTGGTGCACCAAGAGTATAAGGACAAGCGGTTTCACTTTTTACATTTCGCATCATCCCGTCATTAAGCGCACTCATTGCGCACATGCTAAACGGTGCGATTCGAAATCTTCCTCAATCTTATTGGACGATTTAAGGTGAAACAGTATGCTTCTGGCGCTTTACAGTTCCCCATATGGACCTGCGTGTCATTACTCAGGTTCCGGCTTATTCGAACCAAGACCTGTACTAGGTGGACGATGTGTCTCATTGGTGAAGTCCTATGAAAGGATGTAAAGTTTTCCTGCTCATAGCAGATGCCTTTAATCCTGCTGTAGATGTCAATAAAAAAAGCGAGAGGCATTTTTGTTTTTCACCACTAATAAATAAAGCTTATTACATACCGATAACATGTCTTCCTGGCTGGCTGTCCTTTATTTTCCTTAACTTCCTTTTAAAGCCTACCGAGCTGAGGGCGTACATTTAATCCAGGAAAAAAAAGGCTAGGTATGCCACTTTAGCGCGCGAGTGCTGACACGTGTCTTTGCGAGGCTTCATTGCTTAGAAAAAAATGTACAGCTTACTTCTGGGCTACGCAGAAGCGCTGATTAGTTGCCTTTCAGTTAATCTACTTAGCGCGCCTTGCTTTCAAAGATATACCGGGTGTTACGTTTCTCCACCGACAAGTGTGACAGCTGACGCGGCCACCGCATAGCAACAGGCAGAACCGCGAGCGGATCGGCCATTTCGGCGCCGTTCATCGGCCGCCCAACGCTTCCTCCCGCGGACAAGTCTCGACGTGATCCTGCCACGCGCCAAATGTGTGTGCGTGCGTGTGTGTGCAAAAGCTGGCCAAGCCTGGAGCTCGAGGGAGAGTGCGTCGCCCTCGCCCGTCTGCAGGAGGTGGAGGAGATGCGGTCGGACCACCTGCGATTGAGTCATCTCATCTTGCCCAGACCTGTTCGGCTCTCCATTTCCTGTGAGGGCTTTCCCTTTCCCTGTGAACTGGCAAGCCTATAAAAAGCAGCGGCAGACTCCGCTGAGACAGAGACTACTTTGACGCGCCGTTGACACGACGCTAGACACCAGCTGTGTGAGAGTGTCTGTATTCTCTCCGGGTCAGCTACTCTGCCCGTTTCTTCATGATGTTGTAGTAAAGGTTGTTTTGTTAGAAGACGCCTCGTCTTTGCTGGGACCGTTGATGCCGTCCGCCGAGCCACGGAGCCGCCAGGCCAACGCTACCGAGGGGCCGCGAGCCGCATGTAACAACTGGCGTCAGCAGTGGGCTGAGCACGCGAGCCGCACGTAATAACTGCTGGCAGCGGTACGATACGCAGGCGCGCGACCCAAATATAATACGGGATAACACGTTTTGCGTACAGATGGCGCGGCGAACCGTAATTACCATATCCTCTCAACTTTTGTCAGGTAAAGCAATGCACCTCTGGAGTTTTGCATAAACAACATAAAAGCATAAACCGCATTTTATAAACATGTGTGTATAAAAAGCACAAATCTCCCTTTAGTTCTGCGAAGAAAACCACGGTGAACTGTACTAGTTGGGATGGGTTCATTTCAGGAAACAACAGTGCAAAGCAGATAAAGGCATCGAGAAAACGGAAAAATACAGTGTTTTATCAGCTGACGTTCTGCGATGAAAACATTGTTCTGAAACTCAAAGGAGGAATCTCTTCGTTAGAAGTGTCACTACGAAAACGTTAGTTCAGTTTACATTACTACTATCTTAGCTTGTCTCAATAACTCTTTTTTGATGAAACGATGTAGTAGACGCACTAATTATGTGATTTCACAGTGGCCTTGTGTGTGTCCCGAGTGGCGACAACGTCTTGATAACCCCAGGATTATTGTGAGTGTTCGACGATGATACCTTTTTCCATCAGCCGCCGGTCATCGCGGCACCGCGCTACGGAAGTTCTACGCGACGAGCACAACTCCGCCGCAGCGGTACACCAAAATATTCATTGCCAGTTAGGGAACTATGAAAAGGCTTTCGTTTCATCATCGGTGTACAGCCCCCAGACATCTCGGCTTGAAAATAAATTTTAGCTCTAGAAAATATTCCACAAACGCCATGTTTGTATTGATGAGTTTATTTTCAAATCAAGAATCATTGCACGCACGAGACAGGGCCTTACAAAAGGAATTGTCGAAATTCAAGCTTTATCTCCTGTAAGGGATAATCTTAGTTCTAGAGGCCCAGAGATAACGTAACTAGAGCCGTTACTCTCCTGCTAGTATCATCCACAAGCGCCTCAAAAGTCTGGTGGTGAAATTTCCAGAGCCCTCCACTACGGCATCTTTCATAACCTGGGTCGCCGTGGGACGTTAAACTCCATAAATCAAACCAAACTAAATAAACCGGTTTATAGGAAGGGAAAGGCGCAGTATTTGTCACGCACTTTCCCGTGGACACCGTGAATGATATGACAGGGTGAGGATTTTAAAATGCATCGCTCCAAAAATAACAATAATAAATATTATCATCATCATTATAAATATTATTGTTATTATTACTATTATATTAATAGTTTTTTGCTACAATATAGTAACAAATATAGTTTCTGTTTAAAGCTTCTCCAAAATATTCAGTGATTTTAAAGGGGGTCACTTCATGACAGTTGATTATTTCCCCCGGAAGTAAACGTTGCCTCCTTGTCTATGCGACCACCGACCCTGTTAAACAAGTTTCACTCCAGTAATTTTGTACTACAGTTGCACTTCGCAGAAGACATGTGCACTGTAACCAGATTTATTCATTGATTTATTCGAACATATTTAAATTTATAAAGAAATATTTTGAATGTAGTTGCTTTATTAGAGTTAACTGTACAATGGACAAAATACAGGCATGAATTCCATCATTCATGTTAACTACAATGAACAAAGCGGAATGATGGGCAGTACTACTGACAAGAGTCAATATCAAACGAAGTAATAATAAGGCGGCGATGTAGGCGTGTAGGTTTTAATTATTTGCCCGAGCTAAGAAAAGCGCCTAGAAAATAATTTCAAGTGACGCTGGAGGCCAAGAACTTAGTGGCATTTAAGGGCACAAAAATTTGTATTCGCCTCATTGCTGACCAGTTCCCAGTGCGATATTTATCGAGAGGAACCAAAAGAGGCTTGTTTCAGATGGGGTACGCAACCTGGTAAGCTTTCTTTGTCTTCGTGGCTTCTATTAAAAGCAACAATAGTCGAGTCCCCCATACTATTTTGCTCAAAAAGTAAGTACATATACGCAATAAAACTATACGTTAAGATAAGAGATATGAACGAGACGAAATCACATTCATCTTATTACAACGACCTACGACGTCAATTGGTCGACATGAAAGCGTTAAACAATCTCGACAGTAAATCCACCAAATTGAATCTTCGTTTAACTCGATTGCGCATCCAGTCACATCAACTCGCTTGTCTTTCAAAACCCCAGAATGACGGCAAATACCACCTTAAAGAACTCATTACCCGTGCAGTTAAGGCAGTAGTAATCAAGCAAAACCACCACACTCCGAACATTCTCCGAAACGTTCTTCGCACCCGTTGGGGGTCAAGCCGTCGCAAGAAATTGTTTTCCTTTTCCCCTTTGTTTAGGAGGAGAAGCCGAGAGCATTTGACTACTATGCCATGACAGATGAAAAGCAAGCAAAACTGAAATAAAAACGAAAGAAAAAGACACCATACGCGTCTGATAACAAGACTTTATTCAAGTTCGCCTTTTTCTTTTCTCCTTCCTTTCCATTTCCTCTCTTTTTAAACTTCTCGTTTGTATCCGTTTTGTTTTTAGTAATATTTCTTCTTCTTGTTGCCATCTTTTCATCTCTAAGATTTTTCTTCATCTCGCGTAGAAGTGTTCAAACTTTTGCAGAATGCAAGTCAGCTTCATTCAGGTTCCTTGAAAGAGCATTTCTCCTAGCACTCCTGGTTTCTGGTTTAAGCTATTTGAGCATTCATTTCGTTGAAGGTTTGAAGAGCCTGGGCTCTTCAAACCTTCCAAAGCAACGAGGATATTCTCGCCTCGCTATTTCAGGCGACAGTGGATGTAAAGCCCATTTGGCATTCGCATCACTAGCGGGCAGAATAAGCACATCAGCCAGCAGCACGGACTCTTCGTTCAAGCGATCTCCTGTTCTATTTCCGCGGCTTTCCGCGCAATCTATCGCGCCGCCTATTGACGCGAGTTGGCCGCCCAAGCGAGAGGAAATTGCGTTTGCGAAACGAGGCCTCAAGTGATAACGGGGAATCGCGTTGCCCAAATTCTACGGTGCTCGTCTGTCTTTCAGGGATGCACAAAGTCAGGCTTGTAGTCAGCAGGTATTATCACCCGTTAGTCATGCGCTTGTCTAGATTATTTTAGCTGCCGACAACAATGTAACACTTGCACGAACGTCCGCCTTCGGTTTGATCCTAAACAGCTCCAACCACGTTGATAGTCTGTCTCCGTCCCTGTCCTCTCTCCCACATCGGCTGCTGTTTACCCGTGCCCAGGATCAGTGGCGCTGGCGTTCCTGAGGTCACGAGATAGAATCCAGGACCCAGCCACACATTTTTACCAAATCTTACTTTCTTGTACATTATACGTTTTATTTGTGGGAAAACTTTTGTGGGAAAACTATACGTTTTATTTGTGGGTCATATTTTGTGGACATGGTTATATCTCAATTTGTAAGTGTTATCATGCACCACGTCTTCTGAACGAGGCTCGGGAATATATAGCCTATTATTTTACCGGCTACCTTAATTTTCTCGCTTCGTTGTTTGCGATGGCTCCATCTATATTGTTTCCTAAAACAAGAAATAGAGTTGTTAATTTTGGGTAACTTTTCTTTCTTTTTTTCATCTAGCTGCGTTCCGAGCTTAAATGTTGCCCATAGCATAACAAGACAGCTCGTTTTCTACACTGGTCATCTTTTCGAGAATTCTCTTCTGAAAAAGCTTGTAAACATTCTTAGTTACGCTTAGTACTCGCACGAACAAGATACGGGTTGTATTCAGCTAATAATAATTGTCCGTAACACGGCCAAATACTTGGGTGCTGTGAAATGTGAAAGCAGCCGTCGTGCGACATCACTGCTGATTTTAGTTAATTCAATGCTCCAGAGATCAATATGCGAATCACAACCAAGCAGCTCGTGATGGCAAAATGTACATTTCGAGGAGCACGCAACCTCAGTTGTAGCCAATCATTCGGCGCTCGATGCAATATCCCCCCACTGGTTTCCGCATGACGAGGCTCTGAATTGCGCCAAATACCGACGCGTCCCCGGTTCGGATTCCGGGCCGTTCTGAGTCAGGTACTGCGGCGATCTCTGCAGCTCCTATATCTATCAAGCTCCGGGGAGTCTGGACAAAAGCTACTAGTCCGCATGGCTGCCACTGTATTCCACGTCGCACCGGGCACTCGTAATTACCGCGAAAATATTGATTGTTTGTTATATCGCATTGATTTTCAAAGGCATTCGGAAAAGGATTCTGTGAGCGCTTGAAGCAATTTATAGATTATCTTTTGTAATGAACAGAAATAGTCGGCCTTGATAGCCTCCATGTTTACTCTTAATTTTTCGGGATTATCCAGTTTTCTGAAAACTAAATGTCGAAAATGTTCAAGTGTGTTCGCTGCTGGCAGTCGGAAAGATGGCGCTAGTTGCTACCTGTGCAAGCTACTAAGAGGCTACTTAGTCCAGAGAGGTTTTGGACTGTGCAGAGGAAGTAATCGGTTAATTTTAAAATATTAAGTTGTAACATGTTATTAGCTAGAAGACCCTTCTCACCGCATAGTTAAAAAGGGGATGCGAACAATTATCCATGAAGCTAGCATCATACAAAGCGTCAGCCCGGCCATGTCTGGAGTATGCTTCGTGTCTATGGGACCCTTATACGCCGCAAAATATTCGCAAAGTAGAAAGAGTTCAAAGAACAGCGGCCAGAATAATATGCAACAAATATAAACGCACTGATAGCATGACAGAAGTGCTTGATTATCTTTATCTCGATACACTTCGGGCGAGACGTTCTGAATGCCGTTAAAATACTTGTATTTAATACATAACAATATAATACAAATCAGCAATCACAATTTCATTACCCCTCACGCTATGCGCACAAGCTCGCGTTTTGATAACGGGAAAATGATTGAGGAATATACCCCTCTGAACGATACCTTCAAGTAATCATTTTTCCTAAACCATACACATTTGGAATAAATTACCTAGGAATATTGTCGACAGACCCAGTGCTGAACAGTTCGTCGCAAATTTGAAAATGCTTGGGTGAAATTGTACTTGTATTCCTGCCTTTTTATTTACAATGTTTCATGCTTCGAATTTTCGCATTTGATTGTGATTGCCTTTGTTGATGTGTTCTTGTGATGTAGTTTTTTCTTTATGTCCACACCTGCCTGGAGTCAAGCGACTCTGCAGTATTTCTAAATAAAAGAAAATAAATTATGCGCCAAAAAGCCCTGGCTTGCAGAGCGCGACTATCAGAATAACCTTGAAGATGGGATTAAACAAAAATATTACTCAATGAATACAATATTCTTCAATGATCTCAGCAAATAACAGCGAAGATGGGTCGAAACAAGGCCAAAGTTTGTGAAATATGTCGTGAGATTTTCTGATATCAAGCCAGTTGATGTTCGTGGGAGTTGGTTTGTCATAATGGATAATGCAGAGGCTCAAATACATGGGTTTACAAAATCTGAACAAAACGAGCAGTAATATCTTTTTGAGAAAGAAACTGGGCTACCAGGCGATACGAATTGCTGCAGAAGTGGACCCGGATATGAAAGTCTGCCCCGCTGTCAGGCGCAAAAGAGAAACTGCAGAAACATTATGGCACTCATTTATATAATGATGGGATTAGCAGCTCTAACTATTCCCTTTGTAAAATAATTCGTGTATAAAATTTAAACCCCGTAAGCCTAAGAAAACATTAGACAATATCGAGGTCAATCTGACAAAAATATAATCAAGCTTTGGTATTATTAGCTTCACAGAAACGGGGAAACAGGCAGCCGCCATTTTTCTTTTTAAAGCGTGTCAAGGTTTCAAGAGAACAAACTCTAAGATGATGCATCTTTACATATAGCAAAAGAACCTCTTTTATGAGATTGTCGCTGAAAACGCTCTCTTAACTCATGTGTATGGAAAACTGGGTTGTTCAGCGCAAAGTAGCTGTTATTTTGCGATGTCGTATTCCTTTGAATAGGACAGACAAGTAGTTAAACTTTTTCAGTCAATCATTGAAACAGTCGCGCTCAGCGCATAGAATGTAATATTATTTGGTTATCTAAATATTGGTCTCTCTTTAAATAGCAGCCTAAGAGCGAAACTGTTTGAAATATTGTCCTTGTATGGCTGTGAAAATATTTATCAGCCCACCATAATCCCTACGCACTAGCATACACTTACCGATATATGACTCATGAGTCTTTATATTCAAAATATTTTCTCAGGAGCGTCTTATCCAGAGTAAGAGTTCTCTCGCCCTCATTTGATGTACTAAGTTATGAAAGAGAAATATTCAACGTCGAATAATAAATTCTGTTATGTTACTCGGTTATGTTCTTTGGCAAGTAAAACTGCATGAGATAAATTTTGCCGCAACAGCAATTCATAGAAAGCTCATCAAGGCTTTTTTTTTAATTTCAATAAAATTTATAGTAATGATTTTGCATGGGTTGCAACTTATAAGCAGAAGAAAACAAGGAAATAATAAATCATGTCATCGTTGTTAAACGATAAACACTTAAACCGCACGTTCTCTCGTTTTTTTTTTTGTTTTTTTTTTTTTTTTTAGAAACGAAGGATCAGGCTTTTATGATTTAATTCAGAATGTAAAGGGATAAGTATACGTGGGGTTTAAGAAGGCAAAGTATGCTTAATATGAAACAAGATTTCTTCAGTAATGAATAACTATAAAAAACACATTGCCATGCGGATGAGTATGTGCTCAAGGTATGAAAGTGATAAATACAACTCCGCTTTTGAAATCCAGCAGTTGGTGCTGTACGCTTGTATGCACGTCAGAGCACATGTGAGTAGAGCTCTTTTTTTATTTTGTGACGTATTGCACTTTTCTGATTGGCGTCGTGTAGGCTGCAAAAAAAAAACAAAAAAAAAAGGAGCAGGGAAATTCTCCTAAAGGTTAGATGTAATTAACTCTATCATTTTAAAGCGACTTGCGCTGTTGTATATGCTGACCTTGTATGCACAGCAGGTGCTAGGTTCGCGGGTGTACTGAAAATTCAAGACGAAAGGGGCCTCCTTCCCTACGACTTACCACATTCCAGACTGATAAAGTGGAATATTGCGGATACATGCTTCAAGCATGCGTTAAAGCAGACATGCCAGCATAACGCGAATGAAAGCATCGAAATGCCGCTTGTCTGAAGGCGGCTTGATTCCAAAGCCATGTGTTTCCGTTCGTTGCTGAGAAGGTGCTGAAGACTGCTGTGAAATGGAAAGCAAAAAAGGGAAATGAAAAGATAAGGAGGCTTTAGCTCTTCCCTATGTCTATGCTGTGTGTAGTGCTGTCGCATTTTTTACGCCATAAAAGCTCAAAAGCTTGGGCGCAAATGTTAATGAAGGAATAGAGACCAAAAAATGGTATTTCGGTCTAAATCAATATAAAAAATTGTATCCTGCGTAGAAAGAATACTGTACAAGATGCCACTTTCTTGCGATGAGGCCTATGTGGGTCAGGCTTTATCAAATCCCTAAGTTAGGAAAATCCGACAGCACAGCATTTCGTTGCTTTGTTGGCGTTCGTGCGGCAGAAAAAGGCGCATTTATTGCAAAGGTTTTTTTGTTTTTTTCAATTCCAAGTTGAATAACTTTTTTTTTTATTCCCGCCACTGCGATACAAGCTCAGTTGCCCTAGGACGTCATAGAAAAAATGACACAAACCATGAACGTACACGTGGACTCCATTATTGCTGGCACGCTGCGACCGGTGAGATCTAGCAGCAGCTGGAATTGAGCCTTCCGATCACCGAAACCGTTCCTTTGTCTGCAGCAGCCATCGACCTCGTCCTCGAGCGACTTCATCCCCACACAGCGTGCTGTGCTTTTTATAGCTTATGCGGTTCAACTAAAAGGCTATCAAGAACGCTCGTGTGCTGACGAAGCGGCAGCGTCGGCAGCAGGCAAAGCTACGGGTGCGGCCACTAACATCACCTGACTTATCGTCATGACGAGTAAAGACTATGTATGGGCGTTTTAAATCGTATAAAGGGGTGAACAATGTATCGTGACAGAAAAGAACAAAATTAGTTGTGGTTTAGCTCTTGTTAACCCTAGTTGAATTGCGAAAGCAATGGCGGAAGCGTCTTTTGCCTGCTACATTATTCCGCTATCGCGCCCTATCAGTGCAAGGTGCTACATTACTGGGGACACATAAGCTCATCCTTTAAGGGTATGACGCGAGAGCTTAAGGTACCAGCCCCCTTATAAAGTCACATTTCAACCAAGCCGTATGGACGTGCCTGCGTGTCGTAGGGGAAAAGAGAATGCAAACGGTTCTGGCAGGCCGATTCTGATATCACCCTCCCATATGAAAGGAGCGACCCGAGTTGGCAACTGCTGCTCTTGGCATAGGGGTAACGCGAGTTCAAGTGTAATGGCAGGTTGTTGATTTTTTTATGAGGAGACCGTACCTACACCTCTTCACGGCATAACTGAGGCCACCCGAGGTCTCGCTTTGGCTGTCGTAGTATTGTTTTCGCAATAAAAAGAAAACGAGGCCTGTTTTGCATAATTTATTCCGCATCCTCTGCTGTTTTATTTCTGAATATGAACCAACCGTATTGGTCTTCGTTCAACGCTTCCTCGAGTAAACACCCAAGGATGTGGCTGACTCGAAAGTTTTCAGCGTCGCTGGTCCTCGGGGCGCTATGAAGCTGAAGTAAGCGTTTGCCACAAACGTATGTTCTAGACAGCTTGGTGAAGAGCAAGAATTGCTTGCCTATTGAAGCAACGACAGAAAGTGAACAAAATAAAGCATTCTGAACTATAGATATGCAAATTCAATGTTTATTTAAGGTGCTGGAGATCGATGACATCGCCTAACGGCCTAACAAAAGATTCAAAGCTCGTAGGTGGCGGTCATCTGACGGCGATGGCAAAAAAAAAAATGTTTACAAGATCTGTAAAATGGGCAGTTACACTACAGAAATATTACTAATGTGGACGTTTCAGCGTTCGGCGCGGTGCGGTAGTTATAACTCTGGTGTGGATAGCTCCAAAGGCTGAGATTCGCGTCCTGTTAATTGTTGTTATTTTCTCATTTCTATTCGTAATTTCCTGAATGCGTTTCCTTGACATTTTAGGGCGTATGATTCTTTTTTCACCCTCTTTCTATCCCAGCAACCAGGGCCGGCGAGCAATACAGTGCTAGCCTGCGCGACGGCTTCATTCGATTTTGTGCAGGTTCATCCTGCGCAGTAAACCTATACATGATCACTCCTCTATAATTTTTATTACAAAATACTCTTGATAACTTGGTCTGACGAGAACTTTAATTTCCCCTGCTGCCCCGCACTAATAAACTGCGGTGCGCTAAAAATGTAATCACATGGGCATACAAAGGGCGTTGAAGCTACTTCGAAACACTGAAACGAAAAACTGGCCACATGTGGCGCTCCAAAAGCAGGTGTTCTTGGCCTTCAATGCTCTATTTTTTCTGCCTTCTTTGTATGACAAAAGTGTGCATGCAGTCTCGAAACAAAACTTACTTCACAATTAAACGATATATGGCTGTAATATACATTTCTCAGCCTCCGAGATCCCTGGCGTTTTATGACGCTTCTGCTTGCAAGAAAAGGCTCTAGCGACGATACCTGTATTTCTATTCTCGCTCTTTTTTACACTATAAAAGCTTGGTTTTCAGTAATAGCGGAATTTTTATGATCAAGGCTCTTGTATGCTATATATAAAGGCCGACTTCATTATTCTGTTCATGTGCTTTTAAGAATAATTGTCGGCCGCCGACATGTTTTGTGCCGCAATGTTTTCTGAGAGTTTGGTATTGCAAAGTATACAATATAACAGTTTATAGTGCTGAAACGAGTGGATATACCTCAATGAAAATTCATTTTCAAGCATTCGGTGCACGCACAAATAATGTGCCAAGAATCACCGTTCTACATCCGAAATTTAAAAGTTTCTGTCTGATCCCCACATCCAATAACTAAAAGATAGATATAAACATCAACAGTTTGCGTGTTTTAACCACGTTATCAGTACCCGTGTTTCTTCGCCGAGGAATTCTGGCGTTCGAAAATGTCACACCGGACTTCCCGGCAAGCAGTTGTTGTGTTCGTGTACAGACATAAATAATACCATTTGTGCAGAGATGGGAGCTTGCTGCTGACCTGGAGGTCATCCGCATCGCTTTACTGGAATCTGCCACCGAGCTTCCGGCAGCATTCCAAGGCAGCAGTCGCTAATAGAAACAGTCCGAGTCCTCATTATCACACTTCGCTAAAACCAGAAGGCTAGACTAATTTTACATTGAATCATGATCGGTAGTTCGTGTCACTGGCGCTGCAGCACGCGCCATCTGGGCTGTCAAAGATTGTGCTCGTAAAAACCCTATAAATGAACGGATCCATGTAGAAGCGGTGCGTATCTCGTTCATTCCCCGCTCATTTCCTGTGGTCTCGGCCCCAAACGAAGACTGATGAGCGCATGCTTGTGCAGACTGCAGAAAATTTAACACCACGACGATGAAATATCCTCACCGGCCACACAGGCCATTTCCGACAGCCTGTGCCATAGGAAATGCAATGTTATCGACCCCGTTGGACTGCTCTGGCGGTTATTCGCAAACACAAATCCACTGACACAGTGTCCCTGAAACGGCAGTCGTATGCCACATAGGTTTGGATGAGTCTGTACAGATATTGTTTGGCCATTTAAACAATGACAGTTCGCAACAGAGGACGATTATATCGCGCTCGGCGACCAAATATTCTGGTTTGCGCTGTGTGACCTTGACGCAACTATCGTTCCGTACACGTCTTCCGAGCACATTCAATACTTGCACAATGTGCTGACGCCCATACATGCTGCGGTGCTCTCGCTCGTACTCTCCTGTGCTTCTAAACTCAGATGCATTTCATGACACCATACCTTAGGCACTCGCTCTAGTGAATGTATTTATTAATTCGCAGAATTAGTAGCTGAGCGTTCAAACTGTGATTGTAGTTTATCACTGGGTGATTGCGTCAGTGCACGTTAAAGAACCCCCGGGTGGTCGATATTTCCGGGGCCCTTCAGTACGACGTCTCTCACAGCCTTAATTGTTGGAACGTTAAACCCTATCAATCAAATCAAACAAGGTTGTGACAAAATTTTTTTAATGCATGAGGCGTGAGCATTAAGTGCCTATGTTCGAAGGAGCTTTTCCCTAGAGTCTATCATCACGATCACAGTTAAATGAAAAGAGTCAGACCAAAAAGAACAATTGTATGCGAAAGAGGGCCAGAAAATCTCGCCAGGGAAATCGTGCGGTCTAAGTAAAGTCACTAGTTAATTAATTGTAGCCAAAAAGCCAATCAGACGTTGAAATAGCCTCCGAGCTAATGTCGACGTGCAAACGGACGTGGTCACGCAACCGGAAGAAGACGTGTGTTCTGACGTCAGAGTGAAAAAGTGTTAATAAATGGTCTAGATCGATCAAAACGTTATTGAGTGTCAATGTATAAAATGAAAATATAATTAGGATGAAACAGGGCGAGGGGGAGGAAGCCAAGGCACAAATGGAGACGGGTATGTAGTGACGTCACCTCTGATTTGTTGCCATGGTGACCGCCGCCGGCTCCGCCGTGGCATTCCTAGCAACCGCGCACCGCCATGGCGAGCCCCTAGCAACGGTGACGTCGTGGAGAACCGACGGCACAGCATGTGTGGGCGCGTTGGGAGAAGAGGCGCGTTGGTGCAAAAAACGTTGCCGCGGTGGCCAAGTGTAGTGCAATGTTACGCCACGTGGAGATTACTGCCCAGCTTGGTACACAATGTCGTCAACGACGTAGCCGTTATGATAATTTCCGCAGTAAACTCTCTACTCGGGGCGCGCGATATAACGTGTGCAGGAGCAACGCTTAGGCTCGCGCATTTCAACAGTGCGAATTCTGCAGTGCTCTCAGAAGTTTTCTATTTGACAGCGTCGGAGAGCACACACACTGCAGGTGTCGAGAGAGTGGCAGTGTAAGAGCCGCTGGCCGTGGAAGCAAAGCTGTTGCGTTGTCACGGTCATCACTGCTCCACTAGCAGACTTCAAAAAAATTTAAAAACCCATTGATCATCGGTCGAAGTAGCGTTACTTCCGTAAAAAAAGTAATTAGTCAGCAGCAACGAAATTTTGAATGGGCTTAAGTGCAGCACATAACCTAAAAGCGAGAGTGTTCCCCAACACCTCATTTGTCTCCAGCGGCTGACAGGTAACTTGTTGTCATACCGCAAGCTCCACGTAGACATCCAATGAACGAGGACGGTGGAAGGGTAAGATATCTCTCTTATATAGCAGCTTTAGCATCAAGAGACCGAGAACGGAGACCTTCGCCAAGTTTATGTAAATATCCGTTTAAAAATAATGGTTAACATTTCATCGAACAATCCGGAGTTAATTTACATTTTTTAATATTTGTTTGCTTGCGTTTGTCTTTTCTTGTATGAAAACACAGCCTTCTACAGCCTTCGACACGATCGCAGTTGGCACTTATAATAAATAATGTCATCAACTCTGCTATCTCCATGGGTCCTACTGCCTGGGGCTCCCTACGCGCGGCAACATTGAGGGAATGAGCGTGTATGGTATGGCGCTTCGTTCGGCCGATCACATAGAGCGCTACATTAGCCTTTCTACGTGAAGCAGGGCTCGGAGTGCTCCCTCTCGACAGCGATTCATCGTGCACAGAGGCCGCTGCTCTTGAAGGCCGACTAATAGAGGGTTCAGATATCCTCAGGCGCCAATGAGTGTTGTTTTGTTCGATGGGAAGAGGAAGCGACAGCATCCCAAACCCCGGTCTATGACCAGTGCCCAGAGGCCTGTCACGTATCGCACGTGCCTGACTTCAACCGAACTGGGAAGTTGTTGCCCTCGAGGAAGAACAGCGAGCTTGTCGCACCAGTGATTTGACTATGCCGGCAAAGCCTGTAACATGGAGAAGCTCCAATAATCCTAACGACAACAGAACCTTCAGGTACTTACAAACCTCGTGCCATCTAAAACGTTAGCACGCATGGCCTATAGCGCAGGGTCATTAGTGCCGGTTGGTATTACTGAAGAGTTTTAACTGCATAAATTCTCCTCTGTGCGCGCCACTTCAGGTCTCCTCGGAGTACAAAAGGAATAAACAATTTCCGTAATACAAGGCTTTAATGCTGAGCGCATTACAGCAACATCACATAAATAGGAACGTTGAGCGACTGGTACAAAGGCGCAAAGGCCAGTCGGCAAGGAGTAAAAGTGTCGGCAAGGATATTTGGCACATACATAATAAAATTCGTATCTATCGGGAATGCCTAGCATTCAACTCCTCAGCAAAAATGTAAACAAACTGATACTACGAAACACAGCTAGGCTGGCCTGCACCAATAGAGCTCCGAGCTTTAAGCACAAAAGGAAAGCGCTCACCGGATGAGGAGCTTGTATAAGATATAAAAGAACAAATAACAAAATACAGGCCTTATTACTGCCGGCCGATTTGGCGAGTAAAATGAATGCGCCGACACCGGTTTTTCTTTCCTAGATCTCAACGACCACGCTTCACCACCCTTCACTTGGGAACATGACAGTATTCGGTAAGGACGTCACGGGGGTTTCAGTCGACTAGCGGGAAAATGCTTAAATGCAAATATCTCAACAACTAATACATTTTTTCCTCGTCAGTGCAACAAGTAGAGGTTGTCGCAAGCTACGCGTGGGATTAACCGTTTTCAACGCACATTCATTCCTTCCACTCAATATGCCTCAAATTCGAACTGTATTCATACTCCTTGTGAGCTCTTTTTGATGTCGGCCCCTGCCAGCGGGCGCTGTTGCTTGTACAGATGCCAAGCAGTGCTCAGGAGCTGTCGTTAGCAAGTTATCGTTCAGCTAGTCTTGCCAGTTAACTGTGATGTGATGCCTTGGCTGAGTACCAGCATACTACAAAATAGGGAAACGTTTGTCTTACAGGAAATTTTGATTTTTGTAAAGGCAGAAAGTTCAAGGATAAATGAGGGGCTCGTTATATACACGAGTGACAAAAGCTAACTGTCGGCGAGGCCAAAAAAAGTGCAATGTATTTTCTTTCTTTTAAAATTATTGCCTTAGATTCTGAGTTTGTGCTCTAATCAGTCTAGAAAGAGAGATAATTAAATACAGAGTTAAAGAAAACACAACACGCCGGTGGTGAAAACCGTACCCACAACCTCCGAATATCGCTGCAGGTGCTCTTACCAACTCAGTTACAGCGACGGCTGTCCAGTCTTCTATTTTCCTGAGTATTATTGTTGCCGGCCTGTACCAAAAACTTCGGAGTGTTCACCAGCGCCACCGTCATCCCCTGCGGCTGACGTGGTACGTTCTGTAGACGTCTATTGTTGCAATACACGGTGATACACGGTAATGCGGTAATGGTATCGGCACGTGTTGTAGCTTTACCTGAAGAAACTTACGGTTCCTCCTAAACCCTCGTTAGTCACTGAGGCACAGTTTGCTGTGAGAAGATTGAGATTCACTCCTGCCTGAGTTATTACCGTTAGGAGAGTTCTTGTATGCGCTGCACGCCATCGTATTTATCCCGCGAGCTCCATTTTGACTGCAGTCATCTGTTACGCGGAAAATATGGTGGGCTTGCGCTTTCCGGAGTTACGGGACTGAACGACCTTGTACCGTGCAGAGCAT
The DNA here is from genome assembly GCF_055883805.1 of Amblyomma maculatum. NCBI lineage: Eukaryota > Metazoa > Arthropoda > Arachnida > Ixodida > Ixodidae > Amblyomma > Amblyomma maculatum. Next base: position 11,617,561 of record NC_139353.1, on the reverse strand, counting down.
TACCCGGCTCTCATTTTTTCCCATTTCTTGGCAGCATCCAACGCATTATACCACAATCATATCCTTAAAGTAAGACGGCAAAGCATACACATTAAAAATGGAGAAGCCCCGCCGGGGTGGTGCAGTGGTAAGACGCCCGACTACTGTGCCGGAGTTACCGGGTTCGAACCTGACCGCGGCGGCTGCGTTTCGATGGAGGCGAAACGACGTGGCGTCCGTGTGCTGTGCGATGTCAGCGCACGTTAAAGATCCCCAGGTGGTCGAAATTACTCCGTAGCCCTCCACTACGGCTCCTCTTTCTCTCTTTCCACTTTCACTCCCACCTTCCTCCCTTCCCTTACAGCGCGGTTCGGGTGTCCACAGAGCAAGTGTGACAGTTACTGCGCCTTTCCCCTCCTGTGAACCAATTTAATTTTAAGAATGGAGAAACGTGCACGGGAAATTATTGTTGTCAGGAGTGAAAAAGATTGATGTGTGAAAAGATGAGGTGCTAGCACATTTTAAAGCTACAGGTGTTAATGGACGCGAAAGCAAAAATTACGGGGATAACGAAAACAAAAAATCTACAGCTTAATCTCCGACAGAGAGCCTCTCAACGTATCCTGGCAGAAAGTTCCGCATTATCGGCCTAATGGCTATTTAACCAGGAGTAACTCCATTCCGCTTGCTGTATTTACGCGACAAATTTAGAAAACATTCTTATCCCTTCCCGAAGTTTTTACTGTCCCGCTCAGACTTCTAATCTCGCTTAGTTTTGGGTCTCCTGTGAAACTTGGCGCCAACACAGGTCCCTCGTATGAAAGAAGCCACACACACCTAGGCGCTAAAGCACAGCTATTGGTTGTTGGCGGGAAGATCGAGTGTTATCGAAAATACTTCGTGAAATGAAACAAGGAAAACCAATTGAACGCACTGGCATGCAGTGCTGTTATACAAAGATCACTTTTCTCAATTTTGTTTTGTGTTAAATGTTTCGATGCCTCCTAGCGACATTTAAATCTTGGTCGCAAAAAGATCCGCGTCCTTGTTTAAGATGGAAAAGATTCTAGGCAATAAATTGGACAACACTGACTACATTCATTTCAAAACCAATATATTATATATATATATATATATATATATATATATATATATATATATATATATATATATATATATATATATATATATATATATATATATATATATATATATATATATATATATATATATATATATATATATATATATATATATATATATATATATACATATATATATATATATATGAGCGAGATTGCTGTAGCGCGCTTATTTTCTGCTTGTAGCCATCGATACTTACTGTTTGACACTGGCTGTCTGTGATCCCCATTAAAGGAAATCATGTAGCATGGCACTAAGACATTCGTCTTTCTTTGCTGGTCCTTTCCCCAGCATTTATGCCGATACATATGCTGCAATTTCCTGCCACTAAGCAAGTCGAAAGTTAGGACCTATTTGTGTCATTTCTGTTGTGTTCACTCTGTGTTTGTGTTATGTAGAAGGAGCTGCCTACTAATAAGGGTTGCTACAGTTCAGTTATATGTCCAAATTCTCCCATTATAAAAACACACGTGATGGCACAAACGAAAACACGACACAACACTGACGTTGTTGTGCGTTGTACGACACCTGATCATCAGGACCCCTCACCTCACTCCATAAAAAATCAGAACCGGGCCGGTATTGAAGTCTTCTTCTCAGCGAAAACAAAACTTGTCATCGTGAGCAAGAAGGCCAATGGTAAGAACTGCGAACAGCGTAGGTGTTCAGTTATACACGGGGATAGTTTTGTCGCGTGTCAAGAACGTGAGTGTCGGGCTGGACAGGACTCAAGTGTATAGCCTCAGACCCGGGCCGCATTCGGGCTCAAAATTTCGACCCATGACGGCCACTAACGCAATTAGACGCAGCGTGGAGCCAACGGCGGTTACTTGCTCCGCCGCCGCGCCTCAGTAGATCATCTTTGACAGGGCATGCTCACGTGGGAAGTCAGACTCGTGTGTTTCTTTCCAATGCGACGCAAAACAGTGCTTCGGAATGGTCGTGGGTGATGGCAGCGGTTGTTGAGGTGTGCGTGTAGACCGGCTGGCCATCTCCAGACGAAGCTCGCTGAGACGCCCGTGGAGCAAACGCAGGCACACCGACGCCTTCTCAGCCATAAATTAGCTCGGACACAACAGCTTGGTCTGCTCGCTATGACTCGGCTTGTCCACCTTCACGGCCACAGGTGTGGTGAGAGTTACCGGCGAGGCGTTTAGCTCTGAGACCAGGGTATTTTCAGAACAAAACAATCCAAGGATTACAGATGAGCAGTTAAGTATTAACTCTGAACAGATAAGAGATGAACAGTTAGCAGTTAATTATTGGGCTAGCCTGCAGTACAACACCGTTTTACTCTTCTTTAGCTTAAACTGATAGTATTTGAAAGAAGACGAACACAGGCGCTCGGGCTTGTCTCCTTTCATTTGTCCCGTCCTTTGTATTAAATTAGATTATTAATATCATGTGTGATAAATGTTTACTATATGACCTTCCCATCGCCTCCAGCTTTCACTTGCCCAGCTAGGACATGAACTGAAGTTATTATTACATTAGATCTTAGCCCCGCCGGGGTGGCGCAGTGGCTACGGCGCTCGACTACTGTTCCCAAAGATGCGGGATCGAATCCCGGCCGCGGCGGCCGCTTTTCGATGGAAGCGAAAAGCAAGGCGCCCGTGTGCTGTGCGATGTCAGTGCACGTTAAAGAATCCCAGGTGGTCGAAATTTCCGGAGTCCTCCACTACGGCGTCTCTCATAGCCTGAGTCGCTTTGGGACGTTAAACCCCACAAATAAACCAACATTAGATCTTATAGTGCAGGACATTTCAATTAGCAATGGCCAGTAAGATTTTGAACATGCCGCAGGAATGTCTGGTTGAATGATGCAAGGACGAGACAAAACTTTTATCGCGAAGGTACACTACTCACTTCATGACTAACGTTGACTATTACATGTACTAAACTGTCTCGTAGGTTCGTCAAAAATATACATTCCAGAAAATGTGTGCATATACCATACTCTAGCGTATACTCTTGGTTCTAAACAGCATACAGTCTTTGACGCAAGAAATTAGAACAGATCGAACATGCTTGTAGAGCGTAGGCTCTACTACTCGAAATGCAGCTTCGGATTCAGCCTCGCTGTGTCCGAATAATCGTTCCCTACGAGAACGTTTTTACAGTTTAGAAGGTACATTGCTGCATGCGCTATGAACCAATTTCAGTAATCTTGACCTAGTTAATTGTGGTTGACCACCCAAAAGCAAAACGAGATGCTACTCCCATTTCTGTACTGGTGGCTGTGGCAATAAACGAACCAAAATAAACCCAAAGGCTGACAATAGGTAATCTTCTCACCAGTACATAACGTAACATGCATCTTCTGATGCATCTGTCTCATACTGGTGAAAGTTCAGTGCCCATGGCGAGAAAATAGAAGAGCACTACGAGCGCTGACGCGAGAAGCGGTCTACTTCCTTCCGCTTGTTCAGCTTTGCCCAGCCTACCGTGTTTACAAATTACAATTTATTTATCACCCCGTTTAATTCTGCATTGCGCCGTACTCGCATCGACAGCGCAGCTGTACTAACAGGCTAGTGCTGTGGTCGCAAACGCTCTTTCCATTACTGCCTATACGGGCACCGCAGCTCGGGCAGATAATTCAATTTAACGATAACTGGTTCTTTCGGGAACAGGCACTCTTCTCGGCAATAGCACAGTCGGAGCTCTGTTTATGGCAACAACAGCAGAAATAAAAAATAAAGGAAGCGTTGTGCAAAGATTGGTTGCGCCCGTCTCTACGTCCTTTCGTAGGATATACCCATCCACTGCACTCGCATCGGAACGGTGGCTTCTGCATCGATTACCAATACTCGATGTTCGATTCATCTACGCATACTCCATCCCCTTCGCTAGTGTATGTGTTAGCTCTTCTTTATCACGTACTGTGAAACCGAAGTAGGTTAAGTGCATGAGCCCTTTTTTCTTGTTGCCATGTGGAGAAGCAGAAGGAAGGAAGGAAGGAAGGAAGGAAGGAAGGAAGGAAGGAAGGAAGGAAGGAAGGAAGGAAGGAAGGAAGGAAGGAAGGAAGGAAGGAAGGAAGGAAGGAAGGAAGGAAGGAAGGAAGGAAGGAAGGAAGGAAGGAAGGAAGGAAGGAAGGAAGGAAGGAAGTAAGGAAGGAAGGAAGGAAGGAAGGAAGGAAGGAAGGAAGGAAGGAAGGAAGGAAGGAAGGAAGGAAGGAAGGAAGGAAGGAAGGAAGGAAGGAAGGAAGGAAGGAAGGAAGGAAGGAAGGAAGGAAGGAAGGAAGGAAGGAAGGAAGGAAGGAAGGAAGGAAGGAAGGAAGGAAGGAAGGAAGGAAGGAAGGAAGGAAGGAAGGAAGGAAGGAATTAAAATAAAGAAAGAGAGGGTGGGGACGTTATTCCACGCCCCCATCTCAGCATCCGTGAATCACGCCGGCGCGCTTCGGTTACTTAATTCTCGGTGCCATGTGGTGCGACCCAACTGCAGTCAAAATCATCATCCGTAGCTTTGTAGATAGGTATTTTAGGTAAAGCCTTGGAAAGGAAAATTCCTTACCTTCCGAAGGGGCTAGAAAGCAGATAAGAGGTTGCAGGGGAAGAACTAAGTTTAGCAGCAGGGACGTGGAGGCTAATGAATAAGCTAGGAAATAAATTTAGCAGATCATACCTACTTAGGTGCTTCTCGCAGTCGAACGTATTTAAAGGAATAGCAAAACAGCAGACGGGTAAACAGGTAATCGGGAGTCAAGTGGAAAGACAAGATTAGCAAGCTAGTAAGCATAGCGTGGCCGCTGCTTACGATCGCCGCTGGTAATCGGAGGGAGTTGAATGGTCTACACCAATCTAAATATTTCATTTGTAACTGGCCAGCGCATATCAGGAAATAATTAAAACACAATGGTTACGACTGGGTGCATCCTTTAAAGTCTTGTGTAAAATTTTAAGTCCGAAATTAGAGTACACCAAATACATCTGGGACCGTCTGCATGAAAAACCTACTTTATTTGCTGCAATTGGTACTGCATAATTCAGACCGTTTCATCCATGGCTATACTGAAGTTCCACTACCATCACTCAGCCAACTGAACCAGGTGGTCTACACTTTCATTCCCCACAAACAAAGTTCAGATCAAGTCGACGGGGCCGATGTTGAAGCGCTAGATGGCACCACGGTCATATTCGCGTGGATCTTCCGGCGGATCTTTTCGGAGGAGTGAAAGGTCTCGTGCTATAGCACTGAAACGCAATCACCAGTATAGGTTCTTTAAAAATAATCCTTTCATGTCAGAAAACATGCACTAGCTTAAATTTTAGCACTTCTCTTAATTCAGCTTTTTAAAAAATGGGAGGGATTCGTAACAAAAGGAGTCGGGGGATGAATTGCAAATAATGATTGATGACCTAGACAGGAAAAGTAGAAAGGTAGGCTTAAAAATCAATATGCAGAAGACTGAGGTAATGTTCAACAGCCGCGGAAAGGAACAGCAGTTTACGTTGGGTAGCGAAGCGCTGGAAGTAATAGGCGAATATCAAGAAGGAATCAAGATAAGCGGCAAAAAGACCGGCAAACTACGTTTCCAGCATACAGTGCATGGCATTCCGTTCATATCGCGAGACGCCACACACGCCACCAACCCTCGGTCTGTTGGTTACATCTGCATGGCTTAGGGCGACCCTCATTTTATCGCCATCAAAACCACCAAGGCGGCGACTGAGCTGGAGGTGACACTCGTTAACCTTTTATATGCGGTACTTGAGATGAAGCAACACGAACGTGGGATGCTCAACAGGGCGGGCGGCAACAACTGCAAGCCTGGATGCAGTCCGCCTCCCCATGAGCAGTCATGCAGGAAGCGATCTGCAGATGACATGGTGCTTGCAGTGGTGAGCAACCTGTACTAGAAACGCCTCAAGCGGCGGATGACTTCCTCGATTTGCGCTCAAGACGGACCCATTGGAAAAGGATATTCAGCTTATGGCGGTAACGTATTAGGCTACGGCCATGCACAATACACCGAACGTATTGTACTATAGACACCATCTTTATACCCACACGTTAGTTCTAGAGCCAGCAAGGCCGTGTGGCCTCCGCCGCCTCTGCTTCTACCACCGTCGATCTGGTTCTACAGCCTGCTGCCTCTGCGTGGACAGCACCGCAGCACCGCCACCGCATACCCGCGACCCCGCAGTTGACGACCTGCAGGAAAGTACCACGCTACGCATGCCTTCTAACACCGACCTTTTTAACTGCTCTGCGAACTTTGGCATTTTTCATGTAGGCCCACGGTTTGTCTGGGCGATAAGGGAGAACTTTGTGAACCAAGCTCATGGGTTTGACGCACGTAAGCACGAACGGAGAAAGTTTGGTTGTTGAACACTTGAAAAATAAATAAAGTCACTGACAGCCTCGACAAACCGATCCATTGGACATATTTCCAGATATCATTACATAATACTTAAACCTTCGAAATGTGGCTTATTTGCTCATGCTGAAAAATGTTCCTCAGAAGGTAGTGGTCGTTGGAGAGCAGTAGGAATTTCACTCTCCGTTATGCACCCACCACGCTAACCAGTCGTAATGCTTAAATCAAATATTTGTCAGATTAGTTAACATTTCTTGGGAGTCTACGTTCTACGAGTTATGACCCAACATCTATAAACAGCCTGCTACAATGCCCGTCATTTGCGATAATATCCCTCGTGTAATATATCCTTGGCGTGCTCTTAAAAGAAATGGACAACACAAATACATTTCCAACACCCATGCATTCTTTCCGCTCTTCGTATCCTCTTTGCGATATCAGCCCTAGCAAGTCGGTGGTCTTCCTTGTACAGATAGATAGATGGATTTATTGAAAGCAAAATGCAGAGAGGTTGGCCCGAATAATTCAAATCTCGCCTGCTACTCTGCACTGGGGAAGGAGAAGGAGAGAAGAAAGGTCATGATGGGTGACGATGTGGGAGAAGGCATATGAAATATATATACAGACACAGCAGCTTGCTTTACAAGCGCGAATCAAGTCTGCTGGAGCTCAAATAACGGCAAAGAGCACGCACTGCCTGGACGCCCTTCCCCTTGTCCTGCCAAGCGCCCAGCAGTGGTTCCTCCGACAGAGGCCTCTTGTCTAAACGCTTCAAGGAAGCAGCTAGCACGTTTCTTTCGTTCGCATACTCTGGGCACACCTGTCAGGCAGTGCTCAGTAGCTATCGTTAATAAGGTCAACATCCGCCAGTCGCTATGTCTTCACTTAGCTTTACCAGTCAACTGTGATGTGATGCCTTGGATTAATAAGTAGCGGCTAATTTAAAAATAGCCGAGCCTCTTTCTTAGAGGGAGACAAATCAGCTACAATTTGCTGTTCGTAAGGGAAGAAAATTAAATAGGAAATAAGGAGCTCGTTAGATGCCAAGAAAAGCGTAGGGGATTTTCTTTTTCATTAACGTTCCACCAGTAGACCTAAATTTGTAATCTAGTCAGTCTAAACAAGAAAATAGTTAATACAGAGTATAACGAAAAATAATGAGCCGACGCTGGAAACCAAACCCACAACCTGCGAATATCGAATCCCATGCTCTAAGCAACTGAGCTACAGCCACTTTTTTGTCTTTATTGCTGTTATTTTACAACCAACACAACCTACCAGATTTTGCCAAAATGAGAAGGTTAACATGCAACACTCCCAATTAGCGACGACTGTCCAACCTTCTACTTTTTTTGGTATTAAGGTTGCCTGTGGCATAAACTTGGGAGTGCTCAACAGCCGTCATCCACTGCGGCGAACGTGAAACGTCCTTTAGACCTGTATTTCACTAATACGCGCTAATGCGCTAATGATCTGCGGCCGTACCGTAGCTATTCCCGAAGGAGCTTCCGGTTCCTCCTGGGCCCACATCAGTCACTGCTGCAGTGTTTGCAGAGACAAGATTGAGATTTAGTCAGGCATGATTTATCACTGTTAGAAGATAGAATGCTTGTTTGCGCTGCAAGCCGTCGTATTTATCCTGCGAACTCCATTTTGACCACAGTACGCTGTTAAGTGGAAAATATGGTGAACTTACACTTTCCGGAGATACGCGCATCAATGACCTTGTATCGGGCAGACCTTTACGAGGCTCTTATTTCTGCTCGTTTGTTCCCAGCGTCAAACGGATTCTATCACAATCCTAATCCTTAATGTATGATAGCGAAGCACTGCCAATAATAAATGGAGACAGGTAGGAAATGAATGTTATCTGAAGTGCCAAAGATTGATTTAAACGCCACCACATTGTTAAATCTAGATTTATTCATGCCCGCGAAAGAAGCAATTACGGAGATGCGGAACACGAGCGATTTACGGCTTAATCTTGGAAAAGAGTGCCGCTTTATCGGCCTAATAGCAATTTAACCAAGAGTAACACCCATCCTTTGCTATTATTGCGCGAGAACTTTAGAAAAGGGTCATTATGCCATCCCGAAGTTTTCACTTGGGCCTCCTGTATAACTTTCCAGCAACACAGGCAAATTGCATGAAAGAAGTAACACGCACCTATAGACGCTAGCGCACGGCTAGGTTGTTGGCGGAAGGTCGTGTATTATCAAACATGCTTAGGGAAATGAAAAATATAGAAAAGTGCTCGCATGCAAAGATCACTCTTGTCGATTTTTGTTTATACCGATACCCCTTGCAAAATTTCAATCTTAGTCATAAAAATGGCATTGCAAATGTAAAAGATCTGCGGCCCCTATTGAAATGAAAAAGCTTTTAGGCAATAGATTCGAAAAAACTCAACAAATCTGTTTGAAAAGCACTCATATATAAAGATATCAGAGATTGCTGTAGCACGCTTATGTTATGTTTATAGCCATCAATGCTTATTTTATGTTTGAGACAGGCTGTCTGTAAGCCAGACTAAAACGCAAAAGCATGTGTATTGATTTTGCAGAATCAATATGCATGACGTTCTGCGTGCCGATGCATGCGGTTTTCTTCACCTGTTGCCTACCTTCGGCGCATTTCTGCCGCTAAGTAATCCGCGATATCTGTCACTAAGCAAGTGGGCAATTAAAGCCTGTGATTGTGTCTGACCTTGCTGTGCATTGTACGACACCTAATCTTCAACAGGTGTCCTCATATCACGTGAGGAAAACGAAATAGGAACCGTGTTTGGAATGTTTTTTCAGCCAACGAAAAACTTGCCTGGTGTGCAAAAAGGTCAATGGTAGGAATTGCGAACAACGGAGGTGTTGAGTCATACACGGGTATTATTTTGTCGAGTGTCAAGAACGTGAGTTTTGGGCGGGCACGACTCAGGTGTGTAGCCTCGGGCCCTAGCCACGCTCGGGCTCCAACTTTCGGTCCGTGAACACTTCTACGGCGGATAACGTAATCCGACCCAGCGTGGAGCCAACGACGGTTCTTTCTCCGCCGCCGCGCCTCACTAGGTCATCCTTGACAAGGCAGGCTCTTCTTAAGACGTCATACCCGTGTTTTCTTTCCAATGCGACGCAAGTTGGGGTGTCGGTATGGCCATGGGTGAGAGCAGCGGTCGTTGAGCCGTGCCTGTATAACGGCTGACCACCTGCAAACGGAGATAGCCGAGACGCCCTTGGAGCGAAGGCAGAGGCCCCGACGGGTTCTCAGCCATAAATTAACTCGGACACAGCAACAGCTTGGCCCAACGTTAATAGAACTAAGCGTTGGCTTGGTCCGCTTGCTATGGCTTGGCGTGTCATTGTTTACGACCACTGGTATGATCATAGAGAACGGCGAGGCGTCTGGCTTTGAGTGCAGAGCCCGACCCCCGTTAGAACCTCCTGCTTCCCCCCCCCCCCCCCCCCCCCCGCCAGCGCACACAAGATTATTTGCAGACCCGCAACAATTCAAGGACTATATATGGACAAATTACTAGCTCTAAACACATTACAAGTGAACAGTTCGCATGTAATTATTTCGATAGCCTGCGGTACAACACAGTATTAATCTCTATCGTAAACAGAGAGCGTAACTGAAAGAAGACGAACACGGTGTCCGTGCTCGTCTCCTTTCTTTTTCCCCATCCTTTGAATTAAATTTAAATAATATCATGTGTGCTAAAGGCTTCCATGAGGTCCTTCTCACCGTCTCCAGCTTTCACCTTCAGCAACTGTCCAACTGGAACATGAACTGAAGTTATTACTTTAAAGGTAATGATGCAGGACGCGGCAGAAATATAAAATGGAATGGTGCAAAGACAAGGCGCAAAACTTTTGTCGCCCAAGGGGCTTATAACTTCAAAAATGATGCCGAATGTAACAATAAACCTTTCTAGCAGGTTCGTCAAAAAGATCAAGCTTTCCACAAGGCGTTTGTATACACAACGTACCGTGGGTTGCAGAAGTTTGCAGCCCCAACGCGCCGGGCGGAGGAGCAGTATCGCTCCCGAGAGGCGGCGCTGCGCCCGCCGGCGCGGCCTGGTGACGCAGCTATAAAGAGTGAGGAGGCTTATTCTCTTCCCCTCATCCCGCGGTTGATATCGCACATCTTTGCTCTCAGCCGCGCGATGAGGGGAAGAGAACAAGTCTCCTCACTCTTTATAGCTGCGTCACCAGGCAGCGCCGGCGGGCACAGCGCCGCCTCTCGGGAGCGATACTGCTCCTCCGCCCGGCGCGTTGGGCTGCAAACTTCTGCAACAGACGGTACATTTACAATACCCTAGCGTGTACTTTCCGCTCTATGCAACCTGCAGTCATTGCGGCAAGGATTTAGTACAGGTCAAACATGGTTGTGGTTTTAGAGCATAGGCTCTACTACTCGAAATGCAACTTGGCTTTTCACCACGCAGGGTCCGAATGATCTTGACCTAATTGCGTGTATAGTTGACCACACAATAGTAAACAAAATCAAAAACAGATAGTGATTCCGCTTGTGTACTGGCAGCTGTGGCGATATGGACCGATATTGAACCCAAAGGCTGACAATAGGTAGTCTTCTCAAAAATACATTACCGAGCTTGTATTTTGACACACGTGCTTCATACTGCTGAGCGTTCAGTGCTCCGAGCGGGAAAATAGAAGATAAGGACACTACGAGCGCTGACGCGAGAAGCAGGCTACTTCCTTCCGCTTGTTCAGCTGTGACTAACCCAGCGTGCTTACAAATTACAATTCATTTATCACCCGCTTAATTCTGCATTGCGCCGAACTCGCATCGACAGCGCAGCTGTACGAACAGGCTAGTGCTGTGGTCGCAAACGCTCTTTCCATTACTGCCTATACGGGCACCCGCAGCTCGTGCAGATAATGCAGTTTAACCATAACTGGTTCTTTCGGGAATAGGCGCTCTTCTCGGCAACAATACAGTCGGAGCTCTGTTTATGGCAACAACAGGAGAAATAAAAATTTGCCGACGATTACGTTCTTTTCTAATGCGAAATTTGAACACAGCTCATCAGCTGTTTCACTTTTTTCGAGAGATTGAGGCAAAGATTTCGAGCAATACATGTATGTACAATTACGGATAACTACTTTATTGTTTCACACATATTCCTTCAAGAAACACGCCACTAACAGTTCTTGACTCTCATGAAGGAAGCTTTGCGGTCGGAGAAACAAAGAGAGCAATTAAGTTATTAAGAGGTTGCGGGAGGCAGCGCGTGAGCCTATGCTTTTCTCTGTGAATGTGTGAATTCTCGGTTACTGCACATGTTACCCTGCAGTTCGGTGTGGGCGCTCGCATTATTCATGTATTATATTTGCAGTGTGTGCCATGTGTTGTCACGTCTTCCACTTGAGCTCTGAAGAGTGCCTTTCATAATTGGTTCACAGGAATGGAAAGGCGCAGTATCTGTCACACTTGTTTCTGTGAACACCTGAATTGCGTCGTAAAAAGAAACGAAGGTGGGAGTGAAAGTGAAGCTGGTTACGAGGGACAACCCAGGAACGGGCTCCAAGAAGCGGCGCTCTAAAAAGGAAGGAATGCATTGTGCAAAGGGTGGCTGCACTGGTCTCCACGGACCAAATCGTAGGATATGCATCGATTACTAGTACTGGATGGTTCATTTGCTTATGTATATTCCGTCCTCATTGCTGGCATATACGTTAGCTGTTCTTTCTCACGTTCTACATTGCAGGGGCATCGAAGTAGGTGAAGGGCATAAGCACTTTTTTTTTAGGGCGCATCTCTTTGGCGCCTATTCCTGTGCTTTGCGTCGTCGTCGTCGCCGGCGTTGTCTCTCGTCACCAGCTCCACAGCTGGTGTAGCGCGCCAAAAATAAAGGGTAGGTGAGCAAACGGAAATGAGTAGGTAAACGGAAAAGACAAGATTAGCAAGGTAGTGAGAATAGCTTGGCTGCCGCTTCCGCGCGGCACTGGTAATCGGAGTGTTATAGGTGTCCTTTACCAATCTGAAAATTCAATTTTAAACTTGCCAATGTACACCAGGAGGTATTTAAAACAAGATTGGTCATGACTGGATGCCTCATTTAAAGCGTTGTATGAAATGTTTATAAGTTCCGAAATTAGAATACACTGAATCCATTTGGTAGCGTAACCATGAAAAACCTAATTTATCCGTTTCAATTTTTGCACAGTAACTCAGACCGTTTCATCCTAACAATATATGCGGCACTAGCTAAACTTAACAGGTCGTTGATCATATCTGTCCATCAATGCCACCAAAACGGGTAGTCTGCAAGCCCTTTCCTTCGCAAACAAAGCTCGGATGTGGCTGCTGTCGACGAGGCCGCTTTTGAAGCACCTGGTATTGCAAAACGACTATATATCAGCTATTAAGGTGTACTAGAGCTATTAAGGTGATATTACAGTACTTTGATGCGCAAGACACTTAGCATAACCACTTCATGCTTTGAACTTCTAGTTAGGGATGTAAAACTATGAATAGTACTCAACGTGAAACCCACGCAAGTGGTTTTCCTATTTTAGTGATATAATCTTTTTTGTATACGCTATTCCTCCCAATTACTTAAACAAAGATAGAGCCAACATTGAGAAATTGTATCAGCCCCTAGTATTCTTACCAAGGGCCACGAATAAAAAAAAAAAAGAAAGAATTCAGAGCACAGTCACACCGCTGGACAGTTCTGCGATGATGAGGAAGATGATGAAGAAAGCACCCCGGAGAAAGCCGTGAACAGCCGTTTGTCAGCGTGGGTTAATGTGGCTCACTCGTCGATACCCAGCCGGAATGCAACAAAGGCGCAAGTAAGCCCCATGGGCGGCAACCCGTTCAGGTATGAAGGGGAGAAGTTCCTCTTCTGGACCAAGGTCATCGGCAGACAAGCGGTATCCGATGCCCGCGGCTACCGGTTGCGCCAGGACGACCTGTCCCAGCTCAAGGCGGCTGTGCGCTCATCTCGGAAGCACCAGCAGAGAGTCCAGCTGACCGTCTCCCTGCAAGGAATCAAGATACGCGACGAAAAGACCGGTCAACTACTTTTCCACCATTCAATGCACCTCATTTCATTCATCTCGCGAGACGCTACCAACGCTCGGGCTGTTGGTTACGTCTACACGTGTCAGGACGGCCCCTACAACTTCATCGCCATCAAAATCGCCAAGGCGACTGCTAAACTGGAGATGGCACTCGTTGACCATCTACATGCGGGGCTTGAGATGAAGGAACACGGAACGCGGGCAGCTCAGTAGGATGGGCGGCAGCAGCTGCAAGCCTGGAGGCAGCCCACCTCCACTAGGGAAACCGTGCTGGAAGCGATCTGCAGCCGACGGGATGCTTGCAGTGGTGTGCCACCTGTTCTAGAAACGATTCTGACGGCGGATGACCTCCTCGACTTGCACTCAGAACGGGACTCTTTGGAGAAGCTGATCCAGCAGGTGGAGGTGATGATATGCACCATGGCCACACACAGTCCAGCTGACGTATTGCACCTTAGGCACCATCTGCATAGTCACATATTAATTCCCGCGCCAGCATGGCCGTGTGCTCTCCGCCTACTCTGCTTCTACCGTATCTTGAGCTGGCAACACAGCCTGCTGCCTCGGGGCGGACATCATTGCATTACCGCCACGTCACACCATGAACCACAGAGTTCGACGTTCTGCAGGGAGCTACCACGCCATGTATGCCATTAAGATGACCTCTTTAATTGTGTCGCAATGAGTCGCCACACTTCAGCGGAGCTCTTGAAACGAGACCGATTCTGTTGCCCCCTTGTTTCTGAGTTTAAGAAAGCTGAAAATTATACCCGGAACCTGAGCTGTAACGACACTAAATGAATTGAATGCGTCGCACTTGTGTTATCTCAAAGCTTTCACGTCGAGTCCGCCACTGAGGAGGTTGTTCACGATACTAGTGGTTTCAAGACAGATCCACATACGGCGGGATGTTACTGCGAACTCAGTCTGTGACACTTTCGTCGTAAATGTCTACATAAAACACAATTATTTAGTCACGTAATTTGATAACTTATTTTGATAAAAAATATTTATTGGTCTGCGCACTTTTCAATTTATGTAGGCCTGAAGTCTGACTGCGTGATTGGAGGGAACTTTGTCAACCATGCTGACGCAATATATGTCCGTAGTGAAAACGGAGCAAGTTTGGTGGACGACTATAAGATATTACTGGATACGTGAAAAAAAAAAAGTAGAGCGCAAGGTCTCTCTTGCAATGATCATGAGTGGAGATTCCTTCCAGAAAGTCACTCACAAATCACACAAATTGATTACCATTTTGCTAAAGGACATTATATAATACTGAAACCCTTCAAACCTGGCTCATTTGCTCACTCTGAAGAATTTCCACCAGAAGGCTATGGTCGTTCGAGCGCGTAGGAACTGCACTTTCCGCTATGTTACGTGCTCGCCACGCTAACCAATTATGACCCATCATCCTTATATTTTGTCAAGTTATAACATTTTCCTTGGGAATCTACGTTGTACGAGTTATGGCCCAACATCTATCAACAGCCTGTTGCAATGCCCGTAGTATGAAATAATATTCCTCGTGTAATATATCCCTCACATCGTATTACTGGGAAATGCGAAACATAAATACATTTCCAGCACTGATATGTTTTTTTTTTTTCGCTCACGATGTCTCAAGTCCTACGTGTATACATGCTCTTTGTATGCTCTTTGCGATATCGAACCTACCCAGTCGGCACTCTTGCTTGTAGAAATGCCAGAAACTGCTCAGGAGCTTCAAGTTCATTATCCGGATATTGCTATGTCTTCACTAAGTTTTACCAATGAACTGTGATGGGATGTCTTGGATTAATTATTGCCAGCATACTCAAAAATAACAAAACTTCTTTCTTAGACGAAGGTATATCAGCGACAATTCGTACGACCTTTTCGTGAGTGCAGAGGTTCTTTATTATATCGAAAGAAGTCTTCTGTCAGCGAGGCCAAGGAAAGCATAGCAGATATGTTTTTGTTTTTTCTGTGGACATAAATGTATACATTAATCAGTTTAGGGGAAAGGATAACTAAATACAAAATTCAAGGAAAAACAACACGCCAGCTAATGGGATCCGAACCCACGATCTATGAGTATCGTATCCAGTGCACTTATCCACTACATAGGCGGTGGTGCAACGTTCTACTTTCTCGGGTAATAATGAATCCTGCAGCCCAATCTTGATAGAGTTCACCTGAGCCACCCTAATCCACTGCGCCGGACGTGGAACTTCCTGTAGACCTGCATTACGGTTATACACGGTAATACGGTAATGGTCACGGCACGTGCCGTAGCTATTCCTAGAAAAACTTCCGGTTGCTTCCGGACCTATATCATATATTATGGTGAGGCAGACCAAAAGTAAAGGAAAATGAAATGCCTCTGCCAGTACCATTAAGTATAACGGGCTTTCCGGACCTATATCAGTCACTGCAACAGTGTTTGCAGAGAGGATATTGAGATTCAATCCGGCATGAGTTATCGAGATAGAGTTCTTGTTTGCGCTGCACGCCTCCGGATTTATCCTGCGAGCTCCTCTTTGACCACAGGCCTCTGTTACGTGGAAAGGGGGGTGGACTTGCGCTTTTCGAAATTACGAGCCTCAATGACCTTGTATCGTGCAGACCTTTAGAAGGTTCTCATTTTCGCTAGTTTGGTGGCAGCATGGAACAGGTCATATCACAATTCTAATCCTCCAATTAAGACGGTGAAGCACGCACAATAATAAATGGAGACAGGTGGGAAATGAATGTTATCAGAAGTGACGAAGATTGATGTAGGCGTCACCACATTGTTAAAACTAGATGTGTTCATGCCCGCGAAAGAAGCAATTACGGAGATGCGGAAAGCGAGCGATCTACGGCTTAATCCTGAAAAAGAGTGCCGCGTTACCGGCCTAATAGCAATTTAACCAGGTGTAACACCTCCTTTGCTATTGTTGCGCGAGAACTTTAGAAAAGGGTCATTATGCCTTCCCGAAGTTTTCACTTGGGCCTCCTGTTAAACTTTCCAGCAGCACAGGCAGATTGCATGATAGAAGTCACACGCACTTAGAGGCGCTAGCGCACAGCTAGGATGTTGGCGGAAGGTCGTGTGTTATCAAAAATGCTTAGAGAAAGGAAAAAAAAAAATAGAAAAGCAAACGCACGCACTGGCATGCATTGCTCTCCCATGCAAAGATCACTCTTGTCAATTTTTGCTTATATTAAGTTGACCGATACCCCTTGCAATATTTCAATTTTAGTCATAAAAAGGGCATTGCAAATGTAAAAGATCTGTAGCCTTGTTTAAAATGAAAAAGATTCTAGGCAATGGATTTGACAAAGTTCAGCAAATAGATTTGAAAAGCACTCGTATATAGACATCAAACGTTTTTGTAGCATGCCTTTTTTGTGTTTATAGCCATGGATACTTACTTTTTGTTTGAAATTGGCTGTCTGTAACCCTAATTAAAGGAAAATATGCACATTGGTTCTGTATGACATTCTGCGTGCCCACGCATGCGAGTTTCTTCGCCTGTTGCCTTTCCCCAGCATTTATGCCGCTAAATAAGCTGCAATTTACAGCCACTAAGTAAATTGACAGATAGAGCCTATGATTGTGTGATGTTTCTTGTGTTGACTCTGTGTTCGTGCTAGGTAGCATCAGCTGTCTATACTAATAAGGGGGTACTACAGTTCAGTTAAATCTCTGAAGGTTTCCATCCTAACAGCACAGTGACGGCACAAACGAAAACAGGACACAATGCTGGCCTTGCTGAGCATTGTGCGACACCTGATCTTCGACACTTGATCTTCATAAGGTGTCCTCATCTCACCTGAGAAAAAATGGGAACCAGGTGTTGAAGCATGTGCAAGAAAGTCAATGGTAGAAATTGCGAACAACGCAGGTGCCCAGTAATACACGGGGAATATTTTGTCGCGTGTCAATAACGTGAGTGTCGGGCTGGGATGGGCTCGGGTGCGTATAGGGCCCGGGCCGGACCCGGGCTGAAAATTTCGGCTCGTGCACACCTCTATTGAAAACGGCAGGTGGTGTAATTTTCGGAACTGACGACGGATTCTTGCTCCGCCGCCGCCCCTCAGTAGGTCATCTTTGACAGGGCGGGCCCTTGCCGCGAAGTCAGACTGTTCCTTTAACGGTGCGACACAAAGCTTTGCTTCGAAATGTCCATTGATGAGAGCAGCGGTCGTAGAGGCGTGCGTGCAGACCAGTTGGTCATCTGCAGATGAAGCTCGCTGAGACGCCCTTGGAGCGAAGGCAGATACACCGGCGTCTTCTCAGCCATAAATTAGCTCGGACGCAACAGCTTTGCCCGCTGCTTATGCCTGGGCGTTTCCGTCTTCACGACCACTGGTGTGGTCAAAGCTAGCGGCGAGGCGTTTGGCTCTGAAAGCAGAGCCCTACCCTCGTTTGTGTTCCCGTTTGTGTACTGGCAGCTGTGGCAAGAAATCAACGAAATTAAACCCAAAGGCTGGCAATAGGTAGTCTTCTCTAAAGTACATGTACGACTAACAGAGTCAGATGGGGGGCTAGTTGGTAATGCAATATTGAAAAACTTAACTGCGCCAAATGGACGGGACAGGAGAAGAACACAGGACCGAGGTTGTCTTCTGACGCACCTGCGTCATACTTCTGAGCGTTCAGAGCTCCAGGCGTGAAAATAGAAGATAGGAACAGTACGAGCGCTGACGAAAGAAGCGGGCTACTTCCTTCCGCTTGTTTAGCTGTACCTAGCCCAGCGTGCTTGCCAATCACAATTCATTATCACCCCGCTTCATTCTGCGTTGCGCCACACGCATCAATAGCGCAAATATACGAACAGGAGTGGTCACAAAAACATTTCTGCGTTGCCCGCAACTCGGGGCAGGTAACGCAATTGAAGCAATAACTAGTTCCTTCGGGAAAAGGCACTCTTCTCGGCAACAGCACAGTCGGAGCTGCATTTATAGCATCAACAGCAGAAAAAAAAAAATGAAACGAAGGAATGCATTGGGCGGGCAAAGGGTGGCTACGCTTGTCTCTAGTGCATCCATTCGTAGGATATACCCATGGCGCTGCGCTCGCATCGGTACGGTGTATTCTGCATCGATTACCACTACTCGATGTTTTATTCACCTGTGTTTATTCCGTCCCCCTTCGCTGGAATATATGTTTGGCTGTGATTTCTCTTGGCACTGCAAAGCAGAGGCGCCAAAGTAGGTGAAGTGCATTAGTCTTTTTTTTTTTTTTTTCACTTTGCTAAGTAGATAAGTAGAAGTATATGAAACAGGAGGAGGAGGAGGGGGAGAATAAGAAGAAGAAGAAGAACAACAACAACAACAACAACAACAAAAGAAGAAGAAGAAGTGGCTGCTCTGGTACTGTCTGGTCCTCGCTCCTCGGCCTGCTGTTCCCTGCTTCTTGGGATGTGTGTGCGTCTTCAACGCCGGTGTGGCCGTTCTGCTTGGGGTTTTGGCCAAGGCTTAGATCAAGGCAAGGCCTTAATCTTGTACCTTGAGCGTGAAGGTTGACACGTGTTGCCGGTGTTTGGCCTTTCCGTCCATGTTTTTAGTTTGTGTGTGTGTTTCTTTCCCGATTACCAGGGGATAAAATGCCTGCTGTATTCGCAATAAAAGTTTATTGACAGTACGGCGCTGTTGCATCCTGTTTTCGGTTATGCCGTCAAGTGTGCCCGTGTAACGAAAGTCTGAAACTAATTCGCCCAACACACTGCATTATTTGTATACACAGGCTACATATTCGAGCATTGTACACGTTCCTTGTCTTATTGGTCACGACAGACTCATCACTACGGCCGAATATGAGGGGTATAAGTTATACGCGCTCTTTTTCTATCTCTACCTTGCACTGTACCGCCTGTATATGCCCTCTGTCTACATGCCAAGCTGGCATGACTCCCACTTGACCTCTCTGCCTTTCATATTGCTACCGCTTGCCTCTCGTCAGCTTCTCTTCGCAGCAAGGTCCTTATTCCGATTTTGCGTCGTTAACGAAAGTGTCGCTATCTTCTCGACTTCGAATCATCTGTCTGATGAAAACGCCGAAACCGGAAGTAGTAGGGACATCCGGGTCCGTTGCTTCAACCAATCAGATCGCTCAAAGTCTGGGAGATAGCGACACTTTCGACTAATGACGCGAACTCTAAATAGGGACCCAGTAGCACGGCCGTTCGCGGGGGATACGAGAAATGAGTACGCAAGCGCACGCTCCCCTTGAGGCCGGCCATGTCAGGTGTTGACCCAAAATTCTGAGCAAACAAGTTTATGGTGACCATAGCTCAAAGTTATGGCACCTATCCTCCTCAAGTACAAGTTTGTCGTTTGAGTGCTATTTTTTCAGTTGCCTGCAGGTGACGACAAAACTACAGGCGGGCGGGAAGAAAGGGCGCTCAAACAGACGATATGCAACGTTGTTTATTGAGACAATCTTGATGGGATACCTAAGTATACGAGTAAAAAGCGATATCAATCGGTGCCCATTTGTTGTGCTTCCGCACTGACAAATCATACTGAGTGACCTGCCTTCAAATTGAGAACGCGGAAGCCACCAAAGAAGTGTTCCATCCATACGCCATCTATTGAGGAAGCGGCATGCATTATATGTCGAGTTTCGGTCAGTACCGAATGTTGACGCACGTGCCGCGTCAAGAAACGAAGAAACATTGATGTGCATTTTTATAATCGTTTTATTAGTGCTTCAGTAATTACAACTTGTCTAATTATGCAATATTAATTGACATACTACTTAAGATACAATTTCATGTAAATTACTGCGTGTCATACACACCTTCAGCCGCGAGCCACGTGGAGCGCGGTCGGCTTGCCGCCCGCTTCTTCTTCCTACAATAAAGTTGTTTCTCTCTCTCTTCTTCATACGTGTGGTGCACGGAGCGAGTGGCGCTCCATCCTTTTTCTGCTGCTGCTTCACTTCTTCTTCTACATCGCACATCTGCTGCTTCCTCTCCTTCTTTTTCATACACCTGGCAAACTTCATTCGTACCGATACATAGCGCCGATCTCCGCGGATGATGATTAAAACTTTATTTTCCACCGAGCTAGGAGGCCTCCTACTCCCCGCTCCTGGCACGCAGGCATGACGTCACACGCGGTGCTCCGCGAAGATCGCTTCGCAGTAATCTCCGCGGAGCACCGCACAGCTAAGTGATGACGTCACACGCGGTGCTGCGCGGAGATTACTGCGAAGCGATCTCCGCAGAGCACCGCGTGTGACGTCATCACTTAGCTATGCGCCGCACTGTGCATGCACGGTGATCATCAGCTGGTACGTCGCATCAGGGGACATAACCCATGGAGCAGCCGCTCTCATGCGAAGGCATATATATATATATATATATATATATATATATATATATATATATATATATATATATATATATATATATATATATATATATATATATATATATATAGAGAGAGAGAGAGAGAGAGAGAGGGGGGGGAGGGAGAGAGAGCTAAGTGTGCGCTTCATTTAAAGAAACATTTTATTAGACTCGACGTTTCAATCGGGAGACCGATCTTTTTCAAAAGTAATTTCTCTTCTTTACTGCTTCCCCTTTTATCAGGTTTGAGCAAGCCAAAAGAACATAGAACTAAAAAAAGAAAAAAAAGGAGAGGGAAAAAAGTAACAAGTAAAAATTGAATTGAACTGAATCTGAAAATTGAATTTTCACTTTTAGTTCTTCTCCTCTCTTTCTTTTCTCTTTTTTTAGTTCTATGATCTTTTTGCTTGCTCAAACCTTATAAAAGAGGAAGCAGTAAAGAAGAGAAAGTACTCTTGAAAACGATTGGTCTCCCGATAGAAACGTCGAGTCCAATAAAGTGTTTCTTTACATGAAGCGTACACTTCGCTCTATAATTTTTTTAAGCGGCCAAGTACATTATGTTATCGCATCCTGTGTGCTGAGAATGGCTGCGAGCTTGTAATGTTATGCCATGGATGAGGCAACAAAGCTTAGTGCGAGCGCTATCTACGCTCGCCTACTCGTCCTGCCGACATCGCTCGCCATGAAGAAGTAACACGTGCGAAAAATTAAGCTGAGGGAGCTAAACGATCGATGGAGACTCCCGAAAAACGAGAAGACAGACTTGCAAAGCGACGACGCAGGGCGGCGGGGAAGAAGGTGTCACAAGAAAACAACAGAGAAACCATTCGGTCTCATCCACGACTACTACTGCTTTCACTTTGTATATCCTGGCTTAGCTGAGTTACGTCACTGCCAATTTTTATTGCGATAACAATACTACGCCACGTTTCGGCCTGTCGCGTAGTCTCTGGAAGGGCCACGCTTGACCTTGAACAGCCACGATGAATACGAAGAGGAAAAAGAAGAAGACTAAGACTAAGAATAAGACAAAGAAGAAAAAGACGACAAAGAAGAAGAAGAGCGCTCGGTCACCCGCAGCTAATGCTTTCGCTCCACATTCGGTTCAGCAGCATTGAACCCTTCTCATTTATATGTGGGCTGGAAGCTTACGCTCTCACGTCATACTCTTAAAGGATGACCTTATGTGCCCCCATTTAAGGTAGCACCTTACACTGATAAGGAAATAATGTAGCAGGCAAAAGAAGCTTCCACCGTTGCTATCGCAGTTCAACTAGGGTTAACCAGAGTTAAACCACAACTAATTTTTTCATCCAATCATGACGTGGGCTTCTCGATAGAAAGCGTAAGCGGATATTTTGTTGAAGAGGAGTCAAAGATTTCGCTTTATGAATGCAATGGTTCAACCACCGTGGTACCAAGCTTGGCAGCTGCAGCTGAGACAATCCCAAGGGCGAGAAGTGAATTTTTTCACACCGACAAGTATTAAAGGTCTAAGCTAAATGTCCTTGAACAAGGTCAATTGCGCGTGCCAGGAGAAACGGCGTGCAGCGCGAAGTCGCAGCCTCAAAGATATTGTTTTATGTCTACACGCCCGACAGCAGTCACGTGTATGGTGACATCTACTTCAATGTATTCTCGTTGTATGCGAACTTCAAACTTTCTTTTCCTCCTGTGAGCATTATCCACGAGGAACACACGTACGCACCCCCCCCCCCCCCCACACACACACACGCACGCGCGCACACACACACACACAATTCTTTGTTTTTCTTGTTCCTTAAGTTCTTTTTTTTTTTTCACAGGCCGGTTGAACCGCGTGCACTATCCGACCACTCCGGTTTCGTGACAGCAACGGGAACTGTCATCCTTGTCTGCAGCACGCCGTCTCTGCCAGTGTTCGTAATTAAGGAGAAAGCACCTCCTACCTAATGACTCTGGACGCTAACCGAGAAACCGGAGAGGCGCCGTGAAATGCGGGCCTATAAGGCGCTTTCAGGGCTCTAGTCGACGTGCAGGGACATTTTGAGGGCTAATTATGACATGGACAGACGCCGCAGTCCCTGAAAAAAACATTACAGCTGATGTGCAAGCGTATAGGTATTCAAATGCGAAGTAGATGCGTAGCACTGCTTATCCCTGCTGTGCTTTTCATGCATTTTACAATTCTTGCGCCGTTTAGGTGCAACATCAGAATCAGTAGACTCATGTTCCCGCTGTCTTCGTTGCCGTTGTACTTCAGCACATCGAGCACGGCGAATCTCCCTTGTGGAAAAAGCCGTATGAATCGCAATAACCTCATAACGATTTCTCATTAAACTCATACAAATGTCATACAATCTCGTATATTTCTCATATATTGAGTGAGATTTGTATGAGATGGTATGAGTTTTGTACGAGTGTCGTATGAGTTCAGTATGAGAATGAATATGAAGTTGTTGTGACTCATAGGGTATTTTTCACTAGGGCTGCGCCACAGTGCAGACTGATTCCATTGCGCCGCGAAGCAAACGCGCGGCTCAGCCGCGTCCTCAGCTTTCCTCACACCATTTTCAGCGGTTCTTAATACAAATGAACGAAAACAGGCGCACTGTATTGCATCGCTCTTCGGAATTCAATGTTTTGTACCGCAAATGTCTGGGGTGGGATCATAGAAGGAGAGAAAAATCTGAGGAGGGAATGCAGGGCAGGAGCAAAACAGATGCTCCAGAGTCTCGGAATTACCACATTCAAAGCAACGAAAGGAGGTCCCCAGGACGAAGAAATGTAATCCAAGATGCAAATGCGCTTGAAAGCTAGCGCTAGTTCAGGCGCGGAGATAAGCACGAGCTGATTCACGACGCGGCGAGCGGCTCGGAGCAGAGGTCCATAGAGTACCACGCGTGCATGTCTGCTGTCCGTGAAGGCTGAAGAGTTACTAATGCGAAGAGAGAGATGCCCAAGTTGAGGACCTGCGAGCGACACACGACTGCTCAGTCAGCCGCGATGTCCGAAACTGCGACACACCCCACTCTATCACTGGGTGCACATCTGCGGTCACTCCGTCCCCCTTTTTTTAAGTCGCGTGATGCAGGCGTCGTCATCTTCTCCTTCGTCTCTTCAAGTTCAAGGAGAGATGGACAGAGATAGAGGGGAAGCGGCTTCTCCTGCAGCTGTGCGCCCGCTCCACCTTCTCAATGCTGAGTCGCATGACGGGCGCATCACCAACTTCTCTTTCTCCACTTCAAGTTCACGAAAAGAGAGAGAGTGGGCGGCTTCGGGCAGACATCAGCGAAATCCCTGATTGCGGCTAGTAGTTTTTATTTTTTATTTATTTATTCAGTGATTGTGTGGGCAATACATGGTAGTGCCCGTGGGGCAGGACAAAAGGAGGTAATTAGTCTCCTGACGAGGTCCTGGCCCCACTGGGCGCAACAGCAGCGGTTACAAAGTACAGGCAATGCACATGCAACTACATACAACAATCTTCACTGTATATGAAACAAAAACACATGAAACAAAAACACCGAGTTAAAAACTATCACCGCAGTACAAAATACGCATTCAGACACGTGCCAATAACAAAACATAAGGAAATGTAACAACAGTTATGAAACTCTGGAACAATCACAATACATTTCGATTTCGCACCTACTTTAGTCATGTATTTGGTTTTCTATTGAAGTGAAAAGAGGTTTTATTCTCCGTTTGAAAGTTGGCAGACTTCTACTTGTTCTTGCGATATCAAGTATGTCTGGGTAATTATTACATAGTTTCATGATTTGATGATCAATTGTCTGTTTAGCATAATTAGTCCGAGGTTTATCTACAACAATGAAAGTTCTCCGCAGATTGTGACCAGTATCCCTATTTAGATAATGACTACAAAATCTATTATAATTGCTCGACACTTCAGAAAATACGTACACAGATAATTTCTGCTTGTATATATCGTGGAAAGGTAGGATATTATGCGTTGCCATGAACGTTACGGTGTCTAAACTTTCCTTATATAATGCTCTAATGGCCCTCCGCTGCAGTGCAAATAGTCTATCATTATCAGTCTTAATTCCGGTACCCCATACTAAACAACAGTAATTAAAGAGAGAGTGTATTAATGAGAAATAGAGCTGCTTTTTGAACCTGACAGGGATAAGATTTCGAAGGCGGCTTAACATTCCAATACATCTCGCTACTTTCATTCTTACATTTCCCACATGGTGGGACCATGTTAGGTTTGACTGGAAAGTAACACCTAAGAATGTATGACAATCTACACGCTCAAGCAAAGCATCATTATAGTACAGGTTCACATTGTTGGGAATGGGCTTGTTTTTTGCAGAAAATATCATATATTTTGTTTTGCTAGTATTTATTTGAAGCTTGTTTGTATGTACCCATAAACCAAGGTCATTCAGCCATGCGTTCGACGTGGTCTCAAGTTCCTCAAGGCTCTGCCCAGAAAAAAAGACACTTGTGTCGTCAGCGTACAGCAACACCTCACCCGCAGTTGAAATGTTAATTATATCATTTATATACAGTATTTATATACAGTATGAATGAGTTGTACGCTCTAAAAAAGATTTGCCTTTATATTGGCGCGCGTGAACACGCACGATGCACTGGAATCATCCGCGGTGATGTACCGCCTCAGATCGATGCGACAGACGCTATGCATCAGGAGCAGTGTGCCGTTAGGATATAAGCAGACTCGCTGAAATCCAAGCACGTGTACCATAAATGACATCACCTGTTCAGGTAGCCTTGGTGGCGAACATTCAGTCGCACTTTCATTCATTCATTCATTCATTCATTCATTCATTCATTCATTCATTCATTCATTCATTCATTCATTCATAGTGGTCAATCTTTTATGCATTGTTGTCAATCTTTGTGGGGATGCTCTCATTCACTGCAAAAATAGCACAAATTTCCTGTTATTACGGTTGTGGTGATGTACTCTAGTCTTCTGAGCCCCTTTTAGCCAAACTGCCTAGGTGAAGGTGGTCTGCAATTCCAAGTATTGCTCAGTAGGATTATCTGGGGAATTGGATTAGGGCGTTGTCAGCTGTTCAAAGAATAGTTTCAGCCTAGGCAATCGTGTACTAAAAGAAAGTTGTCTTAAAAGAAACGACAGACCCTTTCCTCATTCCTTCAAGGTCCATTTTACTCCCATGTATCCCAGTGACAAGCCTTATTTCTACGAACACGTGTGCCAATATCACCCTGTTTCCAACCTTTCGCCAATCGGAAGGAGAGGGTATGGGCACGCCGGATTCGGGCAGCGACGCCATTCACACTGTTTGTTAGTCATCATTGGTATCACAACCAGCTGCCAACGGCTCAAACGAACGTCTTTAATTCGGGACAACTCTTGCAGGCATGCCAAGAAGCCACTGTTATAATGCGACTATCATATGTCGTCGATTGAAAATTATTATATGGAGTGACTTAACGGCGACTGAGACTGCGCAATTAATCTTCAATATTCACCTATATCCATATCCCACTTCTAATCCTAGTCTTAGTGGCCCATACGTTGAAAACAAATCAAGACAAAGCAAGCTTTTTCTTAATATTAGTGCAATGTTAATGCCTGCTGAGGAAAAAAGGATTACAACTTAACTAGGCCAGGGTACCAATTTTGGCAGCAGCGTCGTCACATGCGCAGTACGTTGGTTCAAATGCTAGTGAACATCACAATACGATACATTCGCTCCTTTCGACATAATTCCGCTACAAAAGCAAGATGAGAAAAACACATGATAAAACCTTCTCTGCAAAGAAACGGTTTTAACAAGAAACGGTGAGGTGAAAAGGCAGAAAATATAACACATCCACTTCGCATGGTAATTAACAAAATTTCCGCGACAAGACAAAACTAACACTGAGAAAACTTCTTGTTAACAAATATGTCACTCAGTTTTCTGCGAGTTACACTCAGACAACGAGTAAAACGTGTTTCCAGCTTATTTATAAAAAACGGTACTTTTTTTTTTTAGTCGATATTTATTGCCTCAGGGCATCAGTAGGTTATGAGATGAAGGATGAATAAATGATTGAATGAATGGAAAAAGGTTGGCTGATTTTATGAAGTCCAGAAGTGAGCGATGATGAGGTCCCTGCGTCCAAGTGACGTATGAGGCAGGATTGGTTGCTGAAAGGCCAGCTATTCTCAGGTGCCGGATTCGTGTTGGCTTGAGTGCTGGGCAGTCCCACAGCAAGTGGTGGATGTCGGCCCCGACATCTTCGTTGTTACAGATCGGGCATCCTGGGCGAGGATATAAGTGTTGGAAGTATGCTCGCCCAGGATGCCCGATCTGTAACAACGAAGATGTCGAGGCCGATATCCACCACTTGTGTACTTTGTACCTGAATGTTTGCAGACAATAATTTGTGCGCGGCAGGGCACAAACCAGTCCTCATCCTCGGATGAACTGGTTGAATACATCTGAGTTTATAGTGTAAGAGTACACAACTGCTTCAGTAGTTCCCGATAACATATTCTTAAAAAGTGCAGTAGATACAATAGTAATTGTAAATTTGCTGTATTCTAAATAACTTGAGTAAAGCGAACGCCTTTCCATTGATCTTGGACGCCTTTTCATTATCTTTTTCTTTGGCCACCCTCTGACCTATCCTGCTCTCATTCCTCGACGTTGTCTTGCCTTCTTTGTCGAGCAGTCACATGTTGTTACAGTATCTATTTCATGGGGTAGCACGCCTTCACCCTCCTTAGGCTTGCAACTAATGGTCCTTAATGTGCCTAGGAAATGTACTGCCCTTCGAATGCCTTGTTCTGAGGTGGCCTTTCTCATATTTTAATTATATAACGATACCGTCAATCTCATTGGAGATTACTGCAATAACAATACAGGAGCAATCAATATGGATTGCAACAAATATAACAAAATGGAAACAATACTGCAAGTGAGTTAATGTTAATTAAGGCACCTCAATATGAAGAAGGAGTGCAGTTAATATACATGACAGGTATAAGCAAAGTTTTGAAACACCAGGAATGAAAATTGTGAACAGTGTAGTAATTTCAGGATATTAGACGTGACAAAAGAGTAATAAAATGTTCAGATTATAAAAGGTGTATGGCTCCATTTAGGAGAAATAAAACGAAAGGCAGACGTTATCGAGCATTACACGCTCAGTTATATAAACCTTCTAAAACTGTAAACATGTTAGGAGCTCAAATTCCATTTCGGTACAATAAACGATTAACATCATATTGCCTTGAAAAGATGTTTTGAAACATTGTCTCCGTCTTAGCTCGTCGGTTCCCGTTTCATCTTTTGTGCAGCAGCAGGCTGATGGTTCGTTTCCACCGTGCTGCCATCTGCGCCTTTCCTGTCATTAGAGTTCTTTGTCTGCCTAGCCCTTTTTTGTACCGACACCCTGTGTTGGGCGACGTTGGATGCCGGAAGGGGTTCGGTAGAATTTTTTTCTCGGTGGGTTGCCTTATCCTGTAGAGCGGAATTACCTGGCTCCCGCAGGATGATGTCGGCTGGAGTTGAGCCACACTCCCTTTCAAGAGCCGCTTCTTTTGTCGGTCCGTTATAATAAAAACGAACTAAAGCAAGGCCCCTTGAGACCTCCGTGAAAAAAAAAAAAAAAAAAAAAAAAAACGCAAGATGAAAATAGAAGTGAAACGACTGCAGGAGGCTACTTTCGTTCACTGTTCACAGATGAAAAGTAAAGGAAAGAAAAAAAAGCGTAGCGTAACAGGGCATTCATAACAATGAACAAAAATGACATTTCTTCACTGAGAACAGTTCTCCATAGTCCACCGCGAGGCCACCGTTGTCTTTGTTGTTGTAAGGTACAAGTATTTTTCTCGCCTTTCGGGGTTCTCTCTGACCTTTGCTGAGCGCCTCCCCATTAACTCCTGTTATCCGACGGCACAGTGGAATGGATTGGCCCAAAGCTCCATAGAATGAGTTTTGGTTCCGGAATTGTAATATCTCAAAGTTTTAATACTCGACTAAGCTACTATGCAGCGCACGAGTTCATTCTCTTCATTACGTAAGCATCGGGGAAAGCTTTCGTATATTATCGTTTCCTTGTTTGTGGAGAGAATCTACGAGAGTACGTACTGCCCTTACTTCTTGTCTCTCAGTATGACCATAGTAAGAAATGGAGTATAAGCTATGTATTCACCAACAAATGTTCGCCAATAATTATATCATTGTACATAACTATATAATATCCAACTGACCTGATGTAAATGCTCTCTACATCCTACAATCTTCATAAATATTGGTTTCTTATCGTATTGCCTAAATAATTAAAATTTATAATTTGAATATTATCATGTAAGTTTTTATATTGTTTCATGACCTCATCACAGTTACAAAATGAAAGATTCAGTATTATATTAATATATATTGATTTACGACTGTTGCGCCATAAACAGGAGCTACAGGACAATTTTTATTAATACTTTTTTGATGCCGACCACTTAATGAATGCATGCTCATTCTTATTCCTCGTTCAGTATTTTTGGTGAGCAAAAGTCTTGCTATAGCTGACTTCAATCATTTCGCCCTTTTTGTTTTGGGCTTTTTGGGTAGCTGGGATACAAAAGCCGAAAAACGACCATGTGGAGCTTTGTGTTTGCGCCCGCCTGTGGCACCTTTAATGAGATAACGTTGAATGTTTCATCCGGAGTAAATCCTGGTGTCGACGAGAGGGGAAAAATTCTAATCGGTCGAGAGGGGTGTGTACGCTTGATGTTAAATACGATAGCGCCGCTGAAAAGAAAAACTATTAGAGAGATTCAATGCTGCTGAACCGAATATAGAGCAAAAGCGGCTGCGGAACCAGAGTACCCGCGCTGCGAAGCCGATCACCGGCAGCTGCTTTTCCTTTCAATAAATCCATCTATCTATCTATCTATCTATCTGTTGTCATTCACTTCATCGATATTTCATGCGATTACCTGCACATAACAATCAGAGGAATACTTCTAATTCATTGTTAAATGTGGTATAATATTAGCCACACTCACGCATGGTTAAATCAATGGTCGTGCGAAAGCGTTACGACGTTCCAGTTGAACAGCGCCGTTAGCACATTACTGTTTAACATTATGGTTACCTCTAGCCTCGCTGTCCTTTCTTATGGCGTTGCATCAGCTCGTACAATCCCCTGCCTCTTGCTTTTATGAGCGTTAGCTCTTACAACTTACGTTTGCACATTTCGGGTTTGTCCTAGATTCAAGATGGCGGCCGAGTATGTCGTCAATTGCCGTAGCATTGCAGACTAAAGTTACATCATTGCAACCACGTGACCGCCCTCATGTAATGTCCAAGGCATGGCGTTACCACCGTGGTCCGAGGTGTGTCCAACATGATGGTCAATGTGGCGCTCCAACATAGGTTTGACGTAATTCAATATGACCATCAGCTTACCAGACGCAGAGACGCTATTACCACCCATGTAAGCCAAAGTGGCTCACCACTATGCATATGACGTCGTCACACGATGGCAATAGTGGCGCCCCAGCACAGCTATGACGTCATCACACTACGTGAAGTACGACCGGCATCTCAAGTCTGCTCTCCTGTACAACATAGAAGCGCGTGTGCCAGCGCCGCAGATACTGCGCCTCGCCGTTCGTTTCAAACAGGCCAGACAGACACTTCCAGACGGCGAGGCTCAGTTTCTGAAAGGCTGGGTACGTTGCATGGGCGGGAGTGCGGCGCGCCTCAGCGAGGCACCTGCGACGCCACAACACAGACAGAACCACAGTGAGCACAAGATGTTCGAAAGGGTTGCGCCGGCGCCTGACGCCGAGGTTCATACGGATGTTAAACATCCTATATGCGAGCCGCCACATTTTTCTCGCAATTACACACTCGAAACAAACATGCGAGAGGCTCTCGGGAGCACCGCATCTGGCACACTGATCATTGGGTACAATACCCCATCTGGCAAGGTGCTGTCTCGTGGGGCCGGAGGACGCCCCAGCGTCTAAGCCAATCAAACTTTCGCACCTTATTTGGCAGCCGACAAGCTGCCCACGCTGTCCATTTGGGGACAGCGGTCTCTCGTTGCTCATCAGCTGACATCCTGCAAACGCATGGCTGATGCGTATAGCTAGTAGGTCGCCTATATTAACATCTGACAGATCAGCATCGAAGGTCGACTTTGTCTCGGCAACCTCGCGGTAAAAAGGTAGATGTCTGTCCGCCTGTGTACCGAAGTAATGTTTGGGTGTTAGCACATGGACGCGCCGTGCTTATCCAGTACAAAATGAGCTAGCGACCAGAGTAAGACTCGTCAGTTAACAGCCTCTCCACCAGCCTTAACGCGGGTATTCGAGCCACTGTCGGGATGCACGGCAGGCCAAAGCCTTCCCTGCTCGTGGGAAGGTGTAGGATGTGACGGGCGACTAGCACTGCCTTGCCACCCCTAACAAAAGTCCCTATACGCGAGTCGGTTTGCCACACGGCGCGGGATTTTCGCGATACGCGCCACATAAAGGGTGAAAGCGCACGCTCGTGTCTTGACGACACTGACTTTAGCATTGAACGTGAGGTTGAAACGCTCTGCGTCAGAGAGGGTGTGCGTTGCTCACGAGAGAACTACGTTCGAGGTGCGGGGAGAGACCCCGCTTGGCTCAAACAGTACGCCAAGTACACGCACTGCGTCCACAAACGGCACGGCCCCGGAACGGACCGAAGCGGAGTGCGTTACGTTTCTTCGTGTTGAGTTGCGCTCCAGACGCAGCTGCGTATTCTGAAAAATGTTCAAAAAATCTAACGAAACTGCCATCGTCACGCACGAAGAATGAAATGTCCGCGTATGCAGATACAGTGACCGTCCCCTGTCCTACTGATGGAAAACTTCGAATAGGCCTGTCCAAGGCGACCCTACGCAGCAGCGGGTCGAGCGAAAGTATGAAGACTACCGACGAGAGCGGGCACCCCTGACGTACTCCCCGCGTATTCGTAAAGCTGCCAGCAATTTGACCATTCAGTACTAGTCCGCTGCTAAAGTCTGTGCAAAGGCCGCGTAGGAGCTGAACGAATTTGTCAGCACGGCGAACAAGTAACCATGTTCAACGCAGTCAAAGGCCTTCGTCTGGTCCAAGGCAACGAAAGCTCCAGTGATCCGTTCGGCACAGGCATATTCGAAGACGTCCCTCGTCAGTGTCAGTGAAGCGAACACCGATTGTCCAGGTACCGCACAGGACTGGTATGGGCTAACCAAATCCTGCAGGTAGATTCGCACCCTACGGACCAGCAATGTGGCTACGAGTTTATAGTCGGTGTTAAGAAGGGTAACTGGTTGCCGCGATGAAGGACTCGACGGCGTCATGCCCTCCTTCGGAATTAGAACGATACTGCCGACACTGAACGAGGATGGCTTGGCGCCGCTCTCGGGGAAACAATTTACGAGCCTAAGTAAAGAAGGACCGAGCATGTCAAAGAAAGTAAAATAAAAAGCGGCTACTATAGTCTTCAGGACCGGGTGCGATCGACTGGTTCATGGCCCCTAAGGCACAACTCGCCTCCTTTAAAGTTGCTGGCTCCTTAAGTGCCGAAAATGCGTCTTCTAGAAGTTCAGGAAGAGTACCCACAGAAGGAGTCGACAGCTTCTTGAAAATCCTCATTCCGGTCGAGGCCTTGCGCTGAGCAGACGGCCGCAAAATGCTCGCTAAATAAGTTGTGGACGTCCGCGGGCTCCGAAGATGTAGTACCATCCGCAAACATGACGCTCTACATGCGAGTTTGCTTGTTAGTGCGCTGGCCATCGGCTCGAGCGTGTCCGAGGTCCGCGGCATCCTCAAGCGGCACGTTGGATAGACCCGCGGTGAGCGATGCGCGCGAACTGTCCTCGAGGATGCAGTGGTATAACGCTCGCGCAGCGTCTCTAGATATTCGCATCGCGAACGTAAGCATTTCGCCGCCACGTACGATGCGCATACGGTGCAGAACGTCATTCAGCACGGTCGTAATGCGGACATGCCGCGCCTTCCCCGCAAAGACAAGAACATGGCGCCAGCGTGTTTTCAGTGCGCCCCAGGTAGCAGGAGTTATGTCACTAACCGCGGCCACAGACAAGCACAATTCTCGGCGTATTTCAGCAATGCACTCTTCGTCGTGCAGTACCGCTGCATCCATGCACCACATCAGGGGGCTGTTCGCACGGCCCGGGGCTGCCCGCAGAACACCCATAACCGGGAAGTGATCGCTTAGTTTTAAGCCTGATGGGAAAGGTAATACCTCACACTGTAGCAAGTGAGGTGCCATGGCGGAGGGGATGTAAACTCGATTTATTCGGCTCGCGCTCTGGCCCCAGACTCGTGTTACCTCGAAGTGGTCTCTTGTGAAGAGTGCCTCGCGTGCGCGTTGCCGCCAGGCCAGTAGTTACCCCGCATGCTGCTGTTCCGCTATACATATGCCACCTGGACGGGTGCTGAGATTGGACCACTTAGAGCCACTAGTGTTGTCAGAATTCCTGTCCATCCATTGGCGCAGAGGTTTCGGAGGGGGCCAAACGATTTGGTACAATATGGAGCACAGAATTACTAGTCGAGTCGAGACCCAGCATGTGTGTGGGATTCGCACCGACAACCTTTCGTCTTCGAGACCGCAATGCAGGGCGAACTTCGGAGAGCCTTGGCGGCCAAACCAGTGGTCGCAGAGTCACCACTTCGTCTACGAGGAATGCCACTTCGTCATATTTGAAAAAAAAAAAAATACTGTTAAACATAGGGAAAAGAAAAAGTTGCTAACGCTCTTCAGCAGAACGCCTGCAAAAGGGGGAGGGGGGCATTTATTTTTCAGTTCTTGTCGCTTGGCCACATCTTGAAGATTCATCAACTCTACTTGACAGTTTTGCTTGGCGCATTAACTTTGAGAGACTGGCATAGAGCTTTGGCAAAATGTTAAACGTCTTTATTTCACAGCATACAATTACGATATATATTTCGTTGCGTCACATTTTTTTCATATATAAAAGAGGGGCTATATGGCGCCGCATGGAGGGGCGTTAGTGATAATTTACGAACGAATGACGCGCAAGCAACAGCTGGAGAGGAGAGCCGCCACGGAGATATCTATTGTACATGCCATTGTCCTATTCGATGCTTCGGTTTCTCGACAACGGCTGCTGCCAGAGTTGCTGTGGCAACCTGGCTTGGAAACATCAAACAAAAGAACTTAAGAAGCGGAATGGATTAATCAGTGTCTTCGCACTATATGTAATTATTTCCTCCCAGTGCTCAAATCACCTACTAAACAGGACATTCATCAAGCTGGTTGCGTTAAGTACACGTCCAAAAAATAGATAGCACATGCAAGTTGCCGCATTGCTAATATTTGCATAGGTTTCTAGTCACTGATTGAAGTTGAGTGGTCACTCTCACCATACCCCAAAATTAACGAACAACGTTTCGAAACGCGCACGAATTTACTCTTCATAATGAGTAGGACAAGATTGAAAATCTATTTGCAAAACATATGACACAATGATCGATCGTAGACGTCTAGCATGAGACTCTCGTTCTCATTTAAAGTGTTTATTTGCCCCTTCTTAATGAAGACTGGTGCGGATGGCGCATCGGCAGGTTTCATTCTTTTGAGCATACAGAAGCGTTGCTCTATCCATCCATGTGACTATAGAATATCTTGTGTGGAGCACAACCACAGCTTGCTTGCCCATCATGTGGCCAGTGACTGCTTCTTCGTTCCATCGGATCGCGCTTTGTTAAGCGAGATATAAGCGTGTGTATACTTCGCAAGTTAGTTGAAATAGGTTTTTTATTTTTATTTTTCTTTCAGTGCTCCAGTATTCACTGCTAGGTACACATTGAGCGTGGAAACTAGCCAAAGCAAGCGTACGAGGATTTATTGCTGCTACTTGAACAAAATATATCCCCGTCACAGAAAATGCTTCGCTTGCCTTTCTCACCTGTTCTTTATCTCCACTTTATGATCTACATAGCAAAAGCAACGCCTTCAAGGGTAGACAAGGGCATAAATGTTTCTGGCGGCCGCACGGTATACTGGCTGCTCTCCCGAGGAAACTCTCCACGAGCGCTGCGAACCGAACTTTGCATACAAGAACAATACGCGCCGTCAAGCAGGCGTGTTTTTTTTTTTTTCGTGCGTTTTCGATTGCTTGCTAGAGTGCTCAATAATACTTCAGCTCTCGCTTCTTGGTGAGCTTTGATTTGAATTTCAAAAGAAGCGGCTCTCCCCTGGCAGGTTATGTGCGGGAACCGCTGCTGAATGTCTTCGGTGTAGCCGCGTAAGGAGCATTTCAAATTTGCATAAAATGAGCAAGCATTTAGCATTCACCATCCCATAACGGTATCTGCATCAAGGAGGGATGCAAGGGTGCTGTCTGATACGGTGGATGTGGCACGCGGCACACATTTTTTTCTGGCTTTCACCACTGTTAAAGCGAGACACTAGCAACAGTAAAGCAGTCGCCAATCGCGATATGCCGAATTTAAACCAGAATGAAGCACTGCTAGAATAACTAACCACACTTTTACGACAGAAATTATTGCCCCGGGGGTATGTCTAGTTGCCGCTGTCAGCTCTGTTTATTTATTTATTTTTTATGTTGTTGTTGTTGTAGTTTTGTGTGTGTGTGTGTGTGAAAGCTTTGCGAATAGCTTGAATACCGAATACCGACTTTGCCAGACTAGGCTTAGCCGATTCATTATACACCACCAGGTCTGCCCCATTATGGAAAATATCTACATGCCGGACTAATTACGGTCGACAAGTGCTGCATGATCTTTTACCACGTATATTAAACGACTATATAAATCAAGGTGTCGAGATTTCCATATTGCGACTTTCTGATCTCATCGCCATGTTCATCCGCTGAGTCTTACTCTATTATATTGTGTACCATGGGATATGCGCTCAATTGGTGCAGTAGGATGTAGTCTATTTTGACTAGTTGAACGTTTGTACCACTTGCCACGGTTAAGACTTTATTGCTGTACATTTTGCTTTATACTGGCTGAGCTAGCTGCGTCCTAAAACATTGTTTGTTTTTGTTTTGTTTTTTTTTTTTTGTTTTTTGTTATGTTCTCGCTGCTGCCAGTGCCTGATAAGTGGGGCCAAAGACAACTCAAGCCGTGCTTGAACGGCTTTTCCCTTGGATCCTTTTTTCACTGTATAGTGAAAGAAAGAAAGAAAGAAAGAAAGAAAGAAAGAAAGAAAGAAAGAAAGAAAGAAAGAAAGAAAGAAAGAAAGAAAGAAAGAAAGAAAGAAAGAAAGAAAGAAAGAAAGAAAGAAAGAAAGAAAGAAAGAAAGAAAACGCATCGACACAAAAACGTCCAGTGCTTTATTGCACTTCAACAGAATGGCAAAGCGGGCGAGTTGGTGATACATGGTTTAAAAATAAAACAGCGCAAAACACACAGACGAAGACGACCACAAGCGCTGACAGTTGAGAGTCAGCGCTTGTGGTGTCTGCTTCTATTCTTTCGTCTGTGTGTTTTGCGCTGTTTTATTTTTAAACTTTATTGCACGTTGGCTTTCTTCACAGTGCCGCGTTTTGAGAAATGTCAGGCACGATGTCCACTTGCGAAAGGATGCGAGGCAGCATATGCGTAAACGTACTTTTATACGTATGCGTCCATTGAGTGGTGAACCTCTTTGGACTGCCTCGCGGCCAACAGGCTTGTTTTAGTGATCCGAAAGAGCATGAAATATGATTAGATGCGCATATATACTGTGCGCATAGAAGAGCACGCATTCTGTGAGCGCACTCAAAAGCACGAATATTGATCTCACAACACGCGTGTACGAATTGAAAAGACAATTGCAGCAATTCTGCCATGCGATATATCCTACTTGCGAAACAAAAGCACTCTATGTGATGTGCACTCTTTAAAAAATGCGCATTCTATGGTAAATTTCAATTCCTTGTGGCTATTATTAAACTGTTCTCCTCTCTTCCCAAGCCACATGAATTGATCCCACAAGGCCGCTGTGCCAAGTTGCACATCTCCCTAACGTCATATTTGTACTCGAAGAAACAGACTTCCGATGTTCAATCGAGACGCATAGGCTGAAACTACAACGACAAGAAAAAGAAGACTGTATACGAGGCTGAGGAAATCGATCTATAGCCTCAATTCCAGAGGTAGCTAGTGCGACGGCAAGCGCAACAAAGAAGTATTCTATAGGTTTTGACGAATTTATTGGTTCGGGTATTTGCATGCGTAGTGATCTACATGTGTTCATGTAAAACTAGCTGAAGCATATTTTCTGCTCTTTGCATTCACACATTAGCATCCATATGCTTCATTCACTGCACAGTACAGGATTCTTATTCATCGCCGTGCTTATTTTCCATGAAACTCCGGTGCCTTTAGCTCACAGGGCTCGTCCCTTAGGGCACTGTTATGCACGTTAGTGTGTTTCTGTTCTTACTTGAACATGAAGGCTGGTGAGAGACATGCATATCACATTATCCGTCGTAAAACAGTCATTTGGAAAAGAACGCCGTCGTTTGTTTGTTTGTTTGTTTGTTTGTTTGTTTGTTTGTTTGTTTGTTTGTTTGCTTGTTTGTTTGTTTGTTTGTTTGTTTGTTTGTTTGTTTGTTTGCTTGCTTGTTTGTTTGTTTGTTTGTTTCTTTGTTTGTTTGTTTGTTTGTTTGTTTGTTTGTTTGTTTGTTTGTTTGTTTGTTTGTTTGATTGTTTGTTTGTTTGTTTGTTTGTTTGTTTGTTTGTTTGTTTGTTTGTTTGTTTGTTTGTTTGTTTGTTTGTTTGTTTGTTTGTTTGTTTGTTTGTTTGTTAACGTTACTTTATTGACAGAGCACCCTGGGATGATATATAAGAGTCGTCTGCTTTATTCGCACTAACCTTGTTACCATCTCTGCTTCGCCTTGCTTGCGTTCACAGCTTTCTTGCTGAGTAGTGCCGCGACGAAATAGCTTCATTTCGTTGCATTTATGTTTGGTGCCCTCGTTACTGCGAGGGCTTATGAAGAAGAATGGCAGGAAGCGAAAATCACTAGAGCTCAAAATACAGCAAAAGCAGAAGTATTGTCTAAAATCGTACGAAAAATATAAATACGTTATATTAATGCAAAAGTGCCCCAAAATGTATGACAAGACTGTTCAATACCATATTTGTCATAGAAAGGGATATGGACCGCAAAAGACTGATATTGCCCTAAAACCTGTTGGAGGCCTTTGACATCGGCTGTAAATCTAAGGTAGTTTTGGTGTCGCTGAGAAGAAATGAAGAAATTTAGAGAAGCAGCGGCTAGACTCGCTGTCATATCACAATAGACGCCCCCAAACATTATTTACCGTCGTAGTGAAGTGCACGGATCTTGTCTGATATAAAAAAAAATGAGTATAAGAAATTTAAGCTGAGGCTGTCGACTTGCTTGCCGTGCAGGACGTGTCTGATGCGATAAACTGCATTTATGCTCCAAATCACGCTACAAACTTCGTGCAGAAGACACATATGTCACCGGAGGGGTTGAAAAGAAGCGTTTGTGCTACATGAATGTACTGCTGCTTTACGACGACGATTTGTGCGTGCTCGATAGGAAACGTAAGATGATATAATGCGCATAGCAAGCAACCCAAAATATGTGATCAAAAGTTTGGTCTGCTCCTATCCGCCTTTCAACGTTACCCATCAAGCATCTTTCGCGAAATCCTAACTTCATTACATCTTCCCTGTGCATGCTTTTCAGACTCCATTCTGACCTCTCTTCTCTTTATTTTGTTAGTGTCAATATAAGTTCCAAGTGCTTCCTTTTCTCCGGTCCTGTCGGTCCCGTGTACCTTTTCACCCCGTGATTAGCCAGCTCGTTAGCTTTGCCCTGGCTTCTGACGAATTTGCCATAATACCCTCTGCTTCATTACTAATGGGCGACCCTTTCGGTATGTATATGTGCATTTATATGTGCGGTGTAGGGAGAGGCACGAGAGGAAAAGAGAACCATTATACCGCTGTTGCACGAATAAGACTGAGCCGATATATCGGACGCCAAGTTTGCGAATGGCCACGCAACACTTCCCACCAAGCATCGGCGGTGCTATATTTGTGCAAATATTTAGCCACGATTTCAATCTATGAATAAAATGCCCGCTGTGCTTTATGAATAGAATGCGGCGCTACGTTTTCTAACAAGCGCACTAATTTTTGAGAAATGTTTTAACATTGCTTCAATATGAGGATCTATTTGCCGGGCTCCTGGTGCCCCGAATAAACTAGAGGTGTACACTGTCTTATTTACAGTGTATGAGGAGGACGCGCGTGTGCTAAGCAATTGAATAAGCAATCCCGCGGGATGTGGCTGTACGTTTGGTTTCATTTTACTTATTCACTTTTTATTTGCGAACATTCATCGAATTTCATCGCGATGGACAATTCAGGGGTGTTTAAAAATGTTATTTATCTTCTAGTGAATATTTTAAAGGCCCATTGTCCACCTTCCGGTCGAACATATTTTCTTCCCCGGTGACTGTGAGACTTCGCCCCTAGGACGCAAGGCCGCAAAATGTTTTTGAAAAGTGTAATAATAACGCAGTTACAGCCACCGCAATCACCCGATTTTGTCATGCTTCTCTCCACCCGTTCCCTCGCAAAGGTTTTTCACTCTCCTGCCCGAGGTCGTCTAGTCTCCGTAAGACAAATTCCCCTTCCTCCTCCGCGTTTGGCGGGAGGTGGGGCGTGGCACTCCGCGTGCACGAAAAAAAAAAAAACGGGGGAGGGAGCGCGCTCCGCTGGATTCACTCGGGCCGTGGCGAGGGAAAAGCCGCAGCGAGCGGTATACACCCATCATTCTCCCGTCAGTCAGCGAGACGGACCAATGGACGCCGTTCTCGGGAAGTGCGTCACAACTGTGGCTCGAAGGGCCAGCGCAGGAAACGGGGAAGCTGGCTTCCCGAAGGAGAGCATGAGAGAGCTTTGATTTGTATTTTCGTTGCTTTGCGACGCGCGTGTCACTGTAGAATTTTGCACAGACTATCTCCGGTACCTGATCGAAACACTGGGCTCCTTTGCTTAAAAGGTCCTTCCCTGGACAATGGCCTTTTAAATAGAGCACGGCACAGACTCTCTGCGACTTGGAGTGTGTTCACTAATGGATACCAGTCAAATGTCTTCTGCCTTCATAAGATTATATATACCATTGACAACTGACATTAAATTCAACATGATCCATTTTTGATGTTCTCACTTTTGTTTGCTAACCCCGAGACATCGCTTCTCAAAGTGGTGTACGTGCAGAAAGCCTTCTTCATCCTTGCCTTACCGTTTGCACTTTGTGTTTTCTTCTGAATAGTCGGCATACAACTAGCCCTACTACTGCAAGAAGTTTGTCCTAGATTGGCTTATATTCCGTGGACTAACGCTTGTAGTGAGTATTTCTTTCCGTATTTCTTCTATCGCACTGTGCTCTTCCTTTTAAAATTAACTTCACAGAGCTGGCCCGACTTGCCATTCTACCATTATTCGTAATTATTAGAATGGAAATTTGGGAGCCTTCTTGAGAAGTCCCGCTTTGAATGCGAGGTCATTTGGAAAGAAGACGGAAAGGGAGACGACTAATGGTGCCAAGCCAATACCCATCACAGCAGCCTGCCGGTCTGGTTGGTTTTGTTTGCATGGTCAGGGTCGGGGGGAGAGTGCTCTCGGTATTTCCTGACAGCAGCAGAAATATCTTTAGAACATGCGAATGACACAAAACATGGGCAAGAAACTGCTGAGTAAAGCAGCGGCCAAAATAGGCAATCTCTGCCATAGCGCTCAAATGCCAAATATATATCCTACTGTTAAGACGTTCGAATAGCTGTATACCGGCCGCCAGCAACGCGACTGTGATAGAGAAGGCGAATCACCAAATTACACGAGTAATATGACCCTTAATTATTCTCACTGTCTAAACATATCAGGAAACAGAAGGGCAAAAAGATATATTACGACCCAAATGGCTCAGAGGGTCTACGCAGCTTCGCGAGTACACGAAAAGCATTCGTCATTCGCAGGCCTCTGGATATTAGTGGGTTTTGTTTTTGGTTTTTGGTTTTTTTGTTTGTTTTTTGCTTGAATAGGCAGGTTGCCTTTGTGTTGCGCTTATGAGTTCGGTAAAGAAAATAACATAAACTTTGACTACCTTGTAAATTACGAATAAGACCAGACGTATAACTGACAAGTAATGTGTCTGAAAATTGAGAATCAAAATAATAAATGCCTGGGTATAATGTATGATACAATTTATTTCCTTAGGCTCAGGAATGTGCTACTTTATTGCTGCACATCTTTTTTTTATTACTCGCTTTTCACATTACTGAATGCAAGTTCTTGGCAGGAAAATAAATGCCTTTCTGTGCTTTAGAGGCATTCTATAATGGCTGCGCAGCAGCGCTCACTTGCTGTTTAGAGTCAGCGCTGTCTTTCTCTGTAACTACGGAAGTCCAACAAATGTCGTCCGTTGCACGCGCTCCAAGTCTTAGTGCGTGCACTGAATTGTGGTATTTAATTTATTTATCTTTTTTTAGATTTCTGCTCGACTGGGAAATAAAGTCGAAATCTTTATTTTTACTTGGTTTCTTTATGCTTCCAGTTCTAGAAGAACTCCAGCCAATGAGAGGCAACCCACATCAGTCAGCAGCCTGAGGTAACCGCCATAAAAGGGTCGCTTTGTATTTGCACTATACTGTTGGAAAAGCGAAGTAAACGTGTCGTGCCGAAAATGAAACGCCAAGAAAGTTAAAAAATGATTAGAAAACACACCTAATTTTAGCCTTAGAGCAAAAGGAGCGGTTCTAAACTTTTCATCCCGACAACTGGGGTGTGCTTATGCCTACTCCAAGCATTACCGCGAAGCGTTTCGCGTCACCGAGCCCCATCACAGGATGAGGACACAACCACTACCAATCTCAAGATCCGCCAAGGAAAGTCCGAGCACCTCCTCGGCTCTGTAGATCTAGGGAAGAAAACAAAGCTGCCAGTACGGAACGTATTATCTCCTAGAATGGCGGCTGTCGGAATGCACTTTTGCCACGCAGACGCCTGCTAAACCTGAAAATGATGAGGGTTTACATTTTTAAAAATGGGGTAATTATTCATTGCGATTCATTCAGCCCCATCATAAGGCTAGAAATAAAAACTATGCAGATTTTACTGAAGCGTTCAGTTAAATATCATTGTTTCTTTTGTAGCCGCTCGGATGTACTACATGGGTGTACGCTAATGTGAAAATTACTCCCTTTTTAGAGACCACCTTGAGAGAAGAAACATAAATTCGGGGTAATCGATTGCTACAGGCTAATGCTCTTGTGGCTAGTGCGGACGACAAAAGGTAAATTTATCCAAAAATTTCATTTTTGTTTTCTGTCACAGAGATGCTTGCTCTTTTATTGTAAATTTCTAGAAATGGCTCATTAAGAGGGCTTTACGAGATTAAGGCCAGCTTGCGGAGCCTGCACGGGGAAGAATCCCATTTTGCGAATGTGATTTAAAAGTGGCAGCAAACTGCTTCTGGAAAGCATGGTAAACAAATCGAGAAAAATGAATGACATTAGTGGCGCGCTCGAGCTGTCCGCTTGGACAGCGCAGCGCCCCCGCTTAGCGCCCAGATGAAATCTTTGTTCAGGTTCAAGCCGATCCCACAATTCGAAACCTTAATGAGTAACTTATACTGTGACTTTTCCTGT
Organism: Amblyomma maculatum; assembly: GCF_055883805.1. NCBI lineage: Eukaryota > Metazoa > Arthropoda > Arachnida > Ixodida > Ixodidae > Amblyomma > Amblyomma maculatum. Next base: position 11,575,091 of record NC_139353.1, on the reverse strand, counting down.
TATAATAGAAAAAGACCAATAAAGCTAGCAAAACATTTTTTGACAGTCCACATATTGAAATTGCCGTGTTTTTTTTTTTTCTACTCATTAATTCCCTAACAATTTATATTTCCTTCCTTTCACGGTTGGTTCTATTATGTCTGCTGCTCCGCTACCCCCAGAAACCAAACTACAAAGCTTATACAGAGTTTGAAGTTGGACCGACGCCTTGGTAAAGGCAGAAGCTGTGTGTTTTGCACAAAAAAAAAAATATTACTATCGCTTTCTTGGAAACAAGACGTGTGCTCAGCGAAGTGTTTGAAAACAGAGTTTCCCTTCTTTCGGAACGAGTGCAGAAATAAGGAAGTTTAAATAATTAATGACAGAGTCGCTTAATATTCAAGTGCCGCGTTGTGCATAAACACTGTTGCATAAATCAGGCACAAGGAAAATATGCCTTGTTATGCTTGGCGGGCCGGAATAAATAATGCTATGTTGTAGGATCTCGCAAATGAAAAGACTCATGGATGTGGCACTTTGTTTTTGTGCCACGAGCTACGCAGCGCTTATTTCTTCCCGCGGCCTTAGGAAACTTCCTGCTTCGGGAACTGAAAAAGAGAAGTTCTGAGTTGGAAATCCCGCTTATTTTAACTACGCGCATAAATTAGGCGGCACTTCGCAACTCCGGTTCAGCGAATGCGGATGGTTAATGCCGGAAGTAAATATACGCGCTTCATGAGGCAAATTATTTACTGGCATTAACCGCGAAACGGGCGGTGGTGAGCAACTGAGCTCTCGTACCTGTGGCGCCATTATGAAGAAATGTTGAGAAGCAGCGGCTAGACTCGCTGTGATATCACAATGATCGCCTCCAAACATTATTTATCGTCGTAGCGAAGCGCACGGAGCTTGTCTGATATAAAAAAAATGAGTATAAAAACTTTAAGCTGACGCTGTCAACTTGCTTGCCCTGCAGGACGTGGCTGACGTGATAAGCTGCATTTATGCTCCAGATCACTCTGCAAACTTCGTGCATAAGACACATATGTCACCGGAACTGCCCTCACGCTCCGCTGTAAGTGCGCTGTCCTTCTTCTGCTGAGCCCAAACTAGGACGAACAATCAGTCAATCAGTCAATCAGCACATTGTTTTCTTCACCATACATACATATATATATATATATATATATATATATATATATATATATATATATATATATATATATATATATATATATATATATATATATATATATATATATATATATATATATATATATATATATATATAGTGAAGAAAACAATGTGCTGGTTGTTTGGGCACAGCAGAAGGACAGCGCACTTACAGCGGAGCGTGAGGGCAGTTGATTACAGCTGAAAATGTCCTGGAACACGCTGTCATCTAACCACGCTAGTTGACATGAATACACTCATCGTGCACTTCAATGAGGCATCGGAGCTGAAAAACTTGGTTAAGCAGTTAAGCTACTACTGCGAAGGTTTATCTCCATCTTCCTATTCTCTTTATATATATATATATATATATATATATATATATATATATATATATATATATATATATATATATATATATATATATATATATATATATATATATATATATATATATATATATACTCAATTCTACCTTGAAGAAGGACGGTCCACCGTCCGAAACTGTTGGAATAAAATAGATAATCGGGAAAGTTGTGTGACACCCTGTTTGAATTTAACTCTGGCCCATTAGTCCATTAGTAACAAGCAATCCATGTCTATATATATATATATATATATATATATATATATATATATATATATATATATATAATATATATATATATATATATATAATATATATATATATATATTATATATATATATATATATATATATATATATATATATATATATATAGACATGGATTGCTTGTTACTAATGGACTAATGGGCCAGAGTTAAATTCAAACAGGGGTGTCACACAACTTTCCCGATTATCTATTTTATTCCAACAGTTTCGGACGGTGGACCGTCCTTCTTCAAGGTAGAATTGAGTATATATATATATATATATATATATATATATATATATATATATATATATATATATATATATATATATATATATATATACTATATATATATATATATATATATATATATATATAATAAAACGAGAATAGGAAGATGGAGATAAACCTTCGCAGTAGTAGCTTAACCAAGTTTTTCAGCTCCGATGCCTCATTGAAGTGCACGATGAGTATATTCATGTCAACTAGCGTGGTTAGATGACAGCGTGTTCCAGGACAGTTTCAGCTGTAATCAACGTATTTTATAACCAGTCCAGCTTTGCGGGACACCGCTTTTAACTATGAGGCAACTGTGAGATGTTGTAAGGTTCTGTTCAGAACATGTTGATGGGAATGGTAGAAGCTTCCGGTTCTCAGATAAAATTTGCTCAAGTTTTTCTCCGCTTAATGGTGAGTAGGTAATCACGCAAAAGAAAACCAGTGAGCTGCATTCTCGAAAATCGTCACGAGACAACTGTAAAATATTAATGCGGGTGTATTAGAGTTCTCGTTCTCAAGAAAGCGTTATAGGCGTCGGCGTTGTGATGACAAATCGCGATCATGGCAGCTGATGGTTGTCAGGTGACCCGACCTTGCGCTGACTTGTCGTTGGGCTACATTATGATACGGCAGCGTTGCCACGTGCTGCCAACCCGCGCTTCGCTTTAAGATGCGAGGGCGAGATCAAAATCCAGCCATCCATCAACATTCGATCCCGAGTTAGACACTATGTCCCTAAGCCCTTTCATAACACTCGGTAAAATTTTGCGGGACTCTATATCTGTGTTAGAGATCGCTTGTACAATTTGACAGCTTACAACTCTGTGCTGATGGGCACGCTTGGGATAACAGACGCAAAATAAATGTTTACCGATTAAGCGAGTGGCAAAGTGCGTGTATACACAATAGCGGGCGACATGAGTGGTGGTGGTCGCTAGAAAGAAGTATGTAAATGGAGGTATTGACTGACCTATAAGGGCTGGTCCTTACAAGCGCAATGTGGGGCCCCTAGCGACCCTAGGGGCGTCGGACGTGGCCCGGGCGCGCCCGACCAAGGCCTTTGGGCCCGTTGGTCATAGTAGCCAAGCAGGGTCACCTCTAAATTCTCCTGAATGGGATTGGGGTTAGGGAGAATAGCAGGGTTAGATGGGCAGGCCCACATCATGTGGTACATTTCCGAAGCCTTCTCCGTACAGTGCGGACAGATGTCAGAGAAAGAAGGGTCAAAATATTCAAGAAATGCTTTGTACTAATACAGCGAAGTGTTAGTATAAAGGCGGAGCAGAAGCCGCTCATCCGCTTTTGAGAGGCCTTTCTTTACACGCGCACGGAATCCCCCAAATTAGTAGGGTACTTTCAAAAGCATATTGATAGAAACTGTCTAAGCTTCCGATGCCAGAAGAGACGTGCTTCAAATGTTTGCCCTGTGCACATTAACATAAATAATACTGTCTTTACAAAATTTATGGTTTTTCTTTTTGGACAATATATAGCAAAAAGCTACAAGCCTGACGAGGGATGATTCACGAATGCATTGGTTATTTGTACTGGTAAGTATTTGTTATTGTGGTACATATATGCAAGACATGAAAAAGGTAGGCTGAAAACTTTTCCAATATTTCGTCCAAATTCGGGGCATATGATTTTTTGGAAGGTCGTGTCGGAAAAACACTGTATATCGGCAGCACGTGCAAGGAACACTTGTAACTTGCTTGTAAAGTGCTGTATTTTACGCCTTATGATCAGATCTGTGTTTCCTCTTCTTTTTTTTCTTCCTTTAACTTGGAGAAGAACCAAGAAGAATGTGCGAGTTTTATTCGTGTACTTTATTGTTTTTGTGGAGATGAAGGACAATAAAACGTGAAGGAGCGGATGGGTATACTCTGGCTTGTTGGATTAATGTTAGCCCTCTATGAGGAATGTATTTTTTCACCCAACAGATAAGAAAAACACCGTACGATAACGGCCGTTGTAAGGAATTGAAAGTTATTTTTATTTTCATTTCTGGCAATACGAAGGTCAAAATAAAGGAAGGACAATTAAGAACAATGAATACAGTTACAGTAACTTCATTTATTTTTCAGAAAGAGAGCAACACTTTACGCAGCATCATAACAATGCAACAGCGATAAAATCGGCATTTTTGTATGGTTAGGTATGAAGGATATCAACCTGCAACACCACACTACGTTTCTGAACAAATATACTTCCCTATACTCCACAGCTAGTTAAACTCAATTTTGCTTGGAGGAATTTATGAGCACATAGAAGCAGTTCAAACATGTAAATACAGCCTTAACAAATGAGATGAACTAAAAAGTGTTTTAAAGACTTCGATTTGTTACAAGTATCTTGTTATGAGTCATTACAGCGTTAAGGGGTCTACAGTGATGTAAGAGTCTTTGAAGAGATTACATGCTAGAATTCCTGCTGCATGAGAGAGAACTTTTTTGAAGCATAAAAGGCCTAGAAGTGAGCCGTTCGGAGAATGTGTAACGTAAATGGTGTATTTCTTTTTATTCGTGTGTGTTTTCGTAGCCCATATGTACACACGCACGCACGCACGCACGCACACACACACACACACACACACAAACGGAAGAAGCCAGATGCAAAGAAAGAAAGAAAAAATTACTTTCATTAATTATATTAAATAATGAAAGGAAAGGAGAAAGCGGGGAAGACAGAAAGAAGGAAGAAAAAGAAAGAATGCGGAGGGGAAATTTGATGGCGTTGAAGCGTTTAAAAACTAAAGAATGAGTAGCGTTCTGCCTGTTAAAACTATTTAGCTAAGGCATCATTGCCTCCTGCTATTGTCTAAGGAAGTATAACTTGAACTAAATGTACAGCCAGCGGTTAGCAATAAAAAAAAACTCCTTTGGCAGAGCTAATCAGACTCTTATTTTCCACCAGTAAACGTATTGGGTTAAACGTTACAAACAAGAAAGTGTGTTAGGTGAAGGTGTCAGTCTCCTGTAAATGTCAGATGCTCGAAATTGCCGATTTGCAACTAGTATACGTCAAGACCGCTATAATCAGGAACCACTAGTACAGCACAATAAATGAGAATATGCCCTAAATTTGATGTCGCTTACTGCTTAAGCACGCCTTTTTTTAATACTCATGGTTAAATTTCTTGGGGGTTTGGTCTACCGCGAGTGTGTTCCCGTCAAGGCTCGCTGACTAAGATGTTACTCTTCCACTACTGTGTTTGTCGCCTTTATTACACACTATCGCTGCAGCCATCATTTGGTCGTATGCACAAGTTGTTCATGTTGGCACTATTTTAATTTGGTCCCGTGACGCCGCACAAAGGGCAATGATTATTTGAGGTGAAATGTGAAAGATAAGCGACGCGTCACGCGGATACAAGTGCACATGAAAACTTCGTGCACTCATAAATCACCTACCTGAATGATATAAGATTGGTGATTGGGCTATTTTGTACTATTCGCACATGTCCGCACAGTTTACTTCCAAAAAAAAAAAAACATAGCGGGCGGCTTAATTTCATGCAAATGCGGGAGCGTGACCTCGAATTTGCAATGCGTTTCAACAATTAGACATCAAAAAGAGGTGCTTTGGTAATTAGCAGCATGTTTTAGAGATTTTATACTCAAAAGACGAGAGTGAAAAATAAAATGGAACAAATTATCTGTTTATTCAATGCAAGGGCAGAAAATCACGGACGTTTTACAAGCATGTTCCTTCACTCTATCTAGGCACCTGCCACTCGCAGTCACCAGAAACTGCCTCTGAATTAGTATGGCTGTGTTCGCACTTGCCAAAAATACGCAAAACAGTTCTGATTCACTTTTTTACAATCGGTCTGTGGTCTAGACCCGTCATACAAAAAATTTTTGAAGCATGTAGACGGCTACTTTCTCTTCTTCTAAGTGCAACAGTCGTCTTTTCATACCGCAGTGCTGCAGCGAGCTAAGTAATTCGTCTCTAAATTTCAGGTTTTCCCGTAAATTGCGGTTTACGTTCTGGAAAAGAAACTAACTCCTTATAAACAAGGCTTGTGAGATACATACATACTTGCAAATTCACTTCTAGCCTCTTGAGAAAGTAGCTACAGAGAATGTTCACGACAAAATTTATGTGCAATTTTTCACACCTGTTGTGAGAACAAAAGTTCCTATAGTAACATTAGAATTTTCTGTAGCCACAACACAAAAGTACTACAGAAAAAGTTAGAGTCCCACTGTTAAGTACTACCGAACTAGAGAAAAATCTGAGCTTTACAACAGAGCTACAGAATATTTTACCGTAATTTTTACACGATTCTGTACGTTTTTTTTTTTTCTACTGTATAACCCGGATTGTAACAATTACCTCATAAGAAAAACATGAATTTCTTAAGAGGTTAAGCTAAAGTAGTGAATGTCGTACACGGCACACCAAGATGCCGATCAGCGTTATTTGAGACTGGTTATTGATTCTTTAAATAAAAAGTTTTTTTCTTCTTCCTTCAAAAACATAACGGGCTATCCTATACCCAACGTGTGAAGACCGATGTTGCCATGCTAGCTTTCCACTCTTTCTCCATGGGAAGAACTCTGCTCGTGGCTAAATTTTTAATACATACAAAGAAGTAAATGCGATTAGACTTTCTACCGTAGTTATAAACTATTCTTAACGTTTTTAGAGAGAAAGCAATGCATGATTTAGGCATTTATTGATCTGCACTTCGTTTATACTATCGCTCCGGATTCTTTAATACCCCTTATGTCCTTTTATCATAAACGTAGACCGCTTCACGAAATCATATACATTAGCTTGAAAAGATTGAACAGCACGAAGGAGCGCACAGTAAACATCCATCATGTGGCATACAATGAGACGTCCTTAATGAGCATGACTCACACATTGGTCCGCACCACACTGTGAACATCCACAGAGCACTGTTTTCACTGAGCATGAACTCCACGTTTTTGTATCCACACAATCAGCAGTATTCACTAGGCGTCACTCAAGTTCTCCATGCGCGTAGCACACTGAATGTCACCACTCACTTGATGCGCCACAGAAACACGAGGTGCATCGTCAACACCGAGGTCACCGAAACACCCAAAGAACACTGTGGTCCGCCGACGCAACCGTTCGGATCAATGCTTTCCATACTGAAGCAATTTCTGCGTATCCTGTTCAGCTCACTTGCACATGTTACTCCTGACAGGCGTCCCTCACACGCACAGTCTAGGAGTTTGTGAGCTTTCTCCATCCTCACCAGGATGCTGACACTGTTCCGGCACCGACTGGAGCAGTCCTCCGCGACACCGTCGAGCACATCGTGACAGAAGTGCCGGTAATAGCCCCAAGCCACTGAGCACACCGGGTCCGAGACACAATCCTGTGCCAACTCCGAGCACTGCGGCCGCGGAGAAAAAACAGACGTCGTGGAAGACGACGAGGAAGCGATCAACGTCAGACCGCCGGGCAGCTGGAAGCCCGTGGTCGCGTTGCTGGCGGTAGCACACGGCTTCTGCCACCAACAGGACGCGAGTCTCTGTCTCAGCGCTCGGCAATAGTCGTCAGAGCCGCACTCGCAGCCGATGTACGCGTAGCCTTCCTCGGTGCTCGCTAGGGAGACGAGCGACTGGCGGCAGTGGACAGAGCAGCGGCCCGGCGAATGGCCCGCCAGCTCTCGCCTGCAGTCCAGGCGATGACTGTGGAAGGCCATGCCGCAGGTGAGTCGGCCGATGCATCTCTGTTCGACGTCCTCGCACGTCGAATGACGTCGGGGAGATGCCGGAAGCGCAGTGGCAACGCCCTCGCTGCCGCAATCCCTGCCGTCGCCGGCCCGGCTGCCGAGCACCGCGATGAAAATGTTGGCGACCAGCACTAGCATCCGGTTGCACTGACTAGGGTTTACCCTGAGGACCATGCTGAATGAAGCACACACCACTGGGGGCTTATGGCGTTGACTTGAAGCTCATTTTACGCGTCCCTGGTTCTACGCCTGACGCCCACAGACACTGTAGTTTCGAAGTCGAATCCACGGGGCATCAACGTTTGAGTCATTGCAGTTTTATGCAAAAGCACTGTAGAGACTCTTCAATGCTGTTGTTGAAGCAGAATAGAGTTGCGTTGATGCGGTCCGTCGTCACAGGCTTTATTCTCTTCTGTTATGATGTCTTCGAGCCACCTTCGCTGTCACTGCGCTGACTCCATACCAATAATTGCCATCGCTCTCTGTTCTGTTCGTTCATCTGGAACCATTTTCTTTAAAAGCTTTCTGCTGTTTTACGGAACTCACTTCTGTGATTGCATACCTTCAAAAGAAGCTGATGCTTTTGTTTTGTCTACATCGCCACGTTTCTGTTTATTATTTCTTTCTGTTGTAATGGTATTTCTCTTGAGAGTCACAATCCAAAAAGCACCGCCGTGACATGGACGGTGTGCGTCAAGACTGTCTCACTTTAATCGAAAAAATCGATCTCTCACGGAAGCAGACGTTTGAAACAGAGAAAGACTGATATCAAGAGGTCGACACCAGCAATGACAGCAAAGTGCTGAAACCAGCGAAGACACGTATGAGCGACAACGCTTCCCTCTTATTGGAGAGTTCGCCGCTGCCTTCTCAAGTTCGTGGGAATTGTAAACATCTTCCCAGATGCCAACGTCCGTTGAACGGAGCAGGTTTCTTCTCTCGGGCTTCTTGATAGTGCTCGGTTGTTACTCTCGTTTCATGTGACTGCCTTCGGGAGCGCTTTAATCAAGGTCTTTTATTTCCCCTGGTTTTACCTTTCTTACGACAGACAACTACTTTCGGTTGTTTTTATTAAGACGTTTATTTCCCTTGATTTTAACTTTCAGGCCAAATGGTTCCTTATCCCTGCATTGTGACTCAGCAGAAGGGCTGCCCTTGAAGAGTCTAACGGCGATAATTACGCATAAACGTGCTGAATTATAAGCTCTAAGGCCGCAAATATTTATCGGTAGATGGTGTCGCGATTTCCCCTTATTTTCAGCGCTTGACTGCCTTTTTTACCTAAGAGTGAGGAAACTTTTTGCACTCTTAGAAATTACGGCACATTCCAGATCAGCACACATCAAAATTGCCATGTAAATATTTGTGTAGTGGGAACATTCCCATAGAGTGCCTTTCACGTACTCGCAGTTGATGGGCATTAACTGCAGACTGTTGACAATTTGACGCGGATATTTGTGAGATTTCACTCTTCGTAGCACAGCTGAAAAGATCATTAACACGGCATACCCGACACGAAAGTGAGCGCTTTTGTGATTGTGCCAGGCGGGAGCCGTTTTGCTTCCTGTTCATGAAACATTTTCTCGTTGAGCTGAAGTTTTCTGTTTTGCAAATGGTGCCTTTGTATCATGTCACTCAGGTTCAGCTGACATTAACCTACTGGTGAGAACGCAAAGCTAAAGCCTCGAAACGAAGGCAAAGTCGGGCATTTTGAGCAAATGTGCTCCTTAAAACATATGCGCAATCTCTTCGCATTCTTGCGATATGTTGTTTTGAACGGGTCATCATCAAACGGAGCTTCTTCTGTGGAGCTTGTTTACCACATCGCTGACGCAGCGCCCGCTTTAAGTCTTTCGATCAACAGACTGCCTTAATTCCTGGTGTGAGCTGCTTACACGAGCACTCGTCCGACGCTCTGTCAGGAATCTCGTGCACCACTGGTATTGCTATGACAAGCTCGGCTGAAACCAAGTTATTGTAGATCCAAACTACACCACCCGCTATTTTGGCGCGCTGGTCGATCCACGTACTTGATTCCGATATTAATTCCCAGCGTGATGACCCTGCTTGGAGGTCGCACTTCGAGGTGGGAACACCCTTCAGTAGCGATAGAACAGTGCCTCTTTTTTCGACCCTTAGTTGACACGTCGTCACTTATGAGCAGGTATGATGAAAGCGTAATCGTGTTTTCATGGTGGTCTTTTTTTCTGCTCCGTTCTTGTTATTCGCAGTGCTGTCCTAAGATCCTATAGCGCCTTTATGCGGTCAATTCTGCTCAAGGTTGTCGAAACGTTCTCGTCGAACTGGAATAGAAAAGAAAATTATTTACTTTCGACGTCGTCACACTGCCGATTTTGTTCAAACATTACGTCACTGCATTACGCACATTCTTCGGCTTCCTTTCATTTTCTGCAAGATGTTATCGCTTCATTGCCAACAATAACATCATTTTTGGTGCTTAACGTTTGTTTTCTGACGACTCAGATTCAAAAAAATATGACAAATTCTAACACTTCCTTGATGTACATGCACATTTATATCGTCCAAGCGAATGGTCCGACAGCAAGAGCATGGAGTGTGACATGGTGAATATTCGCTATGCATTGTTGACTGGTTAGCAGCCGAATAGGTAGTCTTCCCTTTGAAGCTGCTAATTAAATGATGTCTTTGAACTCATCTTTGCATTTAAATGCATCTATTCCAAAGATCGCTCTTCAGGCTGACACAAGCCTAAAATTTCGCTGTTCGAACACCGCAATGACGGGCTGTTACTCGCCAATAGAGTTGAAAAAAAGGTTGATCACGAAGTGAATAAAAAACGTTGCTGTATCGTCCTCTGTACGAGAGACCACGAAGTATAAAATGAGCATTTATCTTTCACTTGCTGCCCATCAATGTAGGAAGCCTCAACGAGAAATGTACCAGATCTGAAAATGACATAAACAAGTGTTTCATTTAGCTTTCCCCCGAAAAGATATCTTTAGCAACAGATTCCCTTCAGACGTTATTTTAAATATCGAGCGCCTTGTTTAGGCTTCTCGTTCGACACCGAATATTGGGCGCTACTAACAGTTTTTTTTTTTTTTTTTCCGCTGAATGCTTATCGACTATCGACCGTCGGTATCAGCTGGCAGATGGCCTTCTCTTCCTGGAATGTGGCGCCTTTGTCACCTGCGAGCCCTTACTGTAAACCCTTGTAAGTCCAAAATACGTGGGTAAGTTTAAAATACGAGAACTTTGTGAATGAGAACGTCACACAATTTCCCCATCGAAGTAATCTCTGCGTTAAATTCTTTGTCCCTGCCCCTATAAGACTGGCTCATTCATTGGCTGCCAGGTTTTTGTTTCTTTGCCATTAATGCATGGCCTCACGTGACACCTACTCAAGAAATACATGTAGCTTTTTGTATTTTTTGCCGAATTTTCTTACTAAACAGTATCGCAGAAACACTTAAATGGCGCATGCCTCGCATAAACACCATTGTTTTCGATTAAGAGATCAATCATGGTACGACGAAAAACAACGCCCCTTCTTACCTTGTGAGCCTGGTAATCCTTTCCTTTTCGTCTGTTCTCGAAAAAGACTTCGTCAAGCTGTACCTCTTTTCCTGTTCTCTGCCTGACACAACGAGCACGGACACATAGTTAGAAAACATTCAAAATTTGTCCACTCCTTGCTTATAAATCAGCAATCTCCGTGCCATCTTCCTTTGACCGTGCTCAGGAGCCGAATTGCATGTAGCCGTGGCAGGAAGGGTCGAAGTTGCTCAGCCAGACTGGCTTGCAAGCGCAGCCGTGAAGCAGCACGCGGGGTCAGGAATATATTTTCGGGAGCGTCGCTCCAGTGAACCGCTCGCTACGGGAGCTCGGGATGGAATGACCGGCCGCGTGGGGAGCGCTCCCCGACTCCCAGCACTCTCGCGTAGTCACGAAGGAGGCAGGGAGCGGTGCGGAGAAGAGAGCGAAGAGAGAAGAGGAGAGAGCAGCGAGGGGAACCAAAGAGGCATAGAAAGGTGGGCGCGGTGAGGCTCAGCGTCAGAAGAACGAGGAAGTGAGGTTAGGAAAGGACGCGGAAGCGAATGGATAGGTTAGACAAATGGCTTGGCTCAGCGCAGCGGTGAAGGGGAAAGAGTGGGCTCGTTATCGGGATTCTGAAGACTAGGAGTGTGGAAACAATAAGGAGGAGAAGAAACGCGCTAGAAGGCAGAGGGGAAGATGCTTCGACCTGTACTTACATGTCCTTTTCGAGCCAGAAGAAAAAAAAACGACGCACGTGAGAAGAATGTTGTTTACATATTTTCGTGATGAAAAGGTAGGCGGGACCTGAGCATGCTTTTTAACTTGTCCACTGTGTATTATGAATTCGCATCTGGGGTTTCTCTTTTTGCTGGTTTCTGTATCGCAGTTTAAAATTTACAACTTATCAACTGTTCGCATACTTTTTTTCCTAGCGCACTGGCCTGGTAAGAAATCGATATGGTTCGCGGTGTTTGTAGCTGCACAAAACATTGTTTAGTATCAAGGCCTGTCAAAAATAAGAGTGCGGATGAGTGGCGCTGAGGAAGATAATGGAGGAGTAAGCGGCGAAGTGGATGGAGCATCGACATTGTAATCAAGACGGAAAAGGGATTGTTCCCCGCTGATAGAGAAAAAACTCAGCAGAAAGCACGGGCATGTAGCCGATCGGCGCCCGTCAAAGGGCGAAGCGATGGGCTCTATACTTCAGCGCCTCATTTTCGTGTCACTTTTTCCGTACTTCCTTTTTTCCCGCCTGCCAGGTCTCATCTGTCACCATTTTTTTCCAAGACACGCCCAGGGGGATGCAGGGAAGGGAGAAGGGAGCGTTACGGTTGGCCATTTAGAGGCGACGTCTTTCAAGGACTCTATTTTTTTCTAGTCTTTCTTTCTTTCTTCCACCTGTTTCTTTCTATCATTTAACCTTTATCTCCCCACTGCGAATATCATTCTTGCTAAGAAGACTATTAAACAACTTCCGGCGTTTTTTTTTGTTTTTGTTTTTAAGTTGGCTTCAGGCTTCTCCTCATATGACCCCATTTCACTTATATCACGAACCGGTGCAAGGTTATGCTGGTGTGTGCAATGATCAACAAATTTTAGACTTAGGTGTGTTGAACAAGAGTGCTTTCTTTCAGTCTTTATTTTTTGCAGTGCCTGAGTGTAACCACCATATTCAACATCATCTACCATTTCTTTAGGGCCTCACACGTTGTTTCTGTACGAGGCCTCATATTCCTAACATCCTTCTTTCGATTATTTCTCTCCTTGGTCTCCGACTTGTTAACAACAACCAAGCCTTCCACCCTCTCTCGATTCAATGTTCTCTTAGCACCAAATTTAAGCAAGGATTCGACGGCGTATACTCGGCTCCTAGCTTGCTCTTCGCTCCGTTTGCGTCGAGGCGGCATGCCCTTTTGACCGTTTGGTGCTGATTGTGAGAGTTGTGACGCTGGGACTAAATCGACCCGGCCTTCACTTGGTAGCGTGCAGAGACTCCGGGTTGATGAAGGATTGAATCTTCGAAGTTGGTAAAATATATACAAGCAGGTTTATGGCACTTTGAGAAAACTTATTTACATGAAAAAAGGGTACATCAGCAAAATGGCAAGCGTTAAGAGTTCATAGCGAGAAGCGTCTGGATGAGCCGTTTACCCAGGGCTCAGAGCGTCATTTCGTGCTCTGCAACGTCCCTAAATCCCCTATGACCAGCGCCTCTCTGAAGATGCTGACCAATCAGTTCCAGGGCACACCCCTCAGATATCGGCAACCAATCGAACACATCACTGCACTGGTGGTCTGATGCACTGACTGGTCCAGTATTGTTTCGTCGGGCGTGGTCACTTGTTGTCGGCTAGAGCTTGGGAACGGCGAGAAGGTCAATTTCGATTCTTCTTCAAAGATCCGCTATGTTGGTTCCGGCAAGTGGATTTCCTTCTCAGAAACCCAAGGGTACGTGCGCGCCACGAATATTGCTCCCAGCATTGTCCCTTTCCGGCAATTGCAACTCTTTCCTGCATTCACGGGAAATCCTCTAATGGCCGTAATCCTCATGCTCCTTTCTTCTCATGTACGTCAGCGGACGTGTCACTCCGATCGTCTCCTTTGGACAATAGGCATTCCTCACTTGACAATAGCGCCTCTCGACGGGAAGGGTGAACAGTTGAACAAAAGCACTTCCGGCTATTTCTCACAGGGCGACGTTTCTTTGTATTTTTCTTGACGTTCCCTTGACAGGGCCAACTTGGCAGTTGTAGGGTGACGACAAAGCAAAGCGTGCTCACACAAAAAGATTCATGGGAACACGCTCACTTAGAGCCCTTGCACAAACAGCACATATCAATACCATGCCCACAGGAGCACAATAGTGCGCGCAAGCGCGGACCATGCACGGTCACAACAGCCTCCTCCCCCGCCAAAAGAGTCATGGAGGGCAGCAGTCGCAGCTGCTGCATGAAGAGACGACTTAATGGCCTGCGCATGAACGTTTGAAGCTCGCTGTTGCTTGTCGCGTTGTCTTGATTGTCGTAGGCCAAATTGCTTGAGCTGTATCTGAAACTCAACCACAGATCTAAGCACGCACTCGGCTCCCGTCTGAAGAGACCAGGTCAAAAGAAAACTGCCATTGTTGTCCGAGAAAAGCCCACACTCAAGACGCTCAGGACCCACGTATGCCTAGAAAACCAAACTTGCTGCTTTACATAGTCACATATATACAAGCGCACGAAAAAAAAAGAACCTGAGTATCAATTTGGATACATGGTGAGGAGCACCTCGGACCGCTTAGAAACAGCGGCTAAGCGCGTCCGCATTCCCATTTAACTTCCCCTTTTTGTATCTTATTTCAAAATTGTACTGCTGTAAAATCAAGCTCCACCTCAGAAGGCGACTGTTCTTCGATGTCGCAGTTTGCAGCCAAGCCAGGGGACAATGGTCCGTCTCTACGGCGAATTTGGTCCCTTCAAGATAGCACTGCAATTTTTGAATGCCCCATAAAATGCAAGCGCACTCTTTACGCCTACCGGGGATTTTCACTGCGTAGTTAGTGTTAGAAAGCTTTGCAACGACTTCAGCAGGTCATTCCCACTGTACTTCGAGCTTATTCTGCCTTGAGCTTGTCAGCAACATCACCTGGTCCCCGATACAAAACGTCCTTTGACGGGCTGACTTATCATAGTACACTTTGGAACGAGCCTGGACTGACTTCATGCTGGCCTCAACGAGTTCCTTAGTGTTATGTAAGCGATTCAGGAGGTTCAGAATGAATTCTACTACTGTTGGGTCTTCTCCGCGCCTCTCCCAGGCTTCGCGCACCATTCGCAAAGGTGAGCGCAGTCACCTTCCGTACACCAACTCGGCTGAGCTAAATCCAGGGGATTCGTGCGGCACTGACCGCAAAGCGAAAAGTGCTGCAGACAGGCAGGTATCCCATTCGCGCTCGTTTTCATAGCACAGTCCCCTCAGGATGCGTTTGAGAACAGAATGCCATCTTTCTACTCTGATGCTCTGCGGATGGTGGATCGAGCTGTGCACTACCTTAATGCCGCATCGCTCGAGAAATGAGGTGGTGAGGACACTTGTGAAAGCGCTACCCTGATCACTTTGGAGCTCGGAAGGGAATCCAACTCGTGCAAACACTGACAGCAGCGAATCCACTATACACCTACGAACGTCACCTCGCGCAGCGGAACAGCCTCTGGAAACTTTGTGCCTGGGCATAACATAGTGAGGATATAGCACTCCGACTCTGTCACAGGAAGTGGCCCAACTACACCTATTACTAACCGGTGAAACGGCTCGGTAGTGATTGGTACTAACACCATCGGAGCTTTCCACTTATCTTGCGCCTTTCCAACCCGCTGGCATGTGTCGCATGACCGTACAAAAATTTCCGTGTCCTTAAAACATCCAGGCCAATAGTATTCTTGCAACAGCCTCTGCTTTGTTTTCCTTATTCCAAGATGACATGACCACGAGCTGCCATGGGAAAGTCGCAGTACGTCTTCGCGGTACTTTTGGGGAACGACTAATTGGTCCCGCTCTACTCCGCGCTTATCCTTGAATAAGCGATACAGCACTCCCTTTCTCATCTCGAAAGAAATATTCTTTGCTGTATTAGTGGCGCGGTGGCGCTCCCTTATCTCCTGTATCTTGGGCTTGCTTCATAGCTAAGTCCTCTCGGGTTCCATTTAGAAGTCTCGTGAGATTACTAGACACTGGCGGCAAGAGGTTACTCTCAAGAACGTCC
This sequence comes from Amblyomma maculatum, assembly GCF_055883805.1. Classification (NCBI taxonomy): domain Eukaryota; kingdom Metazoa; phylum Arthropoda; class Arachnida; order Ixodida; family Ixodidae; genus Amblyomma; species Amblyomma maculatum. The sequence goes on along the minus strand of NC_139353.1, from coordinate 11,559,068 downwards.
TCATTCCGCGTCTCATCAAGCTCACTTTTAAGTTGACTTATCTGAGATGCCTCGCTCTCAAAGTTTTCTGACCCGCTATCTTCCGCATCGACCACTGTTTTAACTGCCGTTTCCTCCGCTGTGGAATTTTCTGGAATGAGCAGTGTAGCTAGTTCTCGCGCCTTTGAACGTGTTAGGGCTTGCACAACTATGTCTCCGAAAAGGACGCCCCTCTTTCGCAGCAGCATGTCCGATTTCTTGGAAAACAAATACGGATAGCACTTAGGAAGCTTTCCTGAAACGGCAGCCTCGGTTGTTAACTCGCTGAAAGGGCCCTCGATGACCACGTTCGCCATTGGCAAGCACACACTCTGTTCCTCCACTACCTGGCGGATCCATGCACACTGTCCTGTATAGTCGGAAGGCGATACATACGCCGGATGGACAACATCCATCGTTGCGGCCGAATCGCGCGGTACCTTACAAGGCTTCCCGTTGACTACTAGGTCATGCATGTAGGGTTCCAAAAGCTTCATGTTTTCATCGCATTCACTGACATAAGAGAAAGCAATCTTTTCTTTCCGGCAGTTGACGGCAATGTGACCCTGCTCATTACACCTAAAGCATGTGAGCGGCTTCCTAGCCTCAAGCTTGTTCTTTGTGTTCTGCGCGTTGGTCACTTCCCCACTTTTCTCACTGCCGTCCTTTCTAGGGAGTTTCCCTGAAGAAGCCTTCCTTTCTTCGTTTGCAACTCTAGCAAAGTGCCTTTCCCGGCGGTTATTCACACTCAACTTGGCATTGCGGGACCTATCCACTGCTGGGTTGCTGAATTGTCGGCGCGAAGCGTACTGCTCAAAGAGTTCGGCAGCTTCAGTTGCCGTCTTAATGTCGCCTCGGTCCTGTAACCAATTTCTTTCTTTTTCTGGGAGGCAGTTATAATACTGCTCCAAAAGAATTCGCTCGACTACAACGTCCCTATCACTGTAGGAATCAGTGCTCTTTAGCCACTCGCCCAAATTGACTCTTAAATTGTACAGGAATTCAGGGTAACTCTCGTCCCTGGACTTAGTAGCGTTCCGAAAACGTTGTCTGAACGCCTCGGCGCTAAGCCTATACTTTCTCAGAAGGCAAGCTTTGACCTTCTCGTAGTTGTCCGCGTCCTCCTTGCTTAGCCGCGCGACAACCTCCGCTGCCTCGCAGGGCAGAACCATCAATAATCTCTGAGACCAAGTGTCTCGCTGGAAGGACAGTTTTTCGCAGGTTCGCTCAAAGTTAGCCGGATACAGACCGATATCCCCTGATATCACAAATGGCTGCATGTACTTTGACATCTTGAAATCTGCCTCCTTGTTGAGAAGAGGTACCGCAAACTGGGGACAATTGCCCGACCTCTTGCTCAACTCTCCTTCTAATTTCCGGAGCTCAATTTCTTGCTCCAGCTTTATTGCTTCTCTCTCAATTTCACGCTCACGCCTCTTTTCCTCTTTTTCCCGCTCTTTCTGCTGTCTGAGCTGCTCCTCCTTTTTTTGTCCGATGAGGTTCCATGCTTCACTGAGCTCCTCATCATCGGTTCCCAAATCAGTGATTGCCTTTAAAATCAAGGGTTTTTCGTGCCAAACCACTTGTATCAATTCCCAAGTCCTCACACAATAGCAACAGTTCCGGTTTCTGCAGCTTTTGTAGGTCCACGATCGCTCCCGGTGTCGGCTACTTCCAAAACAACTGTGCAAACTACCAAACCTAAAGGCGTTTCAACACTCTTTACCAGTTCTAAAATCTAACCCTGTTCTAGAACCTGGTCCACATCAAAAGAAAAGCCAAGCACTCACCCACACATGCGATCGATGTTCCGAGCTGCTCTCTTGTTGGCCGATTGTTGCTCCTGCTTGTTGCTTTAGATGCCACCTCCGATCACCAGGTGTTGTGGCTTGTAGCTTCAGATGCCACTTCCGATCACCAAATGTTGTGGCTTGTAGATTCTGATCCACCTCCAATCACTAGATGCTGAGGCTTGTAGATTCACATCCCACCGCTGGTCACCAGTTGTTGTGACGCTGGGACTAAGTCGACCCGGCCTTCACTTGGTAGCATGCAGAGACTCCGGGTTGATGAAGGATTGAATCTTCGAAGTTGGTAAAATATATAGAAGCAGGTTTATTGGCACTTTGAGAAAACTTATTTACATGAAAAAAGGGTATATCAGCAAAATGGCAAGCATTAAGAGTTCATAGCGAGAAGCGTCTGATGAGCCGTTTACCCAGGGCTCAGAGCGTCATTTCGTGCTCTGCAACGTCCCTAAATCCCCTATGTCCAGCCCCTCTCTGAAGATGCTGACCAACCAGTTCCAGGGCACGCCCCTCAGATATCGGCATCCAATCGAACACATCACTGCACTGATGGTCTGATGCACTGACTGGTCCAGTATTGTTTCGTCGGGCGTGGTCACTTGTTGTCGGGTAGAGCTTGGGAACGGCGAGAAGGTAAATTTCGATTCTTCTGCAAAGATCCGATATGGTGGTTGCGGCAAGTGGATTTCTTTCTCAGAAACCCAAGGGTACGTACGCGCCACGAATATTGCTCCCAGCATTGTCCCTTTCCGGCAATTGCAACTCTTTCCTGCATTCACGGGAAATCCTCTAATGGCCGTAATCCTCATGCTCCTTTCTTCTCATGTACGTCAGCGGACGTGTCACTCCGATCGTCTCCTTTGGACAATAGGCATTCCTCACTTGACAATAGCGCCTCTCGACGGGAAGGGTGAACAGTTGAACAGAAGCACTTCCGGCTATTTCTCACAGGGCGACGTTTCTTTGTATTTTTCTTGACGTTCCCTTGGCAGGGCCAACTTGGCAGTTGTAGGGTCACGACAAAGCAAAGCATGCTCACACAAAAAGATTCATGTGAATACGCTCACTTAGAGCCCTTGCACAAACAGCACATACCAATATCATGCCCACAGGCGCACAATAGTGCGCGCAAGCGCGGACCATGCACGGTCACAACAGAGTACATACAAGCCCGGTTAGCTTCTTTTTTTTTGTACGCAAGCTTGCCATAAGGTATATTATAGAAACTCATGTAAATGGTTTTCCGTTAGCTTCTGAATAACTTTTGTCACAAACCGGCTTTTCTAGTCACACTTTTGATTTCGGCTCTGTGTGTGTGTGTGCGTGCGTGCGTGCGTGCGTGTGTGTGTGTGTGTGTGTGTGTGTGTGTGTGTGTGTGTGTGTGTGTGTGTGTGTGTGTGTGTGTGTGTGTGTGTGTGTGTGTGTGTGTGTGTGTGTGTGTGTGTGTGTGTGTGTGTGTGTGTGTGTGTGTGTGTGTGTGTGTGTGTGTGTGTGTGTGTGTGTGTGTGTGTGTGTGTGTGTGTGTGTGTGTGTGTGTGTGTGTGTGTGTGTGTGTGTGTGTGTGTGTGTATGTGTATGTGTGTGTGTGTGTGTGTGTGTGTGTGTGTGTGTGTGTGTGTGTGTGTGTGTGTGTGTGTGTGTGTGTGTGTGTGTGTGTGTGTGTGTGTGTGTGTGTGTGTGTGTGTGTGTGTGTGTGTGTGTGTGTGTGTGTGTGTGTGTGTGTGTGTGTGTGTGTGTGTGTGTGTGTGTGTGTGTGTGTGTGTGTGTGTGTGTGTGTGTGTGTGTGTGAAGTTACAATCGACATTTAACTATAGCTTCAATAATATGTCGAATATTGAAACATTAGCAGATGCAGGAAAGCATGCTGGTCCGATATTCTGCCCTCATTAGGCGTCATATATTCTGAAATTAACCGAAGTATTATGAAGCAACTGAATAGGGGCAAAAGAAAATATTAGTGAAAAATATTTTATATTCACATTGTGCATACTCTGTTTTCGCGCAGATGAATGATATTCGTTGTCCTACACAATGCCACCCAACGTCTACGTCTAACTTTTCTTCCCTTAAATACCACCAAAGCTTTCGTGACAATCATTGTTAGTTTTGCCTGTTTATATACCTTTGTGAATCCCGTAGTCGATTGCTTGAAATGATCGAGCTCAACTTAGAGGCATTTCGTTCTTCGAACATCAGCATGTCATACAGTTCATTTCAGTTCAGTTCAGTCGTTCAGTCATGTCCGACTCTTCGTGATCCTATGGACCATATCACGCCACGCTTTCCGGTCTCTCACTATCTTCCTAACATCACATAACTTCATCTGCAGCGCCTCGAGGATGCCATCTAACCATCGCGTTCGCTGCCTACCCCTTCTCCGGCGACCCTCAACCTTTCCCAACATCAAATCTTTCTCCAGCGACTTTTCTCTTCTCATCAGATGACCAAAGTAGCTGAGCTTTAACTTTAGAATTTGACCCACCAATGAGCAGTCAGTATTTATGGTCGACAATATCGACTGATTTAATCTTTTGGCCGTCCGAGGAACTCTCAAGAGTCTCCGCCAGCACCACAATTCAAACGCGTCAATTCTTCGGCGGACAGCCTTCTTCACAAAACTCTACTAACCTCTGCCCAGCTTCATTTGGGTCGCCAAGTCCGAACTTTCCTGTAATTCCGGATATTTCTTCACTCCCCGCCTTAGCATTCCAGTCTCCTATGAGAAAAAGGATGTCTGATGATGGAGTGTGGTCTAAAAGGCATTGCAGGTCACCATAAAATCTCTCAGCGTCAGCTTCTTCAGCAGCAGTGGTTGGTGCATAAACTTGGATAACTGTTATTTTGAAAGGGTGACCTTGGATCCGGAGTGAAATCATTCAGTCGTTTTTAGGGTTGTATCCTAGCACTGATTTGCCCATTCTTCTTCTGTTTACTAAGAGTGCGACCCCACTCCTTCTCTAGGATTCGTGCCCACAATAAAAGACATAATGGTCGCCGGAATTAAATTCTTCCATTGCCGTTCCACTTGAGCTCGCTGAAACCCAAGATATCAATGTTCAATCTGTCCATTTTTCGCTTGATGACATCCAGTTTACCTTGCGTCATAGATTTTACATTCCATGTTGCTATGTGATATATCTCCTTGCAACATCGGACTTTCCGGTCACTTCCCGACACATCCACAACTGAGCGTCCTTTTGGCTTTAGCCCAGCCGCTTCATTCATCCTGGAGCTGCTAGGAATCGCCCTTTGTTCATCCCCAGTAACATGTGGGACACCTTCCAACCTGGGGGGGCTCATCTTCCAGCGCCATATCATTAATGCTATTGTAACTGGTCATAGGGTTTTCTTGGCAGGAAATACTAGAGTGGGTTGCCATTACCTTCTCCAGTGAATCACATTTTGTCAGAACTCTCTGCCGTGACCTGTCCACTTAGGTGGCCCTACACAGCAGAGCTCACGATTTCATCGAGTTTCGCAAGCCCCTCCACCACAACAAGGCAGTTATCTATGAAGGGGATACAGTGCAGGCCCCATGAATTTTTAGAGCTTGGCCAGACTTTTCGGTTTAGACTCCTGTTGTGTGTACGTCGGGTTCAGCAGTGGCAGTTCAATACATCTGCGCAGCCTTTCCAACAGCCCCTGCGGTCTTTATACGCGTTGCATTACTTAAGCACACCAAATTACGCTTGCATGTTGTTCTTTGTAATGATGTTTAATACATTACTATACTTCTGTCATCACGCAGCATTCCCATATGACCACTACATAATTTCCGGTTGGATTTTGTATCTAACTCTTTTGGTTTAAGGAGTCTAGTGGCGACTATGGTCTTTTAAATCAGTATAAGCCCCGTCAGGTATGAAGATAACTGCTACATAATAACACTTACTTCATTGTTTGTGAGTCCACTTCTTAAAGCAGGCTGGATAAAATGTTTCATGGAAATAAAAATCACGCAGAATAGATTTTATGAGGGTTAATTTCGCACCTCAGGTAACGCATACTTAACTTTGTCATCATAGCCGTCGGTCAGTTATTGAAACCGAAATCGGGGAAACAAGAAATAGAGTTATAAATTAATAAACACCTATCGAAACGAATACCGTGTCCTTGTCCATGCTTGCTGACATCCTACGCATCATTACGAAGGAGGGAACACGAAACGAAACATTTGACGCCGATACTTCTTATAACTAGTAAGCATTTCAAAATGCACGCCTTGATTTTTTGTTCTCAGAAAATAAAGACCGCATTTATACCCAAATAACATAACTTCCAGGTTCTTGCTAGGCAAGCTCTTCTTTTTAATGTAGTGATCTTAGCTACGAATTCTGCTACAGCTATTACTGGCCCAACGTTGCGTGACAGTAGTTGAATGCAGCACATAGGTCGATTGAAAAATAGCCTTTTTCGAAAGACTTTCACGGGTCAGCCAGCTGCCCAAGCATTCTTCACGCAGTCATTATTTCCAAGCATATGACGCTATTGGAACGTTCTTCCTTTGTATACCACGCTGGAGGCCACATTTTGAATTTATTACTGTAAATAAACTTCTGAGTGTTGTCATAAAAGTGCTTATCGAGGACATAAGTCGTATTTTGATGAGCACAGGTCATATGTTATTATTCCTGGCAGACCTAAGTAATGCTCCATACTTGGTTATTCGACTTATCTCGCAACTGTACCTCAGGCTAGTCGTGGCGGAAGAAACCAAGTCTGTCCTGCCGAGCTTCTTGTTTTTGTAATGTGCTATGTCCTGACAGCACTTTTTATTAATTCTTTACATTCAAGCTTATCGTTTCAAACTACATCGTTTTACTTCTGCTCCTCTTGGCAGGTGAATTACTGAAATTAAAGTAGCATTCCCCTATTCGATTTCAATCTCTTTTTTTCTTTCCTTTCTGAACATTGACCCACGAAATGCCACGCTTCACCTTTCGCTTGTATGACTGGCTGCGGTATACAACTTCTCTATCGCGACAATCGCAGAGAAGTAAGATGGGCAATTTGAATAAAGCATAAATATCACCGCTGCTTTGCACCAAACGATTAAAAGTGCTGGCATCTTTTTTTGTTTTTTCATATTATATAAGAACAAACATGCATTAAATGCTGGTAAATATGATAAACGCTAAATGGGTGCCAAGCTCACAGTATGTTGCTGCCTGATGGGCTAAGCTCGAGAACCCAGCCTTACAGCATTATGACCCACAGCAGCTATTCGTTGGTTACAGCGCCTGAGCGAACAAGTTCGAGTCAATGGGTTTTACATGCATGGCCACGATGGCCCACAGAACGAATGAAAGCCAAATGTGGAAAATGCCTCAGTGGATACAGACTTGCAAGTTGAAAACCATTGCGCTATCGAAATGAACCCAGAATGCTCCACTGCTGCAGACCACGATGCCCATTTCGCGCATGATAACCTCGTTAACCTAACTTGATTATGAACTGTCATGTATGTGTACCCCCCCCCCCCCCCCTCCCCTTGTTAACAGAGTAAAAGCCGCAATACTCTGCAATATGTATAATTTTGCCAGGTCGAGCTGAACTACTTGCATCGTCTTTTATATTCCGCAGTAGCAATGGTTTCACACAAGTTTGTTGGAGATAGCAAACACAACCTACTCAACTGGAGCACCCTTTCCTCCCAAAACAACACCGAGCAATCACTACACTGTTTACTTTCCCTACTGTAAGCAGGAACTAGCCTATTTACTTTTCCCAATGTAAGCAAGTGGAGCTGCCGAACCAAAATCGATTCGGTGTCATAGCTACGGGTTCCTCGCTGCATCTGCTATCGGAAGAGGACACCAAACCTCGCCTCCGTTATTGTTATTATTGCTTTTGGCGTCATCGGCATTGCCATCGCAGTGTTAGTCGTCTTTGCGTTTAAGCTGTAGTTTTTTATTCTACTGCTGTCGTGGTCGTTGATGCCATTGTGTTTATTTTCGTTCTTCTTTTATCTTATATTTTACCTTTTTGCTATCTGCGTTGTTCTCAGACGGATGCCATATGGCAACCGCGTAGGCTCGGTGGCCGGCCAGGGAGATCGGGTAGCAAATGCTGGTCGGTCAGCCAGCGAGCGATTGTGAACAGGGCAGAACTCACGTTTGACGGAACGAAGTCGGGCCGGAACCAAAGCGAGAGAAAAAAAGATTATTCGTTCTCTTTCTCAAACCGTTTCGTTTCCGTGCCGCCTCGTATCGTCTGAAGAAAGGCGCGATATATCGGTTTTGCTTTCTTTTCGCTCTTCCTTCTTCAGCGATAACAGAATGAGATTGCGTCGCCATGATCTGTAGACTCTGCTAGAACGACACAGCCTCTCTCATCCATTTTCCTTTGATTAGAAAGGTTTAAGGAAGATCACCCTGTATTTGGGTCGGCTTGTGACCTTCTCAAACTGCCGAACCCTCCAAAAATGTTCAGTATAAAAAAAATTGTAATGGCCTTTTATGCACGGGCATCGCATCAGGTATGACCAGTGTACTAATCTCCATATCTTAAAAGGCAAGCCCTCTGTTGACTGTGAGGCCATCGTTGCCAGAAGAGATGAGAAAGTTTTTTAACGATACTTGACGGATATTCGTTCAGGCTACCATGGTAAACAAGATGAGAATAAAAACTGGTGAAAGGTGATATTAAATGGAAAGGCGAAATTGAAGTTGCTCTCGCAGCCAGCCTTCACCTACACAACTGAACGCAACGCATCTCAAAAGGATCGGTGGGGCCACCGAGGCACGTTCTTTCAGCTCCGTTGACGTCAGGCCTCATGAGTCCTATTTTAAATAATTATTAAGCAAATAAATAAAGATAAAAAATATCTGCACAAAGTAATGTGTCAAGAAAAACTGAGGCTGCTGAAGGGGCCTATTAAAGCTTAAGCACCCCGCGAACTTTCCAAACTCGACTGCCTAATCACCATATCTGGCGTTGATTTAATAAAAGAAAGTGTTCCATACGCTGCGTACTAGTGGATGCTATTTTTATTTCTTGCCGCAGTAAACCGATATATACATGATGTAGGTCGTATCATAACGCTCTGAAGGAAGGGAATCCAGTTTGTAATTGCGTTATAATGGCAGCTTTCGTTTCGAAATTTCATAAAGCTCGTTTAACATCGCATAAAAAACGCAGGCCTGGACGTAGCTTTTTTTACCTCTATTAATTTTGGAATGACGGAGAGACGAGGCCTACCGGCACCGGCACAAAGATGCTTGATCATCGTTTTAACGAACCATGTGAATTTGGGCTCAGGTGTTCGCAAAATTCCGGCAACCTCGTCGTCTGTTTGTCCGCTGGGCGGGCTGCATTGTGTGTGTGCCGCGTGCTGGTGGGTCGCTACGCTGAAATGTGAGCTCAGTGCTGTGTAACTTTAAGCCTTGCCCTGCTCTTTGAATGTCCGTTACACGAGCGGTGCCATTGAAAGCCGCCTGGCGGTCCTTTTAGAAGCTGCCTTAGAAGGAGAACAAGAAGAACAAGAAGACTGGCCAATTTACGCTCTCTCGTCATACTCTTAAAGAATGGGCTTAAGTGTTCCCAATAATGCAGCACCTTACACTCATAGGGCGTGATAGGGGAATAATGTAGCAGGAACAAAAAAAGCTTCCGCCGTTGCTGTCGCAATTAAACTAACCTTAGTCAGAGTAAACCACAACTAATTTGTTTAGTATTCTCTGTCTCAGCCAGCTTACGTAGCTTGGTGTAAGCGACTCCTAAGGGTGAGCTGCTTTATTAGCGGGAATTTTCATATAGTTCCTGGGCGGAAACTTAACTCGTGCAAATTAGCTGGAGTACGTATAAAACAGGACCGTCTACTGACCATCTTGAGGTAACAAACGCGATAACAACGTCCCCAATGCTGGATGTCTGAAACGTACCTTTAGTGAAAGACACGGTCTCAGCTAGGCCATACCAGAGCAACGAATTATCCAGACATTGCCACAGCGGGAGTAGGAGACGTTTGTACTCGGACCAAAATTAACGAAGATAGAGCAAGTACTCAAGGCGTGGCTGAAAGCAGCAGGCCACGGCTTCCTTTGCCGAATTGCAGATGTAACCACAGCACAGATACTTCTTTAAAGTCGATTCGGAGAGTCTGGTCCTTGGTTGATAGCACGCGGATTTCGCTGACTAACTCTATTTATTTGTTATTTAGCAACGCTACGATTGTAGCGGGCGTTCTGTGCAACAGCATAATTCACAAAACGTGCCATTTTGCCGCCTCAGTGCTTGTTGCGGTCACTGCCCGATGTTGCGCAAGCTTCAAACGCTTTGAAGCGAAATTTCGCGCCCGCTAAAAACAGCCGCAACTATGACATCGAGGCTCTTTCATTCTGCACACTTATCAAAGTTTCATAGATTATAATCGATAAAATAAATGGTTAACTGATTGCAGCTAGTGCACACTGAGGAAGAGGAAAAGAGGAGGGAGATGGAGAGATGTACAAAGTGAGGGTAGGCGTTGACATCTTAAATGTGCACTGAGCGAAATTTTGAGACCGTATTTTAATCCCGGGAGAGCGATCTTCCCACCCTGAGCATGTTTTTCCCAGAAATCGCAGAAAACGTCCAGGATCCCGCCGTGTTTTTAACTCACCGCAGAGTGCAGGAGTCACCCAATACGCACAGTGCTCTTCAGTCAAACGCGTGGTGGTTAGCTTCTCTATTCGGCGGAGTAACCAGCGGAGTGATCTTGTGAGCATATAGTCCGCTTGCTTCGGCCTTGTTGTTTCGAAGATATATGTTCTCTGAATCCCAAATAAGTAGCAATTCTATCAAAATATTATTTACGACGTGTTCAAAAACATTTGATTTAACTGTCTTTACGGGTTAGAGGATTTTTGTCGGCCACTGCAGAGTGATAAGATTACTTCTAGCAAAAGCAATGAATCCGCGCGTATATTTAGTTCTGTATGGGCTTAATTTGCGCCTATGTTGTCTGCAACAAAGGCCATTATTCACATGAACTATAAAATCAAAATAAAAGTGAATACCAAACTTTTCATCCCTCTCGTTTGATATACCTTTAATCCAATGCCCTTCTTGGAGCGTCCGGAACGCAAAGCGCACCATTTGATCGAATGATTGATTGGGTTGAGGGATAACTCGATTACTAAGCTTCATACCAGATGGACAGCCCTCATGGATTTTACCTGTGCTTGACAGACCAAAGCAGTACCAGACCTGAGGGTAAAATCAGCAATGAAATAAATTATTAAGCGATGTTATATTTAGGCACACTGTAGTTGGACGCTCTGGACGTAAACACAAAACTATCATTCACGGGTGTATTTAGACTCCTTCATTCAGCCACAGTGTTGTAATACTTGTATTCAATCCGCAATTCAGGACTCGCGCGGCGAATGCCACCGGCACTCAGACACACCGGGAATTCCCTTCTAAGGTTTCCCTATTTGGTCCCATATATCTTGGCAGCCCCATTAGCGCCTTGTCCCTAATCCTCCCGAAGTTCTAGGAATGGTAATTTTGGACTATATACTGCTTATAATTAAAATTTTACAGCACTGAAAGTTTCAACGGTCAGTGTAAGAAACCAAAAACTATAATTGATCACATTGTAATTTTATGGTCGATAGCGAAAACTATTTTAGTGAGCAACGGCAAAATCTAATGACGTAATTATGTATGACGCTCAATATACTTAATTAGGTATTTTTAATTTCAACCGATTCCGAAGACAGCTGCCTGAAATTAAAAGCTTTAAGATACGTAATGTCCCCCCCCCCCCCTCCCCTAGCATATTGCTGTTATTTTTAACGATCCATCACTAAAGCTTACTCCTTGCGCTGGTTATGCATCAGGAAAAAAAAAACGTTCCATACTACTTCGGCGACTTCAGAGCGGCTTGGATGACCACCGCATTTTGCTGCAATAAAGCGAATGAAAAATAACTCGCCATACTAGTCTAAGACTTCGTTACAAGATTCCGCGAAAGCTGTTACTGAAAATGTATCTCTCCACAACAGCGTCCCTCCGTCCTGGAGCGATAGCGTTCAAAACCTGGCTATACAGAAAATGCAACGTTATTGTCGGCGTTGAGAATGAAAAGTCACCAGCACACCTCTGACAGGTGGGAGCTTGCAGGTGATGTTCCCGGAAACGTATTGGTCAGCGGGCATTGTGATATCACGAGACCACGTGGCCGAAATGCCTGCAAACTCGGCTTCTTCTTTCAGATGAGAAAGTGAGATTGGGTTTGAAGCCTACGGGACCCTTAGATCCTTTATGTATGCCTTGAAGGCCCCATCGGGGACATTATACGTAAGAGGGTTAGGAAAGGGAGACAACGGTGTGGATATATATTCATACATGAGCGAGTAAACGAGAAACAAAAAAATAAGAATAATAAATTGAGCGGAAAATGTTAGGTCATTAAAACAATGCAAAAAAAAATGAAGACACCAAACAGAATTAAAGGAAAAGGAAATAAAAAACGACGTATATGTCAGAAAGAACCACACTGAGCATCTCGAGTTGCGCAGTTCAGGCTGCGCATTTTTCAGCCCTCTCCTCCTTCCAATGTAGGCCCCTTCCGGGTTATTCCCGTAGCAACCCGCGATTGAGCCATCCGCCGCTATGCCACCCGCTGCCTCTCATCATTTCCTGCTAGCCTTAGAAGGTGGCGCTTCGCTTTCCTGTCACCTGTCACGGCTTGCAGGCGGCTGGTTACGCCGGCAACTGCTGCGCCGACGAATACCATATTGCAAAAGGGTTGAAAGCTTCTTCTGTCCTTCTTCGTCTCAGTCCTCGTTTTTGTGGTGCCACAACAAGATGAATACCGTATACCTACGCTGCGCAATACATAAGCGGGTGCCTAAGAGCTGGGCTCTAAAACTGCAACGGCAGTTACACGCCGACTCTCTGAGGGTTCCAATATCAGATCTGGCCACAGACTTGATCAGACCGATTTTAGATATTGCAGCAACCCCGGACTGACCCAAGCTAGAATCGTGTGCCCCCCTTCCCCCTCCTTCCCCCTTTTTTTAGCCAAATAACATAAATCTCTCACAATCACATCCGTCATTCTGAATGCAAAAAAAAAAAAAAAAGATAATAATAATAATCCAATCTCCGTACTTGGAAATGCTTGCTCGAAACAGTGCGTATTTGTAGCGATTTACGGCCTGAAGGAGCTTCGTAGCCTGCCCTTGTATAAGCTACGTCTTCAGGGAAACCTAACCCGGTCCTAGAGCTCACTCCTGAACTAGAAGCTCGTTATTGCTCGTGAAGGGGGCCAAGCTGCGGCACACCTGGGCTACCACAACACGCTGCGGCCGCGCTTTGACACGCTGCCTCCCACTCGGTTCCAGGTATTACCAACATCCCTCACCCGCTTGGTTGTTTATAGGTAACTCTCGGGAGTATCATATAGGTCAAGTTTCGGGGATATTTACCCTAAAAAAATAACTTCAGAAAAAGTAGGGAAAGCCCGAGCATGGCAAAGCGCATATGGCAGGAGATGAAGTCCTCATCATTAGTCTTTGTTGACTGTAAGACAGAGACATAGCTTTATTAATTATTATCTGCCTTGGGCCAACCTAAACCGCCTAAACCTCGCGAGCCTCAAAATCACATTCGCCCACCTCACCCCCCTCCATCTTCTGCTATGCTTGCCTTTCTTGGAGTCTTTCTTTTGTAACCCTTAACGCACGTGTCGATCACCAGTGGAGCGAACGGCGATAGCGTTGACCTAGGGGAGCAAATGGAATCACGTGACTACTCTTACTGCTGCTGGAGCAGACGCTCAATAGAATTCGTGCGTTTTAAACATTAATAGTCGCGCTTTTTTCTGTAGTTCTGCTTGATAACGAGTTCCAGCATTGCAATTTTTGATCTTGCATCGTTGCTGAGGTTACTGAAGTTTATTTAAGCCGTTTCCAAGGTCCGTTATTACTCTGTATCCGGACGTACAGTCGACGTATCCGGACGCAAGCTCCCATTGCTACCCGAAAAACAAGCTCACGGAATCTTCCTTACGCAAGATTTGAATGGGACAAGAAACGAGTTGTCATTCTCGTGTGTGCAGCAGACATTTCAGCCAGCGAGCCGTTGTCCACGGAGTTCGCACTAAATAGTTCAGTGAGTAGCGGCAGATGTAGCGGCGCGCCTGTTTTGGGAAGCTAACGAATACGTATTGGGAAGCTAACGAATACGTATTGGGGAGCTAATGAGTACGTATTGCTTGCAAGATGAAAACGATGCTGCCTTCACGGAGTAGTACGCTCCCAAAACAAGGAAGAATCATGCGAAAGACAGGTCTCATTCTTCTGAATGAAGGCGTTGACACGGAAGTTTCGCTGAAGTCAACTAAAAATTCTGCAGCGACGGGCAGCGGTATGCATTATGAGTAGTCTCCAGGCAGCGTCTGCAGTATAAAGAAAACACTGGAGGAGCATCAGCTTTGGTTGAATAAGGGGAAAGGGTGCAATTTGCCTTCATATTGCGGCGCATGCTCTTCGGATGCCTGATAAACCATGCCGGCCTCTACTGCCTAACCAAATCTTGAAACTAGACACCATGTGAGTTGGCAGAGGCTTTTTGATAGAACGTTCTGGTGATAAGTGATTACGTGATCTGTCCTATCAAACTGCATAAAAATAAAAGAAAGTTGCTGACATGTGCGCTGTAGACAATGGCATAAAAATATAAATAAGTGCTTTTTTCTGAATAAAGTCAGTCGCGAGTATGTGCCCCTCCTTGTGCCCTTCTCGTGCGTGTCTTTATTAAGGCGAAAGCATTAAGGCTCATACTGTCGTGGACAAAGTGTGGTGGTGGTGAACTCTTTTATTGCTCCCAAAAACAGGGGACCAGTCAAAGGGCCGGTTGCGCTGACTTAGAGGAGGTCGGCGGGGATCCTTTGGGATGCCGCGGCCTCCACGGCGACAAAGTCCGAGTATATCATCATCCCATCCCCGGGACGACGCCCTTCAAATATACTTCCTGACATCAACCTCCAGGTGCAAGGAAACCCGATTCCTCGAACAGACAACATCAGGATCTTGGGCTTGCATCTACAGGCCAACGGCAGCAACAACATCACGATCCAACGCATCGACCAGTCGGTAGTACAGATCGGACGCCTCCTTAAGCGAATCTCCAGCAAACATCATGGCATGAGAGAGTACAACCTCCTGCGCCTCGTTCAAGCTTTCATCTGCTCCCGCATCACCTACTCTGGACCCTACTTACGTCTCACTCGTGCCGAAAGCGAACGGCTAGAGGCATCACTTCGAAAAGCATACAAGACGGCCCTAGGTCTTCCCATGTCCACAGCTGCCCATAAGCTCATGGCTCTCGGAATCTCCAATACCGTGAGTGGACAAAGTGTGTCCCGCTTTTGCAGCGGCTGTCGCTCGGCGTTTCTTGGTGCGCGTTCAAGTGTGGGATTGCAGATGGCAGGAACGCTAGAAAAGATGCGATTTCTGGAGGAAAGGCGCAGTATCTGTCATACTTTCTCCGACAAGTGTGCGTTTGGATGGTACGCCATCGCTCCTGTCCCTTGGCGTTCCTTGGCGCGCGTTCAAATGTGAAATTGCAGATGGCAGGAACGCTAGAAAAGATGCGATTTCTGGAGGAAAGGAGCAGTATCTGTCATACTTTCTCCGACAAGTGTGCGTTTGGATGGTACGCCATCGCTCCTGTCCCTTGGCGTTCCTTGGCGCGCGTTCAAATGTGAAATTGCAGATGGCAGGAACGCTAGAAAAGATGCGATTTCTGGAGGAAAGGAGCAGTATCTGTCATACTTTCTCCGACAAGTGTGCGTTTGGATGGTACGCCATCGCTCCTGTCCCTTGGCGTTCCTTGGCGCGCGTTCAAATGTGAAATTGCAGATGGCAGGAACGCTAGACAAGAGGAGACTTCACAGGCTTTCGCCTTTCGCTACTTTAGTCGCTAATATCCCTCGTAGTTTTTTGCGCATTTCCTTTGCTTATACTTACTAACCTTTTTTCTGAAACCCTCTTCATTTATGCAACATAACCTGCCTCTAATTATCAACGGATAAATCAAAGCATGATCAATTCAGAACGGAGAGCCGAGGAGATGGTGCATTAAGTGATTTTGCTCTTGTGATACTCGAGCGCTGCATTTTTCGTAATGAGTAACCAATTCATGCAGCCAGTTACCGTAATTTACCATATCAATAATTTAATTCCCTGTTGCTGAGCTTGAGCGCTGAAGATTCCTACAGGAAAGATGCCCCATTTAGCAGCTACCCTAGTCTCTGCTTTCCGTGTTTGCCTGAAGGCTTTCCCAACGGAGAGCAAACGTCTCCCGCCATAGCCGCTCCATTAGCTCTGCGACGCACCGTCTTTCATGTTTTCGGGAAGCCAATTTTGTTTGTTTTTTTTTCTCAACCGCTTCTTTTATTTAAGCTAAATGAACTCGTCTTGTCCGCTTACTGTCGCGAAGGGCGAAGGCAAACACGGCCCATTTCCTGCTTTGGCTTTGCATTTCATGTTCAAGAAGAGACCGAAGATAGGTTCGTCAAGCATCCATTCGCAGGGGCAGCTCGTCATCTATGGGCAGAAGTGAAGACGTAATCAAAGAATAAACAGGGCGCCGGGCCAGCAGCCTTCCTTTTTACTTTATTTTACCTTCTCGTGAGGAGCAAACACATAGTCAGATTGGGAAAACGTCCGTGACTTGCACCTAAGTTACACCTGTGGAACACGAAATGTACATTCCCGAGGGTATAGTTAGCTTATACATTGAGGCAATTTATTATATGCGCTGATTATTCAGCTAGGGCGTGAATGCGCGATTATTTTTTTTTTATCAAATTTGGGTTAATCTCCAACATTATTTAACGAGGTTAGACGCTACAATATTTTGCAGAATGGAGCAGGCGCGACTCGCAAAAATAAAAGATCTCTGAAAAAGACTGCTCTGCAGTTCTCCTAAGATGGCTGATGATGGTGCCGATTATATTCCCCTGTGTGTTTCGGAAGCAAAAAAAAAAAAAAAAAAAAAAAAACAAGATGAAATCGGTTAACTATCGCTCAATCTATCAGCCGCACAATGACTTCTGTTCAGTCGAGCCGCCATTGCTGTTAATGGTGATGAATATTATATATGGTGACGATGACAAATGTTGACATACGTGAGTCCTTATTTCCAGAGGCTTACAATTTCTCACAACGCCTTACTTCATCAAGAAAATCACAAGTGTGAACAGCGGGGCAAACTGGGACGCCGCAAAAAATGTAAGCTTGCTAGACACGAAAAAGTGGTGTATTGCTGGCTGTATTGCCGGGTCCTGCGTTTCACACTGGACCCGGCAATTATGACTGTAGATGGAAAGCGCGCATCAGATCAGTGTAGCGTATGCTGGCGATTCTGCATAATTGTTTGCCGATTAGTCTTCCGTTGTACACTCGCCTACTGGCTCAACTCTATACAGCTCAAATTGACTTCGTTTTGGGTTAGCAATTTCGACAATCATTTAGCGATGCACTCTATTGTTGTTCAAATCGCGGCCGCTTGATCACCTTCAGAGTCGTACCCAGCCGACCCAGCGGCAGCCGGGTGCCACATGTAGAGAGAAGAAAGTTAAGAGAAAAAAATTGATGCAAAAGGCAAGATTGGAACAATAAGCGCATCCCCGCAACCACATCCACTCAAGCAATTGTTGCAGCAACCGAGAAACATAATTATCATCCTTACAAATCAAATATCGTTCGCCGCAGAGAGCCTTAACTGCTAAGCACACGTTGGTGGGATTAATATATGCTTTTGATGAATGGGGAAAAAATTATCTTTTCTTGTGCTCGCAGCGAGTATAGTTAAAGCTGTCATAGAAACCCATTGAGCTATGTTTAACTGTAATACAAGTGTGTGATATTGTAAGATAGTCTTTATGAACACATTGATATAAATGGTTACTGATGCGCAGCACAGTATTGCTTCTAAGTATGTCGGGCGCCCAAAACTTATAACATATGTTTTGTAGGAAATGAATAATGTGCGTTTTAAATAAATTTGATGGAACTGCTAAATATATAGAGGTTACATTCATTAGAATATTGATAGAAATGGTCTAAACTTGCCATGCGTACCAACATTTCGCGTCTGAAGTTTATCCTGTGCTCAAGCTAAATAAGACAAACTCTCTTATAAAAAGAAATTGGTGTGTTTTTAAAAATTATTAAAAAAACTAGAAGCCTGCCGAACTAAGATTTGCGAATCTATCGATTGCTATCCTGATTTTAAACAACGAGCGAAAAACAATTGTGTTCAACACACTCTCCCAGGAAATGTCGAAATTTTTGGGTTGCGGCAACCGCTTTTTACCAGATTTCCCCAACTCCAGCATGCCAGCATAGTGGCATTAAAGGAACCATTTTCCCAACATTTCTTCCAGCGGGGCTCTGTTGTTGTTTGGAAAGCCTGTTGTTTGTTTGTTTGTTTTTTCCTGCAATGGGAAACAAGGCAAAAAGAAAACGACGCAGAACAAGTTGAAGCATTTATATCGGTCCTGAATTGCTCTGACCGCTCGGGGCACTTGCAGAATAATTATTCCTTTCCTCGTTCTGTTTATACGGCTGGCGGATGCGGGACAAAAAGGGCTCGCCCTGAGTTCGCGAATGGAATTGAAGCGGCCAGACGATTTTCACGCGTCGGCAAACTTGGGTATCCGCCAGCCAAGGAAGATAAATGCGTGAATACGCCTGCCAATCCATTTTTGTCAAGGAAAGCAGTTGTGACGACGATTTTTTCTTATTTCAAACATCAAATCAGCATCATAAAAAGTCTAGGAGAGCGAATCGGTCAGAGCTCCTGAAGTCTGGAAAAACGCGGTACAAACAACGAATGGATGAGCTGCTCAAAAGAAGATGATAGAAGATGAAAAAAATGTATATAATGAGTCTTTTTTCTAAACTAAGCCGACTTTTATTTTCGTCCTGAAACGTTTTTAAAAGATTCAGTAACATATTTGTTACTCTCACTTTCAAATATCCATTGCATGTGGTGCTTTAACCCTGAAATATTTTCAGAAATATGATTCACTGCCTGACTTATGACCCAAAGGTAAAATAGTGACTTATGTGGTGTTTTCGAACATTTTTATCTTGAGACGGAAAACTTGTCGCCCCCTTTTCGAGATTGCCGAGTAGGTCCCGGTTATTAAATCCGACAACGGTGAGGTTCAACTCAGTGACAGGGTAAGAGAATATTGACCATTTGCAGTTGCCATTAGAGCAAAATTAAGCACCCTGCTTAGGCTAAGCTCATTCTGACACTGCAGCTTGCAGCTGCCGACCAAGAATTGCATGGTGATGGTATACAGTGAATTGTAAGCTGGAGGCTAAGCTCATTCTGACACTGCAGCTTGCAGCTGCCGACCAAGAATTGCATGGTGATGGTATACAGTGAATTGTAAGCTGGAGGCTAAGCTCATTCTGACACTGCAGCTTGCAGCTGCCGACCAAGAATTGCATGGTGATGGTATACAGTGAATTGTAAGCTGGTTAATGACTGTCGTTGACGATTTGTGTTGTCTCCCGCTTCAAGCTAAATGCAGGTTAAAATTAAGCTTTTTCAACATTTGTTGTCGTCATGTATTCTTAAATATGGTAGCCAGAAAAGTTTTCCCGGAACATCGCTTATCCTTGTCTTTTTTCTTAATACGGGTTATCGACCTTCAGATAGAACATGCCAATAAAAAAATATGTTAAACCAACAGAGGCCTATTGACAATCAACCAGGCTGATTTTGTTTCTAAAAAACAGCCTCACCGGAAGTATCTACGAAAAAGCAAATAAAATGGGCCTGCGATAAAGACTGTGCACAGGAGCTGACGACCGAGTTCTTACGGCGTCATTCCGAGGAAATCACGCGGGACGATAACCGCAGGAAGAAAACATTCAACCGCGGACCGCTGACTCACAAATTAGCCTTATTCTAGGTAAACACCGCATACACAAGCGGTCCCGTATGGCCCGTATAAAACAGGACATCTGGTTCTCTATATACGCGGAGACCGTTCCACTGTGTTTATAAATATATGTGGTGACTGCAAACGTGCCGCAAATACAGTTTAGCACACCGCAAGCGGAAGTACATCCCGGCTTCCTTCTTTTTTTTTTTTTTTTTTCATTTTCCCTAATTGCGTTTCGCCGAGTTTCTCATTTTCTGTATCAGGTAGAGGTCACATTAGGAATTGGTCAACTAATTTTTTATGAAAAAAAAAACCATGCACTTTTACAACGAAATGTTTTCTTCTGTAAACTATTCTGTACATTCGTGCACCTCGAAATGCCATGTATATACGCTAGCAAGCAAGCGACAAAATATGGTTAGAGGACGGTGGAAGAGTGGCCTCCTTAAGTGCCGCTGTCGTATTGAACGCCTGGAAAGAAAAATCGTACAGCTAAGAGAAAAACTTCATAGAGCGGGAGTACCTCTGCACACATCACGACGGTGATGAAAAGGCAAGCTCCCTCCATAAACGTTGCGCAGCTGTATAACAGAGTAATCAAGCTTGAGTGTGTTCTTTTTTTTTTTTACTCTCTTTTCGCTTCTTGCATCCGTCTCCTTTCACCGGCTCCTGGTTAGTGTTGACATGACTCTCCCATCCGAATCAATTTTTCTTCGCTTCCGTGGTCATGTCCTTCACAGCTGACTCGGGCAGCCGATGGGCGACCGCAGACGACAGCCCTCTGCAGAAACTTGCTGCGGATTGCGTGAGTGCCGTCCAGTGAGTGATGAGGAATAATGGCCCCCGCCACCACTCCACGGATTAACTGTCCGACCATACGACTCCCATGAGACGGGCACAACTTGCATGATGCGACTCATTGGACGATCGCTAGATGTCCGGCGGCGTCCATCTGTGCGAAAAAGACAGATGACAGTCCCGTATGCAGATGTGCTGGGCACACCCGAACCTGCCCGTGTGACATTGTTGGCGACTACGTTTCTGCGCCTATAGGTCATGTTTTATTCATAAAAGAAAAAAAACGCGGAAGGGGGAAGGAGATAGGCATAAAACCTAAATCAGCTGCTGCAAGTCACTATCCAATCATCACGGCTTCCTCCTTGTTGCGAACACTCGACAGAGTGCAATATTAGCGAGGCGCGCTACGCACTCCGGGCTTTTGTACAGCCTAGTAACAAATCCTTGCCAGTATGGCGGCGTCACCTCAAGGATCTATTAAATTGAGGTAGCACGGTAACGCATGGCTACACACATAAAAAGCATCTGATATGTTAAACAATTAAAAGCACAAATAATGCACCGGCATTTCAGCGAAGATGAGTCAAAAGTTTTAAAAATAGGCTTTTTGGCATATCACGATAACTTCATCGGCGTCGTGATGCCAGTGTTGGCTGACATCAGAAAACATATTAAACCACGCTGTCTAGTAAGCTGGTTAACTAAATCATACTAGTTTAATTTTAGCTGTTACTCACAGTCGCTTGTATGTATTTGGAGTTTCGTAGCCGGCCGTCAGTGATAGCCGTATCACTTTTTAAGTTCTCCAAAAAAGCGACTTCCCTCGGCGCTATGGTTCATTGAATTTCGCCCTACGCACGCTCTTTTCGAAAAGCGCGAACTGCGAAGTGACATCATTTACTACACGTCACAGTTCCGCCCAAGCTGCAGTGATCGGCGCTGCTCGCTGCTCCACTCCACACAGGAGAAAGGCCATGTTCAAATGCGCCATGAAGAAACGTGTAGTGATCAACATCGCTTTGCAGACCGCCGATGGGACGCGCTTGTAGAAAAGTGCGCATGCCGGACGAAATTTGTTTGCTTTTTGGCCCTAGTGCTGAGTGATGTCGCGTTTTCGAATTTTCCAAAAGCGGTAAGACGGTAAACTAACTGCCTGCATGAAATCTCTAATCACATTCAAGCACCAGATTGAATATGTAAAATGTAGGCTATCATAATTTTAGCTCACCAGCTTACCAGTTAGCATTATTCGCCTGTTTTCTGGTATCAACCACCACTGGTATCGCCGATGAAGCCGTCTTCGATGTCTGCTTCCCTTTCTCTCAAACTCAAAGCAGTATAATATCTAAAGTAGATAAAATATAGCCTTTCACCCACGAATCTTAATAATAGTCCATGTTAGCAAGAAAACAGACCGTGTGGTTTCAACCGAAATCATTTGCCCTGGTTCTTTTTTTTCTTTTAGAATGTGAATGGCACAGAAAAAGGTATTTCGTTTTCGGGAATGCCTGACGTCTAGTCAAGGTAGGTTGGCACTGTTACGCTAAGCTGCTCCTCCCCCAGCAACAGTGGTATCCGAACCCTTATACGAAGCGAATGCTACAACAAACGGCACGTGGATCTGTGAAAACAAATCATGACGTTAGCACGAGCCCAGAGTAGACGTGGCCACTCAGGCAAGCCTGACATATCTCGACGATGGCATGGGCAGTAGCGTACGTAATGCGGTGGCGTACGTCCGGGTCGATGGTTTTCTCGATCGGTCGTTGTCGTTTGTGGCTGTCCTATATTGGCTGCCTGAGTTATCGAACCATGTCTGCAAGCGTCGCTTCTTGACACTGGATTGACAGCAATAGCGGTCGGTGTATTTATTCCGGACTCACTGTCTCACAGGAGTAGCAATACACGGGCTTCTCGGATGTGGGATGACAATCTACGGTGCTCCATTCCTGTACACGTTCAAGACAAAGCACATCTCTGCAAAGCAATACTGAACGGCGCAGAGCCGATGCTTATGGTCGTATAGCGAACTCTTCTTTAACAATTTAGCCATATCCAGAAGGAATAAACAATGCACTTCATCAACATGGTGAACGACAGACTGATAAGGCAGTATACAGCTGCCGACAAGCAACCGCATATTTAAAATGTAAACGTAAGAAAACGCTGTGGCATTACGCAGCTAGAGTTTCGAAAGTGAACATCTTCGGCACTCGTAGGCATCGGGGCCTATATTCTTTCGTAGAACACTGCTGCGGACGAAGCCCCAGTGCGCGTCTCTTGCTCGTTCTGCCTGTTTTCCACAACCCGCGTGACAACGTCGTTAGCTGGGTTGTGCTGGAGAGATGTTTAGACAAAGCGGATCGGATACTGGGATTCTTTCTCTGGAACTCATGCTGCAAATTTTCGGCACACTACTTTGCAACCTAGAACGTTGGGTGTCATGTTTTGTTTTTGTTTTTTTTTTTCTTCGGTGCTGTATGGTTCATGCAGAAAGCATTAAACCTGGATTATTACAAAAAAGTAGCAACATAATAAAGTGCCTGTGAGCGTACACACAGTACACACGACCATGTGCACCGTGCAATTGCATACACTGTGTGCCATAATTTGGGGGAGCACGCGAACTGGCTGGTGCAAAGAAACAATTCCTCATTAGCATCCATTCGAGCGCAGCTATACTGCTACAAATTAGAACCAGACAGCTGCCACGGAAACATTGCAGCTGCAGAAAGAAATCATAGCATTCTTCGAATCATAAGCCTAAATATACTCCTGACTCGCCCGATCGTTTCTCTAACACATCAGACATTCTCCTGCTTGCCCGAATTGTCCTGAACCCTATGCTAGCTTAGAACACTGCATGTTTTACTGCCGTGTTGCAATTCAGTCGACTTACTTTCCACACTTTTCTCCCCCAACCTGACAGGCTTGGTTAGCCTGCGACCCAGGAAATTCTCGGCGCTTAATACTGCATTTCATTAAAATTGTTTCCTCTTCCTCCTCCTCCTCCTCCTCCTGATCCGGGATTAGAACCTGGGGCATCGTCTCGGGTTGTCGCTCTACCAGCTGAGTTAACCATGAAGGATAGCCAATAAGCGCCATTTCAACATTACAGTACCTCACATTACGTCATACCGTCATATTATCCCCATGTAACCATACATTTCTGGCATATGTGGATAGATAAACTCAAAAGAGTTGACTTGCATTTAATTTACTTTTTATGTCTGCCAACACTGTCAGTCTATGACAGCACTGCTCGCTCTAAAGCATATATTTTCCAGCACTGACCCTAAAAGGAGCAATAGCAAAACACTTTTATTCGCAGTCTCAATTTAGGGGCATAGGACATCGATGGCCAGCAAGACAACTGCTTGCTTAAGTCTTCGTTGAGCTCCGCCATGCAAGCGACCCAGATCGGCGCAAAAAATTGGGATGGCGGTGAGAGGTGAGAGCAGCGGACGAGAGAAAAAAACGATGTTCAGTTTTTCCCTAGATGGAAGGGTGGTTAAGTTGGTTAAAGTTTCTCTGGAAGCGTTCATTGGTATAGTACCTAGCTGGCGTCAAGATAAAATTGAACTGAATTCTAGCTGCTCAGATCGCAAGGTATAAGTACGGTAGAGTGAGATTAGTTAGCGTGCGTGGAATTGCTTGCTGTCTTGATCGCTGCCGCCGATGGCTTGACCATGAAATCGCTTACGCCCGGTGGGACATTTTGCGACCGATCTGATGTCCATCTTGCGACCGATAACTGCCATAAGAGAGATACCATAAGCTGAATAGTGGTATAAATAGGCTGAATAGCAGTATGAAACCGATGCCAGTGTCCGCTGCCAGGCAGCGCATAAAGCAGTGATCAATTAGCACTGGAACAATGAACGAGTATGAAGGCATTGTGTAAATAGATTTTTCATAAAGTTAATTTTAAAAGTAGCAGAAATCAAAGGCCATTTTTACAACAAGTTTACATTCACGAATAACTTGCTGCTCTTCATTTTTAGCACTCGTCAGTAGTGTCTTTATACTGTTCTTGGTGAAAATAATTTCATTCAAGATTTTAATTCTGACCAAATGGCTCGCGCCAAAAAGAATTACAAGAACGTATGAGCACAAAAAGGAACATAGAAATAAATTCCTTGCTAGAAACAACCCCGGGTAAGGAATTCTTCGTATATTCACCTCCGATGGCTCGCGTACGTGCCGCACAATTGAACCAAGTTCTTAGGATGTTTCGCGCAATACAAAAGATTGTAATATCGAGCCAGGATGGTTCACCCTCGGAACGCGATCTTCAGAAGCTGGCTTACAAGCTTTTTTTTTCTTTTTATGTTTTATTCTGTGTTTTTTTTTTTTTTCTCATCGGCTCCCTTGATGTCCGATACGGTTACACCGCGAGAATGAAACAGCCAGAGGTTATGTGTGAATCCTATACGGCATGTGTCGTGGAGATCAGGAAACGTTTGTTGCCTTTACACTATCCAATCAACAGCGACGCGGATGCAATCAGTGCAGCACACGCAGCAATCTCCGGACATTGAGAACTAGGCGAACGATCTTGATCCCTCTCGGACACGCGGATAGTAGGAGAGCAATCCTCCGAAGTTGGGAAGTAATCAAGCCAACGTTCCCCAATACTGCTTTTGCTCGCACGCTCCATGTGCCGCCTACTTCTTTCCAGATATATCGACAATACATCTTCGCAAGTCACAAACTCTCGTGCTCGCTATCAACAAATTCGTGCGATGTTATAGAAGGGCATGGTTTGCGCCAGCTAGTGACAATGTTAAATTACAAAACGGTTTGCGCTGCTCAAAGCTTTCTCATTGGCTGACACTTACTGAAGCAGCCAACCGCAGTAGTCAGATATGCAATAGCTAAATCTCTCCCCAACAGTCATTAGTTCTGATTGTTCTGACCTTGGATAATTTAGTCCCCTGGACGGTACAGTCTGAGTGAAAGAATATATATTCTCGGCCATTGCTGGAACAAATGTTTTTATTCGAAGACACCGAGCAACTAAACGCAATTTTCAAGGGACCAGGGAACTACGACGACGATGGACATACAGGTGGACGAGGTGAATTTTGGAATGAAAACATTTATTTTGTCAAAATGCAGATGCGGACAGTCCGATTTAGATGGCCTCCAGTCCATGGCTGGCGGTGATCTTAGCGGCCCACTTGGTGGCCAAGGCTTGAATGCCCTGGTCAGAGCTGACCAGAACGGCCTCCCATCTCTCTAGAGAAGGAATTCGCACTAGATCCTCCGGTGCAGGTTCTTCTCTACATTGCCATATTATGTGATCTGATCATACGTGGCTGTTTAGCCACAGAACCTGCACGCGAGGTTAAAGTCATCCGGGTACATTTTTGCTAATAGATAGGGGTTAAGAAAGGATCTTGTCTGGAGCCTCCTCTAAGCGGTCTTCTGTGCCTCATCCAACGTTTTGGTCAGGTGGTGGAAATTTGTGCCGTTCCAATCTGCAATGACTTGTGATATCGTGAAAAGATGCCAGCCAATCCTTGGAGTAACCCATGCATACGAACAACCCCCCGACTCGGTTGCCGAAACCTCGAGCCATGTTGTGGGCCGCCTCATTTCCCGTATTCCCCGAGTGAACCGGCACCCATATCACCTCCATTTCTTTGTATGGTTGCCTGTTCAGTTTCAGTATCTGCTGTGCTGCAGTGGATATTCTGCCCCCCCCCCCCCCCCCCCCAAACAAAAACAAAAAGCTACGGACGGCAAATTTGGAATCGGAGAAGATTATATCCGCGTCGGTGCTAGCTACGGCTAGTGCCACAGCTGCCTCTTCCGCTGTTTCCGAAGACTTCGTCACTACCGACTCTGATGCCCGCGTCCGCCTGTGCACGTCCACCACTGCCATTGCGAACGCTCCGCTTAATGTGTATTCTGCCGCGTCAGCATAGACAGCTCCTTCGCTCGTTACGTATATTTTATGTACAGCTATTGCGCTAGCTTCCCTTCTTCCTTCGTGGTGGGAAGGATGCATATTCTTTGGGAGTGGTTTGATCGTCAGTCGCTTCCTAAAGGCTTTGGGTAGCTGTGTTTTCGTATCCTCGAACGGAAGTTCCACGCAGGGTGCTCTAGTATGACTCTGCCTGCCTGTGCGCTTAAGCCATTCTTTTTTCATTGTGAGGTGAACCTCGTTGAGCTCCTCTAGTGTGTTATGCATTCCCAGCCCCTGAGTCTTTCTGTCGATGTGTAGTTCGGCAGCACCAAGGCTGCTTTGTATGCTTGCCTGTTTATTGCATCGGCTTTGCATTTCTCCGCAGCATCTAGCTTTAGGTATGGCAGTGCCATAGCCCCCTATGGTAGTGCATACACCATCCTTCTCAGGACAAAAGCCTGTACTATCCTACAGAGGTCTTTTTCTTTGACTTCTCTCCTATGGTTGGCGATTCTTCTGATTAGCCTAACTGACATATTACTGATGTTAAGCATTTGCGGGGTTTCTTTGTTTTTCCGGTTAGGTTGTATATACAGCCCCAAGATTCTTATTGATTGCACCTCCTTGATTGGAAGTCTCCCCACGCACACGTTAAGCGGGGTTGGGGGCGCTTGGCTCCTGGAACCGGGACCTGAACAGATTATGTCTGGTTTAGCCTCCATGCTAACCCCAACCCGTTCTGATTGAAGCAGTATATATCGCCGTTCTCGACGATGATTTGAAGCAGTCCATTGAAACCTACGAAGAACGCCAGCGATTACTGAAACAAAAACAATACACAAGCTAACCGACGAAGAACGCCAGCGAAGACTAAAACACAAACAACACTCAAGTTCACGCGAAGCGTTTGGTTATGCTACAGCAGAATATTTTATGCTTAACTATGCTAAAACGTATAGTTTATTTTTTTTTTTCATTTAAGGAGAAAGCCTTTCTTGGCTCATGATGAAATTCTCGCATGCGCGATATATGTTCGCGAGATTCCTCGAGATGTATTCTCCTTGTCTAACACTCCTGCCGTCTCCATGGCAACGTGGGGGGCGCGACGACTAGTGACGCCGTACCGCCTATCCTACATTTGCAGGAGCACTGTAGCGAAAGCGCGCAAAGGCACACCACGTGACAGGAGCGACGATGTGTCTTCCAGTACTGCGACGAGCGCGTGCCACGAAAAGGAAATTTTCACTGTGTGGCACGAGCCATAACGGTGGCTGCTGCTGGACTTCCGGGGCTGGGAATACAAGGCCCCCACATTTTCGAAGGGGCTAACCTGCCACCGGCTTTTGTACCTGCTGTGCGCCGTCATTCCACCCGCCGCCGCTTCGGTGGCGTACGACGGCCGTTACGACACGCGTCGTTATCTCTCCCTCTTCTTTCTTTCTTTCTTTCTTTCTTTCTTTCTTTCTTTCTTTCTTTCTTTCTTTCTTTCTTTCTTTCTTTCTTTCTTTCTTTCTTTCTTGCTTGCTTGCTTGCTTGCTTGCTTTCTTCCTTTTTTATCTTTCTTCTCCATTTTCTCCTCCGTCCGCACGAGGCAGCGTAGGTGGCTCAGCTACAGAGTCAATAGCAGGTATGTGCATTTTCTTTTCCTTCTTTTTTGTTTCCTACAGTCAACAACAACAGATACAACAACAGATTCTGCAGTACTCTCGGAAGTCTTCGTTGATATAAACTCTTTCACATAGGGCCCCTTTTCTCTTCATGTTATGCAGTACGGAGAAAACTGCTCCGCTATATAAAAAGTGCATCTGCAGCTGATGTAGTAGCTCCATTTGTTAATAATTACCGAACGTCTTTCAAGGCATGGAGATTTCATTGTGTTTGTGGAAGAAGCTGAAGTGAGCCTTAAAACATACGTACAGCGTTTGTAGTGCTTGAACCATGCATGTACTTGATGTCTAGTTATTTTACACCGCCAGTCAACGTTTATTCTTTGCGACTATATATGATTTGATATCTTGTTTCTGTTGTCTGTCAGAATTGCTGAAAATTGTCCTGAAAACAAGAATCGCGGCGCTGGTGGGAAACGTACCAATCATAGACAGTATTGCGTAAGCTACAACCATAGATCAAATGAAGGGCCCCTCTTTACAGGTGACATGCCCTCTCAGCCCCACTGTCAGCACACAATATAAGCTGCCGCCAGCTTCAACTATACGACTCCACTGCCACTAAGGTTATCTCCGTATGGCGAAAAGGCTATCCGTTTATCCACCTCAAAAAGGAAAGTGATGGTGGTCGAATCACAGTTGGATAATAAAACACAGTCGCAAGACCACTTTTGTGGCTTTTCACCCGATCTTTCTGTCCAATTATGTTGCGGCTAACCGTTCGTTTACATCTTTCCCAGCAGTTAGTCTCCTCAGTTTAAGCATCACCTGAATGAACAGGTTAAATATGACCCCCATTTCAACCTGAGCAGTCAACAACTATCCAAAAAAATACCCTAGAATTTCTATTCCTGTTAGAACTACTATTATATCTTTAAGAGGGGGAAATAAGTAAAATTTTCAAGTGATAATATTCTCTTACACTAATGCTAGATGCCATGGAAGTTGAATTTCTCATCAGTTCCTGGATGCGCATTAAGAGATATGAAGCCCGAGTCAGAAAGACCAAGCTTTGCCTCATAAAGGTTAGGTGCGAATTGAGATTTCAGAAAGTGGAAACCGGCAAACCACGCGGCGAGTCCAGCCCTATTTACTGCTGTTGTAAATGTTGGGAGGAGAACGACCAAAAATATAAGAGGGCTAGACCCTTACTCCCCGGTAGTTGGAAAGCTAGCAGAAATGCGCGTACTCTTATTTCCCCGGGGGCACGTAAAGTCAGCAACCGTGCTCCCCGGTCTTCCTCGGTTCGTAGCAAAGCACTTGCCCGCCCTTCAGCACCTACCCACCCACTATGTTGTGTGCCTTGCCTCCCTAGGCAAGTCACCCAAATTCGCTCTATTTGACGTGAAGGACGACTATGCACTGGGAACTAATCAAGCCTCGACGTCATTTCGTCTTATGCGCATAGATGGAGTCGAAGAAAACAAAACCCCTTTCGCCCTTCTCCCCCCCCCCCCTTCCCCCAAAGAAAATAAACAGAAAGCCACAGTCCCCAAATCCAGGAAATGTTGACCAAATCCTTTTTTTTTCTTCTTCTTCTTCTTTAAGCGATTGCAGAAAGCAGTTGCTGAGGCAGGCATCATTCGGGCAGGCTGTTTGCTCGGCCTCTTTTGTCTCCCTCGGGTGATCTGAGCCCTGTGTCCACTCGGAACGTTCCACTGTCTAGGCAGAGGTGAACGACCACATGACTTCAGTAAAAACGGATTGAAGCCGTATCTCCGCGCCTTCGTGCGGCTTTGCTATTGTGTCTCCGAAGTCGGCAGCCGATTACGATGTAAAAAGAGGGACTTGGCGTAACGCTCTCAGTGCATCTCAATACATGAGGCTATTCGCTTTGCTATCGACGAATATCTGCTGCATTCCGAGTGCTAATTGACACCATCTCGGCCACAGGAAATTACGTAGTTGACACAGCAGCCTGCACAGGTGATGGGAAGGCAACAAAAACGCCGTGCATACGCAACATGATTCCTACAAAAGCATGTAAGTCGTGCTTTCGGTGAACACTCTAAAATTAAACAATCGATTTATGACACGGTATTTGAGACGAACTTCAAGTATTCCATCACAAAGAGCCGATATGGTTGGCAAGAAAATTATTATTGCACCGGAATTCAAATTAATAAGTTATGATAAATTTTGAATGCTACAAAGAGAGTGAGAGAGAGAGAGAGAGAACTCTTTGATGCAAAGCAGAGAATTTAGCCGACGTTTAGAATTAACTGACATGCTACTCTGCGTAGGAAAAAAAAATTGGGGAGAGAATGAGAGAGGTGTAAAAATAAAACAAATAAAAGTAGGGGATATAGAATGCGACCATTAAATGCTTACTAATAAAGTACATCGCCGAGTAATATTAGACAATGAAGTTTTGACATGCATAGTCCTACAAATGAGCTTACAAAATTCACAGCGTAAAAAATGCGTGACAGTGGCCAGCAAGCGCACAAAAATCATAACTTGAAAAATGCGTGAAAATATAGCTTGTCAAGAATCCCAATGGCAGGCTAAGGGACCTAAATACTGTCTAATATTAGAGGCACTGGGAAAATCTTGCAATTTTTCATGCAGTCTTCATAGCAAGCATGCTCGTCAGTATACGCAGAGCACTCAAGTAAAATATGTTGTACAGTTTCGATCGCGTCACAGTTGTCACAATGCGGACTGCTCGTCTAACCAAAACGGTATCGCAAGTCATTTGTAAATGCACAGTTCAAGCGAAGTCGGTGGTACAGTCTCTAGATAGCGAGAAAATCTGGGAGGGAAACTTGATCTTAGATGTGGGTCTACTGAGTAATGGAATTGGTAGAGATGCGTTGATAAGCTTTAGAGCTGGTACTTTTCTTCAAAAACAAATGTTTTAGTCAGCCGAGATGCGTCAGATTTCGTGAAAAAAGTCCGAATATATCTCTGATGTTGGTGACTTTATGAGCCGTTTCATCTGCTTTTTCAGTAGCTAGAATGCCATAATGTGCTGGTATCCACTGAAATGTTATGCAGTGACCTGCTGTAATAGCCAAATGATGTAGATATCCGATGTCAAGAGAAACGGGTACCGATTAGTTTTCTTAAGCAGGCTGGAGAGGATTTGCAAAGATGCTTTGGAGTCGGTAAAGATAACACATCGGCCAGGGTTTTGGCGCATGATATAGGAAACAGCTCCTTTAATACAGCGAAGTTCGGCTGCTGTAGATTTCTTCTGCTGCAATCGGTAGGAACAAGCATGACTTGTTGATGACACATGAAGACAGCAGGAAGAAGCTTCTTGAGTTGTTGAATCGTCGGTGAATATGTGGGTGTGCTGCATATATTCTTCGGTTAAGTGGGCAAGAGTAGCTTGCAGTGTCGCTGCCTATGGCATGCGGCTCTTTGTAATTGCATCTGGAATAAATGTCCTCACATTTAAAGGCGAGAGAGTCCAGGAGGGGGGAATGTCAGAGGCAGTAGCCTTTTTTTTTTTTTTGGTTGATTAATAGTAGCCAGGGACAGAAGCCGCAAAGCTTGTCCAGAGCCAGAGTTACGACGAGTTCAGTTGACACGGTATAAGAAGAGCTTCTTCCATTCGAGGACATGTCGGAGAGAGAGACGCATAGCTTCCTGTGCTGCAATCACATACAGCGGCAGACATCCTTACATCCTTATAGAGAGGAAAATAGGGGGCGCTGACGTTCAAGTAAAGTCTGCTTCTGAACCGCAGTGGAAACGTGGAGGCTAACCAAGAGAGTTCTACTTAAGTTGAGGACAACCCAGAGGGCTATGGAACGAAAAATGGTAGGGGTAACATTAAGAGATAGAAAGCGTGCAGAGTGGGTCAGAGAAATAACTCAAGTTACCGAGATTCTAGAAGAAATTAAGAAGAAGAAATGGACATGGGCAGGACATGTAGTGCGAAGAGAGGATAACCGATGGTCGCTGAGGGTAACAAACTGGATTCCAAGGGAAGGAAAGCGTAGCAGGGCGCGGCAGAAATTTAGGTGGGCGGATGAGATTAAGAAGTTCGCAGGGGTCAAGTGGATGCAGCTAGCACAGAACCGGGTTAAGTGAAGAAATATGGGAGAGGCCTTCGCCCTGCAGTGGGTATAATCAGGCTGATGATGATGATGATGATGGTGGTGGGGGTGGTGGTGGTGGTGGTGATGATGGTGGTAGTGGTTGTTATTGTGATGATGATGATGATGATGATGATGATGATGATGATGATGATGATGGTGGTGGTGGTGGTGGTGGTGGTGGTGGTGGTGGTTATGGTGATGATGATGATGAACCGCAGTATTGATCACATTGATCGCCATCGAAGTCCAACGCACTTGAGAAGCTAGGACAGAGGACAGAAATGCTCCTCGTCTTACAGAAGTTTGCTGTTTGACACTTGGGTGTCGTAACTGCTCAAATAGTAATCTGCTATAATGTAAAAGGGTAGGTTATACTGTTGATTTACGTTTTGCCAGGTATCCTACACTTCTAGCGGGTGAGGCTCTGACCAGAAATGTCATAAAAGACCATTCATGCAATATTAATGTGCAAAATGTACATTATTTTCCAAGTATAAATGGAAAATAAACATTTTTACAATATGTATCTGCGCACGATACGCAGCTCAATAAAGGTGTAACGTTCTGAAATTGCGCACAGTTCGCGCTTTTATTATACTGGCAGGACCCTGTCGTCTGCAAAAATTTAGCAAAAA
The DNA here is from genome assembly GCF_055883805.1 of Amblyomma maculatum. Classification (NCBI taxonomy): domain Eukaryota; kingdom Metazoa; phylum Arthropoda; class Arachnida; order Ixodida; family Ixodidae; genus Amblyomma; species Amblyomma maculatum. Next base: position 11,526,271 of record NC_139353.1, on the reverse strand, counting down.
TTTATATAGTGGGAGTGAAAGGAAGGTTTTACCAAAAAATACATAATGCAACCACCCGAACAGAAAGCCAGCTCAAAAGTCGTCCCTTATATTGACCGGCCCACACCCAATTTATATAGGGCTCTAAAGTTGCCGCTGTTTAGTAAACTATTTCGACATATAGGCAAGCACAGGACAAATGGACCGTCTACTGCCGGTGCATGGTCTGTAACGCAACTGCGATCATGCCACTAAGATGTCATAGCCTGCTCAGCCGAGAGATCATTACAAAAACAAAACCAAAATGTATTTAAGCGCATTATGTGCACAAGTATGGAACAGATAATTTGAAAGTCATATCAGTATTTGTTCCTTTCTCTGAAACAATGTGGACGTGCTACTGTTTGTAGTGTTCCTACCTTTTTTACCTATCCGGATGCCTTTCTAGTAGATCTGTTACTGTGTTTAGTCCCCCTTACTTTTTGCACGAAATGCTGTACAGTTTGTACAGCAGCTTTATATATATATTAGTATTAGCCTCGAATGAATTGAATTGTTAGTTTGCGCCATTTCCGCACCGTCTAACGCTTGTCTCAAGCAACCATTGCCGTTAGCATCACAATGCACCGACACATCCTACATCCCAGCGTATACAGGAGACTCGCTTTGACAGGGAAGCAAGGAGGAGGAGGAAGAGGAAAGGCAGGGAAGCAGGGAAGCAAAAATTTGCTCCAGGCTCACCTTACGGCGTTCTTTGCTCTCAAGCTCGTGCAGCGTGTATGCATTTTCCCCTCTTGTCATGGTAATGGCTTCTCATAATCTAGAGGTCGAAGCTATCCTCCTCCAATCCACCGTAAAAAGACCGATCGAGGACACTGGAGAATAGTGGCGAGAACATGTACATAACGAGGAAAGCATGCTTTTCGGCGGTTTCAGCGCACAAGACATGCCTTGAATGTCGCCGCCTCCTGGAAAAAGGGGAGTGATTATGCAAATGACTGCAAACTGCGCTATCACTTTGGTGGGACAAGTCCTCTGTACAGACACGTGTCCGGCGCGGTAGCCAACCGATAATGCTCCTGTACCTGTTTGTTTGTTTGTTTGTTTGTTTATGACACACATTTAAGCTTGGGTTCCATTACTTGCGATGTAGAGGAAAACCTTCGCCAAAACTTATAATTCATTACATACAAAGGCTACCCTCACCCTTCCCTACCTTTTTACCGTACTTTCGCACTTGAAGTAAAGATAAAAAGAGAACATCGAAGATTGATTGGGCTGCTTAGCAGACTAGCAAAGTTTCCAAACGGTGCGTTCAGGAACTGCGCCATTCGCTCCTGTCATGTTCACGTGCCTTAGAGCAACGGCAACTTCAGCCAGGTTGAGCCGGCTGCCGTTATAGATACATCACTGAATGTGCCTACTGTAGTCTATCAATCAGTTCCTACTGAATGGAGTGGGTAGTCGGAGGGGCAAGTACAGAAAACATTAGTTGTGGTTTTAACTCTGGTTAAACCTAGTTGATTTGCGATAGCAATGGCGGAAGCTTCTTTTGCCTGCTACATTATTCCCCAATCACGCCCTATCAGTGTAAGGTGCTACATTATTGGGGACACTTAAGCTCATCCTTTAAGTGCATGACGCAAGAGCGTAAGCTACCCAGCTCACATATAAATGAGAAGGTTCAATGCTGCTGAACCGAATGGGGAGCGAAAGCATTAGCGGCCGGTGACCTAGCGTTCTTCTTCTTCTTCTTCTTCTTCTTCTTCTTCTTCTTCTTCTTCTTCTTCTTCTTCTTCTTCTTCTTCTTCTTCTTCTTCTTCTTCTTCTCCTTCTTCTTCTTCTTCTTCTTCTTCTTCTTCTTCTTCTTCTTCTTCTTCTTCTTCTTCTTCTTCTTCTTCTTCTTCTTCTTCTTCTTCTTCTTCTTCTTCTTCTTCTTCTTCTTCTTCTTCGCAGCTGTTCAAGGTCAAATGTGGCCTTTCCCGGGACTGCGCTACGGGCCGAAACCTGGCGCAGTATTGCTATCGCAATAAAAGAATTAAAATGAAACAGAGCCGGAGTAGGCGATAGAAATAGAGTCGAGCCTCGCTACAACGAAACTGGCGGAACAGGCGAAAAATTTTGTTGAAGCTAAAATTTCATTCCGGCGAAATCAGCCCAAAAATATCTTGACATTGAACTACACATTTGAAAATGCGATTTGTTTACAAAAGTGTAGGTGATTTGATTCTTCTTCCCTTTGCCATGAACGCCGTTGTGAGATTTCCATGTTCAGTGAGTAATTGCATCGCAATGTGATCGTTGTGGGCACTACTGATAAAACTGAGGATCACATTAAATGTGCCCCTCATAGGAGGTGGTGCTATAAGATACGGATGACTGCAGCTCTGGCTCGGAAGAAAACTGCAGGTTAAACCTTCGCCTTGTCCTGAGGCAGCCAGCTCAATCGTCTTCGACATCAAGCAGTGACGGTCTTCATGCGCTTGTGAATAGGTGGGCCAGTAGGGGCACACGTCGATTCAAGCGATTTTTTTTTTATTTTTTTATTTATTTTTTTTTTTTGCTGAAAGACATCAGTGTGAACTTATGGAAGTGCTCACATTGGTGGTGATTTGCTTATCGTTTTGTTAAATACCTTAGTAAAATCCACCTTTCCTTAGCAAGAATTTCGTGGAAGCGGAAAAGCGCCCAAAAAATGGTTCATTGGGGCAAGAAATCTGTACCATTTGTTCCTATGGAGAACGGTCAGGTAGTGGGAAATATTTCGGTGAAGCGAAAATTTCATTGAAGCGGCGTTCGTTGCAGTTGGGTTCGATTGCAGTTTCAAGCAGAATTTCCCCACTGTTTTGATGAATTAATTTCCTTGCCAACATGCAGGGCGTCACTGCTTAATATTACCAAGGTTATAAAAAATACGATGAGCCCTAGCCTAACGGAAAGCGTGGTGTGATATGGTCCATAGAGTCACGAAGAGTCGGACACGACTGAAAGACTGAACTGCACTGAGCCTAACGAACCGAGCTAAGAGCTGCTCAAGCCACCTGGCCATGTCTGCAGTACTTTTGGTTTGCGGAAGATAATTAATTATTCAGGACGAAAGCTAGTCATTTAATTATTAGCTTGAGGGAAAAGTGTCAAGATAAACAGCTACGTTGTTTAAATTAATCTAGCGTTCACGTAAAATAGTAAGAAATATTTTTATTGCCAGAAAATGACACTTCGCGCAATGAAAAATGTCTCCCTAACAGCGACACCACCTAAATCTACTAGACGCGTCTCGGATAACAAAATTCGCTTTTCTCTGCATTGTGTTTTCTGATGAAGCTCTACATTTGCACTGGGCGAATGATTTTGAGTTAACAGCTGCAGTAACGTGACAGTTTTCTTTGTAACCAATAAATAAAGCCACGTAAATTGTATAAATTGTAGTGTGACGGAAAAAAAGTAGCTAGGCAAAATTCTTGGGGCACTTAGTTCTGCTTCAAGTTGTATTATGCAGGTTTTTTTTTTTTTTTCAGCGTCCCCTCTTCTCACTGTAGTATGTGTTAAAAAAAATAAACTTTCGATTTCGACATACGCGAGCGATAATCTGTAGATCGGAGCCATTAGCGCCATCGCGTCACACCTTCAAGGTGATAACAGATATCGTTTAGAGGATAGCAACACATGGTTAAAAAGAAGACTGTAGGTGTCATTCACGTATTGAAAAGAACCAGTAGAGCATATCACAGGAAAATTTGAGAGCTTATTTTTAAAGCCTATGTGCGGCAAAACACAAACTCTTTTCAGTCCGCCTATTAGAAATCTTACAAAGCACCCCAACAAATTTTGGTGCATTCTCTTTTCTATGTCTTGGCCTAATCAAATGGCGCTCATGGGAATTGAAGGTGAACGTGGAACTAAATCAGCGTGCCACCTTTCTGAACCTTTATTTCGTCTCGGTTTTTACTCCCACGCATAACTCAACAAGCATACTTCAATCAAAATATTTATCAGTTACGATGCGTGAGATACAAATTAACGCCAACGATATCAGTAACTCCTCTCTTCTCCTTTGTGTTGTGTCTTCTTCTGCGTTGTCCATTTTTTTTTTTTTTTTTTTTTTTGCGCTGTCTTCGTTCCAGGTGTCAGTAACCTCATTGATTCTCTAAAATTGTCTTCGTCAGGCGGCTGTGACCATATCAATAGTAATCTGTTAAAATACACTTCATCAACCTCGACCCAGATATTAGAAATAATTAGTCTTGATTCAGTCTTTGCAATCAGAGGAAGTCCCGGATGATTGGAAAATTGCCCAAATCGTTAAAGAGTGTAAAGCAGCTAGGTGACCACAAATCATCCTCTAACTACCGGCGTATATCCTTAGCCAGTGTCCCCTCCAAACTTCTCAAGCACATTATATCTACGAACATAACGGCACATCTACAATCTAATGACTTCTTTTAAACTCACCAGCACGATTTCGGGAAACCCTTCTCATGTGAAATATAGCTTGGCGTTTTCATGCATGGCTTACTCGAATCCATGGACAATGGATGACCTCCAAGTAGATGCCTATATTGCTCGATTACACAAAAACATTTCATTGCGTCTCCTACAACCATTTAACCAGTATATCAGCACTGAAGCAGTCCGTCTCCATTCCATCGCTCATGTCTAGCCGCACTATACCTCGCCTCTGTATTCTGCATCAATTCTGATATCATCATCCGTGCACAAAACACGCAAAGCAACCCCCCCCCCCCAACACACGCACACACGCAGGACGTCTAGCCACCTGAACCATAATCATAGCATCACTTGCATCAACAGTCCCATTAACACTAAATTCTAGTTTTTTTTTTTTTTTTTCACGCACGCAATAGCACTGTGGAGTACCCTGCCCAACACCATATAATCATGTATTGATCTGAAATCATTCCGGGAAATTTAAACGCACATTTTTTGTGAAGACAACCTTCAGTCATACGTCGCACTTTACAGATAATTTTCTTTGCTATTGTTTTTTGGTGTAATGCATTTTGCTCTTCGTTTACTCAAGGGTTCTTTTTTTTTTACTTCTTGCATTTCACTAAGCTTTGTATAACCTTTTCGGCGCCACTTACTTGCTTTATATTGTTATTTTTTCTTATTGTTTTTCGTTTACGCAACTATTCTTTCTCGACTCTGTAGTGTTCTTGTTCTTGTTGGCACAAAATCATGAGTTCGCTCCCCACTTATGTAACGTCCTCGGACCTTTAAGGGGAAATTAAATAAATAAAACGAAATAAAAGACCTGTGACTATGCATCTCTTTTTTTAACGGTAAGAAGAAAACTTCCTCCCCCATCAAGCTGCTGATTCCTGCAATTCGCGCTGTGGTGCTATGCATTCCTTCCTTACGGAAACAGGAAGACAGAAGTCTTCTTGTTTTGGACGCCTTCTGAAATGCACGCAACCAGATCTAATTCCTTATAGAAATTCTTCATTTATTCTTGTAATTCGCAGGTGCGCTCGGATCATTTATACAAGTGACAAAGTACGGGAGAACAAAGTTGGGAGGGTGGGTGAAGTCGGCTGTGTCACGCGTAAAGTTTAAAGCTAAAGTCTTATTCGTACTCCTTCGCGTGAATCTTATCAGCGTCTAAAGCCCCCTTTACCGAATACGACCTCTCTATATATTCATTGAAGGGTTCTCAAAAGCGACCTCATTGCCTTGCTCTTCCACCAAACGAACTTGTTTGCTCAAGAAGCTTCCCGATTGAAAGCTCTGTAAACATTTTCACTTCAAGTCCTGCTGTGAAAGCATCCAAGGTACTTGTTCCCCGCCAGTCAGGCGATAGCACCGTGTCGTCTATCTTAAGGGTGAGCCGAAAGGACTGCTTTGAAGTAACAGATGAATACGCGCGTGTATGTGGAAAGCTTCCGATTGTTGAAACGACAACTCGCCTCACTCCAAAGATGAATAAACGAAAAAAAGTCGCACTCAGTCTCGCCGTCGTGATGAGCGCGAGCATGACATGCATTGCAGGAAAGGCATAGTGCTTCTGCGACTCACAAATGGCGGTACACTGCCATCTACCTCCTCTCTGCTCCGAACATATTTCGTACTCATTTTCACTGTCTTCTGCCCGCCACGGTCGTTGAGTGGCTAATGCGTTCAGCTATTAAGCCGGACTTCTGGGGTTCAAGCCTTTTCAGAGGCGGCTACGTTTCCATGAAAAATTTTTAATATGTGAGGGTAATGAGATGTGAAAATGTAGATTTATATGCTTTCCTAACATGCGCTAAGCATACGCTCATTCCCAACTTAAGACACAGTATTTTTTATGTGTTTGTTTTCTTTTGTCTCGGTTCTTTCTGGACGCTGAGCGCGGTGCGCAGACAAGAGAAGGAGGTGGTTCATTGCTGAAGTGAGTAAAGCACAGAAAGCGGCGATGAAGAGGCGCTTCCTTCCTACCTGAAAGCGATACGGTTAATGGCGGTGGCTCTTCAAGCTGCGAAAGCAGCCAGGGAAAACAACCAAGCTGCCAAGCATTAATAAAAGACAATGAGGGGTGGAAGCGGGGGCAAAATTAATGGTACTTCAACAGCCAAGAAAATGAGCCAATCTCCGTATATCCTTCTATCCTCATCATCATCAACATCAGCGTGACTGCACCCACGTATTGGAACACGAAGGTCTCTCCAATATCCCTTCAATTAACCCGGCCCTGTGCCAGCTGTAGCCACATAATCCCAGCAATCTTTTCATTCTGATATCTCCGCTTAACTTTCTGCCGCCCCCTGCTAACCTCGCCTTATCTTGGAACCCACTCACGCGGAATGGCCCTTTATGACCATCGGTAATCTTGCCTTACCATTGCATGTCCTAACCATGTCTATTTTAACGCGGTAGCGTTAAGGAGCTCGTGTCGCAGAAAAGCCGGTGTCGTCGGCGGCGTTGGCCGTGAGCGATAAATGCCGGCATGCACTTCATAAATAAACAAGCACTTCATAAATAAAAAGCAACTTCCAAGATGGGCTGGGTGGGAATCGAACCAGGGTCTCCGGAGTGTGAGACGAAGACACTACCACTCAGCCACGAGTCTTTTTTTTTTTTTTTTCACATGTGTCACATGTGCCTTTTTTTCTGTACGTCCTCGGTCAGGAAATAAAGAAAAAAAACCACTCAGCCACGAGTTCGATGCTCGAAAGCGGTATAAAAGCGCTTCTAGTGAATGCGGTGTTGCCTTAGAAACTTGCCGTAGAACATTATACTGCGGTGTATATCGGTAATTATGAGCATGTTACTTACAGAAGTCGCAGTTACACGAGTAGTGAAGTACGTTTCCGCTACATTTCTTCTGCGCTCTGCGCACATGCAGAGCCATTTTGCGGCAAACACAGAAGAACCCCTCCTCGCAATGTGCGGCGCTGCCCCGACACGTGGCGCGCCATTCGCCCCTGACGTTTCGCCGTGCACCCTCACGGGTTGTAGAATCAAGCGTCTTTCCTTTCTTTAGATCACTATCTTTGCTCACCCGCTTCTCCCCTTCGGGCCGCGCGGGTACCGGTGCGATTATGCCCCAATACCCTTGCGTGTAATAAGTTTTCTCGACGAGGTGCAATAACGCTATCGCGTTCCACTCTTGAAGGCGAAGCTTAAGCGTCCCCCAAATGTGTTCTTCCCCATTACCAATAGAATTTCATTAACGTCCTGCTCCCAATCCACTCAGCTCTCTTCTCTTACCGTTAATCGTCTCATTTACCGCTCATCCATTTCATTATCATCATTGTTTCTCTCACATAGGTGAGTACCAGAAATATGCAGCTGTTGTATAGCCCCCTCTTGACGGATACTGACAAACTCCAGCTCATGATGCAGGGTGCCTTCCAAATGCATTCCATCTGAGCCTTGTTATTATTATTTAGTTTTCGTGGTCTGGAACTATCGTCACTACCTGGCCGACATGCAAATTCATTTGCCCCTTCCAGTCCCTCCCTATCTACCGAGAACTGTTGCTACCTCCCGAGACGTTTGCATAGTACTCCACTTTTCTGCATATAAACTTTGAAACTCGTCGATTTAGCTTCCCTCTGCCATTGTTACCAATGATTGTGAAGTCACCAACGTTTCTTCGATTACTGAGATACTTTTGCGATAAAGACCTTAGATTAAGGCATTCTTTGATCATAAAACCGTATCTTCCATTCTTCCCAATGCATGCCTCTTAATATTTGCAGCAAATATGCGACGAATAGCAGAGGAGGTATCGTGTCTCCCTCTATCCCTGGTGTAACCTTATCATTTATTGAGATTTAATAATGCGACAGCAATGAAGTGCACAGTCTGATAAGCTTTTGGCGGCATCCTGCGCGTGTGCCGGTTCGGTCTCATTTATATGGTTTAACATCCCGAAGTGACTCAAATTATTTCAGGTGGCAGGAGACATGGCCGAACGCTGACTGATCAGCTAGTATGTGACGTCTGAAGGACCACATAACACGGCAGAGTCAGCAGGTGCGCTGCAGGGTCGTTAATTCATCCATGTGATTGCTGTCATACTATAAATTGCCAAGCATCATTACAAAATGCCTCTGAAGAAAATCAATTTCCGTCTGGAGAAAAAAGCTTCTCAAGCTGCATCTGAGCACTGTCGTTTGGGTCACGAGCAAGGCGCGTAACTTCTGCAGCCCTCAGCGCGTCACACGTTACACTACAACGGCACTCAGTGTTAACGATTCCAATAACAAATACCGAGGCATTTTTCTAAGCAGAACTAGTACTGAACTCTACCTACAGCGTTATTTTGAATCTATAGACCAGTAGTTTTCCTCGTAACACAAGGTACGAGCTCATAGGACTCCTATAGAGTCGAGGAATATTTAATACAGTTGACAATATACGGCGACAGCTCGTTGAAACTGGAAAGATGGCACACTGGTGGCGCCCCCACGAAACAAAGTCATTCCACGACAAGCGTCCCAAGCGTTGCGTTTTCTAACACTGATTTGTTAAACAATCATGAGAAATGACCGCATCGCAATGAGCGTAATTGAGCCTAAATATTTAAAAAAAAAGTTATTTTTGATGAGAGCGCAGTTTGAGCATTTCGAAAACGCATAAAACAAATCACCCGTCAACAGAGGTGGGCAACCTCATGAGGTTTCGACCTCATGAGGTCGACCTCAACCTCAAAATGACCTCAACCTCACGGAGTGAGGTGAGGTTGAGGTGAGGTCGGCGACAGCTCGAAATGTTTTGAGTGAGGTCACGGAATTGGACCTCAACCTCACGCATGAGTTTGAGGTTGAGTGAGGTCGTCATTGTGTGAGGTCGAAATTGTGAGGTCCAGGCTTTTTGCTGTTGCCGCGGATTTCTTCGAAGAGCGACCCTTTTGACGCGGAGCTCGAGCGTACTGCCGCGGTGTGCCCGCCGACTCTCGGTGTTTGGTTACCCCCCGTTCGGACGACCGGATACCGCAGCCCCTGCCCAGCTTTCGGCATTCCACCGTAATGTCCACAGCCCGAGGACGCTTCCCTCTGGTCTTCTTGGAAGGAGATATTTCTTTTTTACTGCACGAATTCCTCATGCCCCCGCCTGCCACCCCCGTTTCCTCTGACTTGTTTGTGCTGATGCTTGCCGCCGGCTCAAACACCCAGGAGTGCGCAAAGCACATAACTCATTCTGACCCGCGGTGTTTTGTCGGATGCCGCAAACAAACAAGCAAACTAAAAAGCGAAGCAAATTGTCTTTTGCGCAGACGGCGCGAAGCAGAACTGTTTGTCGTGTGCATGCCCGTTTCCAGGCGCTGAAGTCACGGCTGCTGCCTTACATTCGATAAAGGACCCCGCTGTACATTCAAGGAAACTTTACAGAAAATGGCGTAGCGAAATTGTTAGAGGACATGATACTGACAGAAAAAAAAAAGGAAAACCGGCACAATACCATCTGAGCATTTTATCGAAGTCCTCCCTTTCGAATGGTACGTCATCGGTCTATATTCCGGTCCTGTAAATTTATATTCTTATAATCTCCAGAATAACCTCTCTTTGGTCTTGTGCTGCTTGTTCCTTCTAACAGATTCATAGGTGGCCCCGAACAACTGCAATCGGATGAAGGTGCTAGTGTTCTTTATATAACCAATATAGCGGTAAAACATGCAAGAGGATGAAACGGACGGCATCGCTTATAAGACGCAGCTGGTATACAGGAAAGAAGCCTGCGCATGTTAACTATTTGCCGAGATATAAGAGACAAAAAAAATATATGGGGCTTGCATACAGTAAAGCCCAATGAAAAGCAAAAAGTTTTTGCACCGCTAAGGCCCTTTGATTCTCTCTCAAATTCTAGTGAAATCAAGCAATGCAGGAGGAAGGAGGAGAGCAAGGGATTCTTAACTTCATAATATCAGGTTTCTCTTGAAATCTCTTATTCAGGCGCAGAAAAAAAAAAGAAAAAAAAAAGCGTTCTCCTACATGTTTTTATGAGCTAGAAAGTGTTGAGATGGTTTCCGGCTCGGCATTTTGGTGTCTAGACGGACGAATTGGTGTGTCAAACTGAGCGTGTCTCTTTTGTGCTCCCGTCTGCTCGAGACGGACAAATCAATCGGATGAAAATTTTTGAGGCCAGATGTCGGAATAATTTTTTCAGACATTTGTTTTTTTCTTTAAAAATCACTTTAGATATATGTGAATGAAACCAATTACATGCTAGCACTGAGGAATGCAGTACTAAGTCGATGTCTCAAACCTTCTATACGCTCTGGGAAGCGCTGTTCTCTTCTGTTTTTAGCGTGCGACATTTATTATTACTTTCGTTAACATGGTATTTCTTTACATATATTTTCTTGTATGTCAATTAAGTTCGTACACTGCCAAAAAGAGAACAGGTTTCTTCCCTCACATTAGGGTCTTTCTTTGGCATCATTTCAGAGGCCCATAGCACAACCCTCCTTTCTACTTACCGGCGCGGTCATTTAGTTTTTTTCTTTTTCTTTTGCAAGTATTGGAAAGCGCAATCTAGTCTCTGAAAGTGGAGCTGGCACACATACGCCACTGCCTTTGGTGTATATTGGTGACAGTTCGGCATTCACTGTATGAGCAAAACCAGATGCCATGGACACGGACGGCGAAGGGAGGAGCGCGTGCACAGCGGGGGGCACGGTCCCTCTGGGCTGCTTGCTCGCCTCCTGTCTGTTGTTCTTGTCTTTATTTCACGTTTATGTGCTGTAACTATACGACACTAACGGGGAAACGGTTTCTTAGATTCACGTACGGTGCATGCGGCGAAGCAGCTTCGGAGACACCGCCGTGCAATTTATTAGTTCAGTCTTCAAAGGAAAACAAGTGAATACCACAAAAAAGCTCGTCGCAAAATTGTTGGCGAAATGGCATCCAGTATTCAGTTAGGACGTACAAGCATTTATATCATGTTTTTTTTTTTTTTTTTTTTTTAGGCGGTAGGGAGTTGGACATTTTGCTTCGGCGAAATTTGACGGGCGAGCCGATGTTCGCGACAGCAAAGTGGTTCACGTTTAACCCTCTTTCCTTGCAGTTCCGACCCTTGTAATATTTTAATGTAAGCGTTGTGTTCGAAGAAGCAATTTCGCCAATTCTTGCAATATGCCACAGGATCACAGAATTATAAACTAATGCCCAGGAGTGGCCGGTTGGGACCTCATAAGATAAACAGCATTCCTCTTCGAAATTTTCTGAAGGTTTATTCGGCGTTGGCCGAGTTTTATGATTAATTAGTGTTTTGCTGTCTTTTCCTCTTTTGTTTGTTTTGTTGGGGATTTAGTCTTCACAAGTCGTCTCATGAGTGGCTATTATGGAAAATTTGTGCCCCGTTAATATGACATCCGTTAATATGGAGGACCCGAATTATGGACAGTTTATCTGGGGGCGAATATTTTTCAATGTATTTATGCCTCGTTAATATAGAAACTCGCTCTCTGAACAATAGACAGGGGATGAATGCCCACAGCCTATTCGGCCCATGTATTTTTGTCTCGTTAATATGGACATCGTTTGAAAAATGCAGGAGAGTCCGAACGCAAGTTAAAGAAGTATGCGCAGGCCGGGATCCTATGCGACAACCGATACGGTCGGATGCCTGAACGAGTCCTGTGGAGTTGCAAAGAACCAAAGCGGGCGTGTCGTCGTTTTAGGAGGGGAGGGAGGGGAGGGGGGGGGGGGCGCAAGAGCGGTAAGGAAGGGAGGAGGAGGAGAAAAGGAGGGTGGATGGCAGGGATCGTCCACAGCAAACCGAGGGTCAGCTAACTAAGAAAGACCCCAAAAGGAGGGAACCGGGAGAACGAGAGGCCGCAGTCGGGAAAACAGCAACATGTGGTCGCAATAAATTCTGCTGAACGTGGACAGAAGAGAGGCCGGTAAAAGCGTAAGAAAGAAATAATAGGAAGAAAGACAAGCGCCAAAATTGGGGGTGGGAACTGAAGTTTTTCTATCCCAGAACACAAAGTGTGTTCCATGAAGCCGTTAACGCTTTTCGGTCAGGGTAAAGACACACTCACGAAGTAGAGCGACAAAAGAAACGCGACGACCACGCAACCAGGACCGGGCGTCCCGGCCTGGACGCCCTTCCTTCACATGCGCCTGGTTTTCGTCACTTGCGCTGTCGAACTGCTACATTTTGCACCACAGCGATCCGCATGTTGGCTTCGCCTTGAGTCAACGATGCGGCCTTGACAAGGTCTGAGCTCTTCGTAGTCGGCTAGCCGTCGTTCTAAACTGTACTTCAGCTTGGTGGTGGTGGTGAAAAACATTTATTAGATATTTAACCCTCAACTTTAGTCTGACTTTTGGCATGGCGGGAGTTAAACACAAAGGAACGGAGCTGAATTTAGGCGTGAAGCGGGAAATCTGTGAATACAAGCGGCAAAAGCCATCTCAGTCAATCCAAGCCGTGAAAGACTGGACCCAAGTTCAACTAGGACTCAGCCTCGCCAGGTCGACGGTATACCATCTATATATACTACAGGACTCCGATAAATGGCTCAACGTCGGCATCGCAGTGAAAGCCACAGTCCGACAGCGCCCAGCACAGTTCGAAGAAATGGAGTCGTCCTTGTTAATGTGGTTCGGGAATGTGCACGCGAATGGTGCTGTCGTGAGCGACGAAATGCTTCAAAAGAAGGCTCGCTGCCTCGGCAACATTATGGGTGCTTCTTTTCCTCCGTCTTGATAGGTTTTACCTGTGGTGACATACGGAATTTTTGTTCAGTAAAACAGGGGGATGTTTACTGAGAAATATTATTCTACGCTCTGTATAGGCGTACTGACTTAGAGGATGGCTGACAAGGTTTAAGAACAAACATGACGTTTCGGGTCGACGGATTCATGGAGAAGAGGAGCATCGACATCTCGGCTGTGTTTAAATACCTAAATTAATTAAAACAGCAGCCATTAACCATATTTTTTTGTCAATTATATATTTTTCGTTTTTATTCATGACTCGTTATTATGAATAACTCGCCTTATGGACAGTTTTGGTCGGAAACCAAAGCGTCCATACTAACGAGGCACGACTGTATTACTATTTTTTCCTAATTTAATGTATTCTGTCGCAAGACAATGTACAGTGTATTAAAAAAAAAGCTCGGCAATCATCAATTCTTTTTTTCGAATTAAGAAAAAGAGCAAGGATAGAAGCTTGGGCGAGTTGGTGTCGGTTTTCTTGCCTCATAGCGCTAAACAGACAAGGACACAGCCAGACATACGGGACGGGGGCTAAAAAAAAAGCGCCCGTCCCGTGTGTCTCGCTGTGTCCCTGTCTGTTTAGCGCTATGTCGCAAGAAAAGAAAAAGAGCATATCGTCAATGTTGTCGTCGTCATTAGGGTCAACAGCATTTGTCTTTTCAGTTTATAGTAAGAACTGGCTTGTTTTATTTCTAATACGAATCTTATTCACGTGGGTTAGACGGGATAAACTCTTTGTATTTCATTATGAGCCTATGCGTAGTAACGTGGTACCCATATGTAGGCCTTATATTGAGACCGACCACAAAAGGGTAGGCGAGGAGGGAGAGAGGATTGCCACTTTAGTGCAGAGTTGGACATGTAGTGTCCGGAGTTTTTCTGCTTTTATCCGGGATATTAATTGTTGTATAAAATTAGGAGTAAAATACAGCCTTCATACAACAAAATTCTGGCTAGCCTATATACCCCAGGATTATCGAGAAATGTATATTTGCTTTAAGTTACAGTTTAATTTAATGATTTTTTTTTTTGAGGTCGAGCGCCCGACCTCAACCTCACATTTTGAGTTTGAGGTGAGGTTGAGTGAGGTCGCCAATGGTCACCTGAAAAGTGAGGTGAGGTCGCCTTGGGGACCTCAACCTCAATTGATGAGGTTGAGTTTGAGTGAGGTCGCCAAATATTTTTTGAGTTTGAGGTGAGGTCGAGGTTTTTGAGGTCAAATGCCCACCTCTGCCCGTCAATAACTGATAACAAATAAAACTTTAATGTACTCCCCAATGTTATAATGACATTTGCACGATTCCGACTTCCTATTTGATTTGGATCTTATATTGTTGTAGAGTAGAAATATAATTTTTTTTTTAATTTACATATAATGTGAGGCTTACATTTTGACATTTATTCTGATAGAAAAAATACGAACGCTTTTTTAGGAATCATCAAAAAGCCTTCTTTCTTTCCAGGGTGGATTTTAGTAATTAAAAAAGTTACATCTGACAAAGTTGAACGCATCAAAGTTTAAAAATTACTGAAGTTGCGAAAAAGTGTATTTTGAACCGTAAAGAACCGTTTATTTCATCCTGAGGTAGCCGAGGTAAAAATACAATCACTGGCAGATTTAGTTGCACAGCTCGTTGCCTCTCATTTCGAAAAATTTGATGGTAACTACATTTGATTAAAGCGGGAAGAATTTTTTTTTTTTTAATGAGCTCTCACACCACGAGTTTTGTCGCCTCTCAGCGCCTCTTGATCACAAAGCCCTGCACCGTCGACACTGTGACCATGCGAAATGTGCAGCTCTCATTTCCAAGTAAAGTTTCCACAGCTGATGGAAAAAAAAGAGAAGATGCCTATATTAGTCAAGCTTACAGCAGTGATGAAAGGCCGTTTCTAGATCTATTAGAGTATGATAACTTCGACCCAGAAAACACGAAGGAAGTCGCGTCTACAAACAGACAGACATTTATTCACGAGATATCAAATATATTTACGCGCACACGTCCGACACATGTACGTTTTACGCAATTTGGATGGGTGTGCAGAACACCTCTATGTACACTGCATTCAGATTTAATTAGTTGTTTGTGCCAGGTAATTTGTGTCCATGTAAGTTTCAGTTTCACAGCTTCAGTCGAGGTAAAGTCATTAAAGATAAACCCCCTCTAGAGCAACCCTTCCTAATAGAGAACAACACTAAAAAAAAAAAAAAGACGCCCAAATTAGCAGATTGCAAGAGGACTTTATGGAACCACGTGGTGGGGGCTGCCAGAATTTTTTGAAGCGAAAAGCTCCCCTACGCTAGTGAACACCCCGCTTCGCGCGAGCCGGCGTATGTCGGTTGGTTGGTTGTACAGCTTTTAATTCCATCGGAAACGGGGAGTCGTGCGCCCGCGGATTAGAGGCTGGCAGGTAGCCCTTGGCTTGTTGCGGCCTCTTCCGCCAGATGGACGGTGCGGTGCTGGATCGCAGGGTCCGCGCTTCGCAGCAGGGTATCCCAGTCTTCTCTACTTGTAATATTTTGTCCCATCCCTGGAGATTGTGGGCACTCCCAAATTATGTGGTCGAGGGTCCCTCTGTCGGAGCACGAGTGACGTCACGCACGGCGCAGGTGGCCGTCGCCGATTCCGTCGCCTGACCTTTCGTCGCCTCACGTTCACCGCAAGCGCGTGTTTATCGCGGAGGCTGGCTATATAACCGCTTGCTAGAGAGTAGGCGTGCGCATTCACCATGAAAGGAAAAGAGAGTGATACTACCGATACAGAAGTGCTACCACGCGAGTTGGTTGAAAAGGAGCGAAGAAATGAAAGGCTGAAAGCTCAACGAGTGTCCGAGACACCCCAAAAACGAGAAGAGCGTCTCGCTAAACGACGCTGCAAAGACGAATCTGAAACGCCAGAAGTACGACAGACACTCCTCGCTAAACGGCGTGAAAAGGAAGCTGAACAGCGACTTTAGGCTATGTCAGCTGAGAGTAGCCAAGATGGTGAAAGGTCGGGAATTACTGAGCAGTTGCGAAGGAAGAATGAAAAGGCCAGAGCCAAACGAGCTAGTGAAACACCCTAGCAACGAGAGGAGCGTCTCGCAAACGACGAGAAGATGCTCAAAGTACCAGCAGCATCACCGAATCTTTTCGCTTCGAGATATCCAGGCTTAACTTTAGCTAAGCCCCAGCCAACGTTTTTTTTTTTTTATTTATTTAAAGCTACCGTCCCAGATTTCAAATACATGTAGCGTGCAGGAACGTTTTAGGTATAAATTTAACCCCACTGGATCAAACCAGAAAACGCAAGAAAGAAAAGCAAGGGCGTCCACGTCCAATATTTTAAACGAAGGCAGCTCACCCGACCCTTAGTGGGAAGCCTTGTTATCCGGTTTTTTTTTCTTTGACTTAGCTCTACAGTGCGCAGAAGTATCTTTTGCCAAGGTTCAGTTTCTCATTTGCCTGGCAGCCTTCAATCGATATTTTGATTCTCAGTTTAAGTTTGCTCAGAATTATAAACCCAGAAGTAAAGGAGCAGCTTAGAGAGTTCCCAGCGCACAAACTCTTCATACAGATGCCTATCAACTTGTTTCCAAGGCTTGTTCTCAGATAGAAAACTGAATTTATTGATTGGAGAGGAAGAGAGGGTGGCCGGAAAAAAAAAGAATGTATGGTCTGCTGCTTCGCGCTGCTTCCATGACTTTCTAAATACCGCGATGTCTTGAAGAGGAAAAGCTGTCGGTATAGTTGGTTTTCCATCGCTTTTTGTAGCTCACAGCGGAGCAAGGACAGAGCTTGTTTGTCCTGTTTTTTGCTTGTCCTGTTTTGTTCATGCTCTGTCCTCATCCTACTTTGCGCTGCTAAATGCGAAGTCTTGGGTGCCTAAACGTCTTACCACCTTCGACGGCCTGATCCGGTAATTTCATTTTATCTTGGCTGCAAGTATTAGGCGACAGGTCAATGGTTCCGTACCGTAAAAAAGTGTCTTCGACGTCGCCGCACTTTGCCGTGGGTGATAAAGCCTGATTTGTCAATACGGTCATGATGTCTCATGCGCGATAAGTCACGCAGTAATCAGAAACAAGTGCAAAGCTCATGGTATGCATGACGTCATGAGGCAAATTAAAGTGAATAAAACGAGACATGAAGTGCGAAGTAAAGGTCGCGGCATGTTTAAAATTGTCTTTACAAATTGTCTTTATAAACTTTATAAAGCAATCGATTTAGCTATAAAGAAAGATTTTTTCAAATATTGGGTAGGATCTGAACCTACGGCATTTCTTTTATGAGACATGCATTCTACTGCCGAGGCCGCACAAGATAAGCTTGTACGGCATAGAAACCAGAGGGTTTGGTTTGGTTTGTGGGGTTTAACGTCTCAAAGCAACTCAGACTATGAGAGACGCCGTAGTGAAGGACTCCGGAAATTTCTACCACCTGGGGTTCTTAACATGCACTGAAATCGCACAGCACACGGGCGCCTTGCTTTTCGCCTCCATCGAAAAGCGGCCGCCGAGGCCGGGATTCGATCCCGCGTCCTTGGGAACAGTAGTCGAACGCCGTAACCACTGCGCCACCCTGGCGTGGTATAGAAACCAGAGGACCTTGGCATGTACATCGGGTGCACTTCCACGCAAATGACTAGGTATGTATAATTAGCGGATACAACAAGCCGCTATCGTTTGATTAACATGAGGCAGAGTTGTATTTATTTATGTATACACCTAATATGTTTGTTTATAAATAAACTCGAAAGATGAATTAAGCAAATCGCTTGCAACGAATGCAATTTTTGCGATTGAATTCTCTTTCGAGTACAAACTCGTTCAATCCGATGCGCCACAGTGTTCAGTAATGGGCCCTCTACTTTTCTCAATTTACATTAGTAATATAAACTCACGTTTCACTCCGCTGGTGGCGATAAAGAATTCTGCAAATTGCATCACTGTGTACGGAAGAATAAATTTCTCCCGACAAATTGGATAGGACATTGTAACTGCTTGTACAAAATTACCATCTGGCGCAATGACTGGCAAATTGAATTAAATGCTTTTGTTTTTTTTCCTGCGTATGACACGCACGAAAGATTCGTTAATTTTTTTTTTTTCCTTCAGTATAAAGATACAGATTTAACTCACGGTATCGAACCTAAATGACTAGGAATATACTTTACACAAGACATGTCCTAGTAAGCGCGAGCTGAGAATATTTGTTGTAAAAAAGCTGTTCGTAAGCTTTAGTCATTGTGTCGAAACTTCACGACGCTACCTCGAAAATAAAACTAATGGCTTTAAAAATACTGTACTTCGTATTCCCAGTTATGCAAGTCGTATCTGACAGAAGTACACTCGACAGAACATGATAAAATTTTAGCGAGTACGAAGTGAGCCATTGAAGTATTTTTTGGTTTGGTTTGGTAAAACATTATTTTCCACAGTAGGGGTCCTGAAGGACACTCGGCTAGGCGCCAGGTGTAGAGGGCAGCTCCCACGTCGGCACAGAGCCCGAAGCTCTCCGCCGCCGCGCGGGCCTCCTGGACAGCCCGAAGCTTAATCTTTTTTTTTTTTTTAATCATACGCTAGAACCTTGTCAGTAAACGAACTTATGGTGCCTCACAACCGAGAACTACAGAATGCAAATTGATAGCAGCAATTTCAAGTCAGACCTGCAAGCAAAAATCTATATCACATCACTGAATCTCGGTTTCATCAAACCAAACTACTCAAAACCCATTAAACCCTTAAACTTTAGAACCAAATCTTTCAAACACTGATTTTTGGACCTAATCATTGATGAGTGAAACAAATTGCCAAAACCTATTGTTTAGTGTTCTTATGTACATGATTTTAAAAGTCACTTTAAAAGTATGCACTATCGGTTAAAATTAAGATTTTCCTACGTATTTTGCTGGTTAGGATTTTTCTCGGTCAGTTGTTGACAACACCGGTCAGTATTTTTATTTTTTATTTTTTTCAAACTCAGGGTGTAAAATTTCGAAGTGCGTTTGAAATTATGTATTTCAACGTATCTTTAAGCGCGGTGTATTAACTTGGTGTTCTTTTTTCTGCGATTGATACGTTTTGTTTTTCTCCTGAATAATATGTATTTTATGAATTATGCATACGCGGGGTCATGTGCATAGCTGCAATGTTACAGCCGGTCTCCAGGCCTGTTTCACCTGAATGATTCTTCGTCGCACTCCCAAAATCCTTGTCCTGGAGGGTAGGGTATTTTCATCGAAGAGTACTCGACTGTCCAACTATCTGATAATAGCTTCCAAATCCCTCCTCGCATCAGCGAAGTAAGGGCAGTCGCAAATAATATGATGAATCAACTCTGTAACGTTGTAATTTAAACTGTTCGAGCTAGCTTCAGCCCCAATCTTATGGAGGCGGATTTTGGGCCGCGACACGTCAGGCCGCAACCGTTGAGACGGTGTTCCTTGATGCCGCATATGGTCAATAAAGTCGCGAACCAGTATCAAGATGAGAGACGCAATCCTGCTGATGGCTCACACAGTTTTAATGCAACTGCATAAAGATACCCACTAAATGATCCAGTACGGCTTCAACTTAACAGTAAGACTTCGAAGAAAGCTTGAGCATAATGGCCAATTTTAGCTTCAGCATCAACGCATACACATACCCCTATGCAAGTATCCACTACAGTCTTATCACCTATGCACTGGAAATTAAGTAAGTATTGTTCAGTTTTAAGTGTATCACGGTCGTGTCGTTATTCGGTTTGTGCATAAACTGCTGGCTATATTTTGGATTTCAGGAATCGGCTGTCACTTTTCTCTCTCCACTTGGACGTCATCATCGTTAGGCAACACCGCATGCTGCTTATCAACCCTAACATCAATGTTAGCATAGGAACACAAAAAAAAACGTTAATAATCCTGATCTAATTTAAAGGATTGTTTTTCTTCCCTACTACGGTGACCCTTGCAGTGGATTTGAATACAATTTATTCCTTCGGTGGCTTGTGAAGCATGAAATTGTGCATCTCGAGCGGACAAACTGAGGAAATACCATTCCAATATCCGCAGTAACCTTCGGAAGTTTGTTTCTGAACTTCTTTCGTTTCCCCTCCATCTTCCCTTCTGTCTTTGATCCAACGGTGTCGGAAGTGGTCACATAGCACGAATTATCTTCGGAACGCGGTTATATGCGCATCTAAAGCGAAATCTGTAGTGGCATTTAATGCGTCCTCGCTTACGCGTATGCTGCCCAAGTCCCACGGATGTAATCGAACCATAGCGCGCGGCAATCGCCGGGCCTTCCCTACCCTATCAACGATCTCCATGCCTTCCGGATCCATATGCGCGCATCAAGTGCGGTCCGCCGCACATAGGGAATAATTGAGGCAAAGCCGATGCGTCCTTCGAGACTGCTGTCAGGCCCGATGTGCCGCCTCTTTTCCCTCGCGTACTACGCAAGGTTGCACAAACTCGTGCACTGGTTCACAACTAATACGTGCAACGCGGCGGAAGCTTTCAGTGTTACCCCGATTTCTGCTTGGGGGAACTTCCTGCAGCAGCCAATATCCGTAGTCAAGCATGCGACAGCTAACTCGCCATCCAGCTACCGTTCGTCCTGACTTTGCCGAGGGACATTATTCCCTGCATGGTACAGTTCGCGAGACATTATAGCAGTGCACACGCTGTCGCTGTTGGGCTCTGGCCGCAGCGCATACTGATAGCCCGTTTCCACAATCACTTGTTACATATCAGCTAACGCGTAGTTCAGGCCCGCTCATAATATTAACAAGAACGGATAATGCGTATACCAAAGACTAAAACTAACCAGGGAATGAGTCCATTCTGTTAGCGAATACTCTAAGGCAAAACGCATTGACATCTGTTTCGAAATGTCGAATTTTGACGCTAAGGGTTCTGCATGATGCGGAAGTGGTGCGTCCTGTACAGAACGTGAGAGAGAAATACTTCATCAAGAACGATTTCTCTCCCCTGGCAACATTTCTGCACATTCATGATAGCTTTTTCTTTGCTTTGATTTTGTGCTATGTTTTCTCCCCATAACGTTGGAAGCTGCACTATTACTTGATGGGAAAAAAATATGTTTCTAAACAATTCCACAGGATATACTAGAGGTATGATGGCATGACAGCACACGTGCATTTACCGGCGTCACGATGTTGTTCACATTATTTATTTATTTATTTATTTATTTATTTATTTATTTATTTATTTATTTATTTATTTATTTATTTATTTATTTATTTATTTATTTATTTATTTATTTATTTATTTATTTATTTATTTATTTATTTATTTATTTATTTATTTATTTATTTATTTATTTATTTATTTATTTATTTATTTATTTATTTATAATACCCTCAGGGTACAGTTGTACGTTACAGAGGGGAAGGGCGCATACAGGATATATATATAAAACAGAAGGTTAACAAAAGCGTACAAATCTGAAAAACAAAGCAAATAAAAAAGAACAAGGTACATGTGCAATTTAGTAAATTTAGGAAAACGGCATAGGCGTTAAAAGCAACAATATAAAAATATAATAAGCAACAGTATACAATGATGTTATGCAAATAACCATACAGTAAGTTTTAAAACTAGGCAAAGAAGAAAGATTGCAGCGCGGATTTAAATTTTTGTTCTTCAGTTATACTTGTTAGTGATGCAGAGAGGTTATTCCAATCATTACAGGTGCGGGGAAGAAAGGAGTTAAAATAGGCAACTGTGTTTGTGTGCGGAATGTTTACCTTTTGACTATGGTTACGGCGAAACGAAATGTAGGATGGTGGCTGAACCCATGAGGAACGCAAGGTGGAGTTATGGTAGCATATTTTGTGAAAAAGTGAGAGGCGGGATAGTTTTCTTCGAGTAGATAACAGCGGGAGATGTAAGTATGCTTTCATATTAGTAACGCTGGCTGTCCTTTGATAGTTATTTAAGATGAACCGGGCTGAGCGATTTTGTACTGTCTCAACGGAGTGTATGAGTGTTGCTTGACCGGGGTCCCAAACAGATGAGGCGTATTCCAGTTGTGGACGAATGTATGTTGTATACATTAATAGCTTTAATGATGATGGTGCAAGGGAGAAATTACAATTACAATTACAATACATCATGGAGTGCTCACATCATGGAAGATTAAAAACAAAGTTTTTAATCTTCAAGAGTATAGTCAGAACATCCTTCCATGAGCTCCCACGTTAGCCCTCTGTTCTTACACTATTCCTTTCTGGGCGTTATTCTTTATTCTGCTCTTAAATTCTCAGCCCAATCGCTCATCCGAACAAAATATCGATTTTTGGCGTCCGAGCTCTCATTAAAGCACGCCCATCTTTTTCCTTGTTACATTCTCTTATCTCTGTATTATGCTTTCATTCACAGTCGCCTCACTTACGGGATTGTCGTTTGGGGAATACTTACAACTGCCATTTATTGTCTGCACAGCATATTCAAAATCAGGCCATCCGCATTATCACCTGCAGCACTTTTTCCACTAATGCTCGTCCCTTATTATATGAACATCATATCTCATCAGTCCACCAGCTCTTTCAGTATCACATTGTAATCGCGTTCTTTAATCTATTGAATGGCAGCCTGCATTTCCAGTTTGTTAATTCGATACTACTTTCGAACTATAACTCTACAAGATTTGCAGCGATTTCCTACTCCCGAAAGTTCGTTCGTACTAATTATGGAAAAATGACGATATCTTTTGCAGCCGTTTTATTCTGGAACTCATTGCCTTTAACACCAAAAACATATATGTCCTTGCTCACATTTAAGAATAACTTGAAGGAGTATTTGTTGAATTGCTGATGTTTTATATTTTTTTATGTCTAATACCTGTGTTAGTGCCTTTGTTATTGTGTAAAAATACTTATTTGCCATGTTTTGTATATTATAAACATTCGCTAACTATGCTATTATTGTTATTATTTATTTTGTTGTAGTGATCTAGGGTCCCGGTGCAATCTTCTGACTATGGGACCCTCGTCTGTATTTTTATGCACTTCGTGAATATGTTCAAGCTAATAAACTTTCACTTTCACTTTCAGCTTTACAAAAAAGAAACGGTGACCTGCTATAGTTCGGCCGCCATGGTGAGACACAGCAAGGGCGAGGAGGAGGAGGTCTCATATTTAGATGGGCCATTTCAGGACATAAGAGGCAGACCTTGGTTTAACACTGGGCTCTTCGCGACAAGCCTTTCAAGAAATGGACTTAAAGTTATGTACCAAACTAATAGGCAACTTTTAATTGCGTTGAATTTAAACAGCGCCCAGAGCAAGCGAGAGAACGTACAAGCGTTTTCCTATGCTCTTAACATCGAAAGCAGGGGGAGAGCTTGTTGTATTGCGACTCTTGGCGTACTAAGGCATGTGCGACCGTTCGCAATAAGCAAGTGCAGCGTTTCAAAAGCGACATTATGATTCTGTTATAGGAAATTTAAACGGACGCCAACGTAGTAGCTTCTGCACACGACACGCAAATCAGCGCGTATTCCTCCCAGGCTGAAACAGGTTGGAAAATCTATATTCCGTGCCTACTTGATTTCGTTACGTTCGCGTAACTTGCACCTTAGATAATTTTCCCGCCGATCCGTATATCGACCATGCGTTTCAAAAAAAGAAAGCGTCACGAGAATAGTGTTTAGGATTTGCTTTCCTGTTGTGTCCTGCATGTTTCCACTGTAGTTACTTCAAGGCCAACTGCCGGAAACCAGGATGAAAACGTACGTCAATCAGAGAAACATTGCAAAAACGAATTCGGAGCCAGCGGGAGAGTATGCCTAAAGGAAAAGGTAAGAGAATGACATGATATATAAATATGAACAACTGATGGCCAATGCAGTGGGGGAGGTGGTAGGGTGCAACCTAGAAGTACACTGGTTTGTATAATTGCAGAACACCTACACTTCCTGAGGCCGTCGATGGTGCGCAGAAAGTCATTCCGTGAAAATGCCAGCATGGACGTTTCCGCTCCGTATGAGAAAATCCGTTGTGTCAGACGGACGTGAGGTAAACTCAAGCTGTACTCACCTATGGGGCTGAAACGTGGAGGCTAACCAAGAGAGTTCTACTTAAGTTGAGGACAACCCAGAGGGCTATGGAACGAAAAGTGGTAGGGGTAACATTAAGAGATAGAAAGCGTGCAGAGTGGGTCAGAGAAATAACTCAAGTTACCGACATTCTAGTAGAAATTAAGAAGAAGAAATGGACATTGGCAGGACATGTAGTGCGAAGAGAGGATAACCGATGGTCGCTGAGGGTAACAAACTGGATTCCAAGGGAAGGAAAGCGTAGCAGGGGGCGGCAGAAAGTTAGGTGGGCGGATGAGATTAAGAAGTTCGCAGGGGTCAAGTGGATGCAGCTAGCACAGAACCGGGTTAAGTGGAGAAATATGGGAGAGGCCTTCGCCCTGCAGTGGGTATACTCAGGATGATGATGATGATGATGATGATGATGATGATGATGATGATGATGATGATGATGATGATGATGATGATGATGATGATGATGATGGTGGTGGTGGTGGTGGTGGTGGTGGTGGTGGTGGTGGCGATGATGAAACTCAAGCTCCGCACATAGTAGTCGTTCATTTCTTGAGCACTATTTCGAGGCCAAACCTACATGACACATCCAAGCGTGTGTTACGCGTAACGATGCACTCTACAGCGCAGAGGTACACTCAACAGTATGCTTATGCGTTCTGTAGCTTTTGCAGATATTAAATCCCATTGGACGTTCATATTCCTTCTTCGATTACCAAAGGATGGCTGGGAAATAGTCGATAGCTTACTATCTTGCGTAGTGAATGAAACACGGCCGTATAAGACTACGCGCTGTCTGCATTCAATAACCCGAAATTGTACTGAAAACGGCAAAACATATATGAGAATCGCGTATTTGAAGAAAAAAAAAGGAAGAGAAGGTGGAATGCAACAGAATATCCATGTCTTTCAAAATAGGTCCGACAGTTTTTCTTGCGATGCATAAAACTTTACCATAGCGTACGAGCACTCAATTCGCTTTCTATACGAGTGTCGTAATGCTTCTGGCGGTGGAATCAAGGTCCTGTCTTTTGCACAACTTTCCCGTCAAAGGCTTTAGTCGGGCTTGCGAAATAAAGCTTCGAAGTAATAAATGGAAAGCAAAATCTTTCCCTATGTTGCAAATCGGCACGGTTTTATCTAACGTGACTGAAAGATACGAAGCCAGTTTGAGCAGACGCTCCTACGCCGCTCCCTCTCAGGTAATATAGCTTCACCTAAATACAAAGAAAATATATGAGAAAGGACTCATGTGGTGGATGGACTTATCAGCGCAACCTAGAAGTATATGCACTGTGGCGCAATATTGAGCGACTCGAACCCTTTAGCTTCCAGACAAATGAAACCTATTTGCCGGGATCATCCTATAGGCAGAGTATAGCCCTCTGTTTTTAATGCATTCGAAAAAATTGAAACCCAGTTTCTACAGCTACTATCTGCATATAGCTCACTTGGGATTGCATAAAACCGATTTTCATTTTTTTATTTAAACCAACCAACTCTTGCTTGTTAAGGGTCATTCAATGCGTTTTTATTACTTCGTTGAGATATTTGGTTGTTAATGTTGTTCTTGTTGTTTTTTTAGAATAAAACTTCTGGAAAACATATAAATTTTAAATGTTTGTCGTTCAGGTTCATGTCTTTACATTTTTATGTAACTAAACCTGCAATGACATCATCGTTCTATATCACCACTTTTCTATAATATATGTATAACAAAAGATGGCATTCTGACATATGGAAGATTAAGGAGTAAAACTGGTATACGTCAGCTTTAGGTCAGATACAAAATGCACTGTAACTTGTGTTCAGCAGCCAAAAAGCTAGCTTTCTAAGGTCAATTGTACGGTTTATTTCTCAGCACTTTGCCTTCAGTGCGGGCTTCGTCATCTTTTTACTCGGCCCAAGCGAAGTGTTTTCGGCAATGGTTCATTCCACGAGACCTCATAACAATGTAGCAAGAACTGCTCAAGATGGCCACCCACGCGGGAATCAAGTACCAAAGGGTAATTCGATCACGTCATCTCAGAAGGCTCACCAGAGGACGCCCTTCATCATGAAGCGCATCTCTAAATCACCATTTCAGACACAGACACAATCTATATTAAAATAAATGGCGGTAAGATGATCGGAGCTAACGTTAGAGGCATTTGAGATCTCATCGATGCGCTAGTATGGTTTGTTTACAGAGTTTACCGCCCCAAAGCAACTCAGGCTGTGAAGAACGCCGTAGTGAAGGGCTCCGTAAATTTCGACCGCCTGGTATTTCTTAACAAGCATCGGCATAGCACGGCCTCCTTGCCTTTTGCTTTCACCTAAGCATGTCCGTCGCAACTGGGGTCGAATCTGGTCTTCTTGACTATGGTAGTTGAGCGCCCTGGTCACTGAGACACCGCAGCTGGGCCATAAACGCGGTGGATGGAGATCGACAAGAAATGTAAGAACAAACTCATTTCCTTTTTTTTTTTTTTTATAGTCTGCCCTTAACATGCAGCTTCAAGCTGAACCCGGGAAGGCTGAATGTTGGTGTTAACAAGCATCGCATATAACCATATTTTACTGCGTAGTCTGTCTTATCATTCATGAAAGTTAACTGCGCTTGATGACTGCGCAACAAAATTTGAACACGTGCGTGAAACGGGTCTTCTGGGGCATTATATTGCTCTGCTAAAACACTGTAGTTAAGTTCACTGAATTGCACATTTATTGTTATCTTGCTTCTCACTTTCAGTTTTCAACTGTAAGCGTGGGCGAGAATGTGCCGCAAATTTCACCGATTGTTGTAAAGTGAACGAAATACAAAATTCGACCCAATGAGCCGCCTTATCTTTTGAGCGGAGGGGACACTGCCCAGTCTAAAACGTCCACAGAATCGTGTGAAATATACAAAATATTCTACAGTTATGCCGTAACGTTAGACTTTTTTCTTAGACACACCTCTCTCGGGTACATTTTACTTGTAAAGGTAAACAATGTTTTAGAGACCCACACCTGCAACCACTTCTCATCACGGCCATACCCACAATAGAGAGGTTTAGTTTGCCAGAGACGTACTGACGCAGACGTATACCGGTTTGTCGCATCCTCTCCTGCACACGTGCATTGACAGGGATGGGAGCAACCGCGGGCACTTCGCCTGCAGGGCAGGGTTCTGGTAAACCCTTATACGCCAACAATACTGTGTATCCGGCAAGCTAAATCTCACTAATTACCCCCGTACGGCGGAAACATTAAGGTAAAAAGAAGCAGCAACTAAGCGCTTTCAAGGCGACATAAACGACTTCATAATCAGCTAAGCGCGCAAGAAGGAGCAGCACTTTTGGTGGTGCTACTTTTGTTCCCCCAAGCGACTCTATAACCAGAGCCACTAACTGAAAAATCCAAGCCAACAGTCCCGACCCGCCACGGTGGTGCAGTGGTAAGATTCCCGACTACTCTGCCGGAATGCCCGCGTTCGATCCCGAGCGCCGGCTGCTGCGTTTCGATGGAGGCGAAACGGAGAGGCGTCCGTGTGTAGTGCGATATTGCTGCGGCTGTAGAAAGAAGGAAAAGAAAATGCACGGGCCTGCTACTGGCTCTGTAGCTGAGCCGCCTCCGCTGCCTCGTGCGGACAGAAGATAAAATAGAAGAAATGAAAAAGGAGAGGGAGAGAAAGACGCGCGCCGCAACAACAGCCGTCGTCCGCCCCCGAAGCAGTGGCGGGTGCAATGACGACCTACAACAGATAAAATTCGGTGGCTGGCTAGACCCCACCGCAAGCGGCGTTGACCTACCGTCCCAGCCCCGTAGGGCCAGGAACTGCCCGCACGAGGCTACCGGAGGTGGCTCAGCAGCGGATTAGCAGCGGAGGTGGCTTTGTAGCTGAGCCACTTCCGCTGCCTCGTGCGGACAGAAGAGAGAAAGTAGAGAAGAAAGAAAAGGAAGAAAAAAAGAAAGACGCGCGCCGCAACAGCCGTCATCCACCCCCTAAGTGGTGACGGGTGCAATGACGGCCTACAACAGTAAAAATTCGGTGGCTGGCTAGCCCCCGCAGCAAGCGGCGTTGACCTACCGTCCCAGCCCCGTAGGGCCACGAACAGCCACCCTTCACCACCTCCCATGTCAGTGCACGTTAAAGATCCCCAGGTGGTCGAAATTACTTCGTGCCCCTCCACTACAGCACCCCTTTCCTCCATTCCTTTACGGTGCGGTTCAGGTGTCCACAGAACAAGTGTGACAGATACTGCACCTTTCCTTTCCTGTAAACCAATTATTAACAGTCATGTCCACGGCAGCCTAATTACAGCACAGAATCTCGCCCACCACCTACAGATATGAGTGCAAATCCTGTAGCTTGGCATATTACTACATATGGTTTGAAGATGCACGTAACCACGAGAAGCCTAACGGAAGAGCACTGGGAGGCCAAGCTGTCAAGCACCAGCATGGATGATCAGCGTAGTCTCATCGACCGGACTTAAAGGAGATGCTTCGAATTCACAGCTCCCTGGACTGACTGGGAACGCTGCCCACCTGGGCGAATATTTTACGCCTACCATGACTAAATGTCTCTCTCTGTCTCTCTCGCTCCCTCCTCGAGTAGCAGTGTAAGAAGCAGTTTCGTATGCAAAAGCAAGGCAACAAAAGCACAGCAAAACAAATTTATATTTCATGACATTCGCAATGAACGACGTTAAATGGCAGTTACAAGTACGTGTAGCTACACAAAAATATTGTTAAGTAAATGCCATGCATCCATGACGTGTGACCGTATGCGTTATTGCGTTTTTTTATTTTTAATTCAGCTGTATTAAGCACATCGAAAACCTACATTTATTCTAAGCTGTACCAAAATAGCCGCCATTCTCAAAGCCAGCACAACCATGGTTAGTCACGCATTATTATGTTTTTTTTTTTTTTTTTTGACTGGCAACTCCTACAAACTAGTTGCACTCGTCTGATACTGGGCATCTTGTTGATGGCTACAGCTGTAGTTTTGCATAACCGACTGGCATAAATAATGATTTCACTGTCGGACGTGGACGTGGTCATCATAACAGCAGCACAAGGACCCACGAAAAGCACAGTGCATCAGGAGCGTCAAATGGCTGCTCACTGAGACGACGGCTATAGCGCACGATGGTCATTCGTGAGCGTATCATTTGCGCCATGGACAGGTGCTCCACGGACAAATGCTCCACGGACCAGAAACTAGCGGCGTGTGTGGTGAATGTAGTGGAAACCCTGGAAAGCCCTTGCTTCTATGCTAGTAGTGATGTTGCCGCACTAGCGGTCTACGAGGAACTGGATGTAATCACGGACAACTTCAGCACTCTTTCACTGATTCAACCTACAGGTGAATTAAGGTAAGCAATTACGCAATTACGGTGAATTGTGATGAATTATGGTGGTGCTGGTGTGTGCTTAAAGCAGACAAGCTTCGGGTACCCTCTGTTCCTATCCGGGTAGTTACGATCCGTTTCAAATCGTGCCACTTTTACTGCCTGGGCGATAAATGTACAATGGGGCTCGCTTACCCCTGCTGTTGTGTACAAGTTACCACACATTTTTGTTTTTCTTTTCGCATTGGGGCCCGCCATGCACAAGCCTTGTATATATTGCAGATATTGTTAGTGCGCACGCGTCGTCCGTTCCGTCGGCAGGCGTGATGTGTGCTTCCTCGCACTTTAATTGCATTTGCTTCCCTACGCGTACACCTATGGGACATGAGCGCAGGAGGGAAGTGCGAACAATGGCCGCCCGCCTGCATTGTTAAGCTGCTCATCTGCTCGGACAATAGAGGACGGCCAGCGAGCTTTCTTGCATAGTTTTTATTGGGGTAACAGCGCTCCAATTGTGCACGAAAGACGGAAGCATAGGACGTGCGCGGCTAGTTAATATCTCTTGTAGTTTTGTATATTCCTCTGTACCTGTCTTTTTTTCCCTTTCGCGCTCCTCTTTCTTTCCTCTCACTGTCTCCTCTCTGTCCTTTTCATTTCCGCAGTTGCGTCATACTGCGATAGCAAGGGCCCCGACTAAAACATTCTCTTTCCTTTTTGTTGTTCATGAATAAAAAAGAAAATGGTCTCTATGAGAAAAGCACTGCTTATCACGACCATACCAGCCTTAAGGCGTCTAAAATGGCCCCTGTGTTGTCGAAAATTGAAGGTACTCACGCAAAAGCCACCAGCTTCCCGAAACCGCAAATACCGCAACTTCGACAGCAGGGACAAAGTCATTACTAAAAAGTCAGTAAACAAAGGGCGCACTCGGCGTCTCTCCCCACAGAGTTGACGGGAACACCGACAAGCACGACACTTAAGCTGGCAATATGCGATCGCGCTCTCGATTTCTGCTAGAGTACTTGATATCTCTCCAGTGAGCCTGACTTTTCCCTTCTCCAACTTTTGAGACGTCGGTCATGATGATCGCCCTGTCAGGCGAAGACGCAAAAGTATGTGCGGTAGGATGTCTCAACCGACAAACCTTCACTACCGGCATAGGTTCGCTTTAACGAGAGCCTAGCTGCAATGCTAGTGCAGGTCCAGCATGCCGACATAATAACGTGATTCGAATCTTTTAGTTACGACCAGTATTTGGTTGATCGCAGCCGTCCGATACCTGGAGTGTCCTGGGCTGCCTCAGCGCTTCCAAAAGTAATGATGTTAGCACACTACGAGTGTCTGATTCCTGGAGTGGAGCTTCCTTCCCTATTCCTAGAGGCAGCCCTGCCCTGCTGTCTACTTCTGGTGATCGCCGACCAGTCTTAATTTTCTCAAAAATGAGTTTCCCTGAACGTTGTTCGTGACCCTCACGAATGCTGACATCACCTATTGAGTTTGCTGCTACTTCAAGCTGTATCATGTAACGTTATTTTAGGTTAGGTTACATTTTTTGGCGAAGACTCTTGAGAGTTCCTTGGACTGCCAGAAGATCAAATCAGTCGATATTGTTGACCATAAACCCTGACTGCTCATTGGAGGGTCAAGTTCTAAAGTTAAAGCTTAGCTACTTTGGTCATCTGATGAGAAGAGAGCAGTCGCTGGAGAAAGATTTGATGTTGGGAAAGGTTGAGGGTCGCCGGAGAAGGGGTAGGCAGCGAACGCGATGGTTAGATGGCATCCTCGAGGCACTGCAGATGAAGTTATGTGATGTTAGGAAGATAGTGAGAGACCGGAAAGCGTGGCGTGACATGGTCCATAGGGTCACGAAGATTCGGACACGACTGAACGAATGAACTGAACTGACATTTTTTGGATGTGTTGTTTATACAGCATTCCGCTTCTCAGAGCAAAATCGTCGGTTGGGTAGCCGTCTGTAGAAGCCGTATCTCGGCAGAAGCGAAACGCACCAAGTGGCGCTGCAGCCCATTAGCATCCTCGGACAGGGTCATATATAGGCGACCGGAATCGATACGCCAAACACTCTGTCACGGTTCTCTTCATAGCCCACCTCAGAGGCGAGAATTTCGATTATTTAATCAGCATTCATGACAGAGATAAAACACGAAGGGCTTAGAATTTGGTGTCAGCGACCAGTCCGGCGGTAGCTTTTTGCTTGCTCTGAAGGAAAATATTCACGGGCAATCGATTTATCTATCCGACGGTAATGGGTGAGCATGGCTCTTTGCCGGGGTATAATCCATCATGCATGCTTTCTTACTTCGCTTGGTTTCGGTGTGGTTGGATGCAGCTTCCGCAGAACAAGAACTCTCGCGGGATGAGCTAGGTCCTTTCAAAACTGACATCAAATATTTGTTTCATGTTTCCAAAGAGCGTGCTCTCTTTGGTCCATGAGTCCGCTCTCTGAGCAATCAAATGAAGACGGGAACAGAGCCTCGTTGCGCGCCCTATGCACCCCAACATATACCGCACGTTGGGTTGAAACTGTTTTGTCATGAGCTTTCGATACGGGGCTGACTTGTTTATATAGACGACCAACCATGGGCTGGTTGACAGTTCGACTCCTGAATAATGGCTCACGCAAGCTGTGACTAGCAGTTCTTTGCTAGGTCTCAGAACATAATAACACAACTGATCCCGCCCTTGTGTAACATTGTAGGGGTGCAGAATCTTGGATCATAAACTTGTGGGAATTCAACATTTCCCTCGCCCGCACAACGCGGCGAACACCCTCTCTCTCTCTCGGGGAGCCCTCATCTTTCCCCTTCTGGCCTCCTTCCTCTGGAGCTGTGGCGGAGAGCGCGGGGGTGAGAGAACGGCCCCTCCTTCCCCTCCCCTCTCATCTCAGCGGACAGCACCCAGAGAGACGACGCTGCGACGCCGCAGGGCGCGGATGCTGCTATGAAACCGAGGAAGAACATTGGGCGTTCCCAATAAACAGCTTGGCCCGCTGGCTATTTTTGCCTCGGTGTGTCGTTCTTCGCGGCCACTGCTGTGGTCAGAGCTAGCAGTGTGGCCTCGGTTCTCAGAGCGGAGCCGCAGCCCCGTAGAGAATTCCCACAAACTAAACCAGCCAACCGGGCCCGATTGTGAGCCCCATATTGGGGGATTGTGAGCCCCATATTGGGCCCCTCCTGACTGCGGGCGTGCCGGCGGCCCGCAACCGGCTGGCAGGCCAGCGGACTTCGCCCCCTCTTCATCCCCATGACGGTAGCGGCGGGGATTTGTGCAGCCTGCACGCGGAGCCAGCCCGACGCGTGGGCGGCCGTTCCTGCTTTGGCCGCCTGTCCTGAGGCATGGACCTGCTGAGGGATCAGCCGTGCAGCTTCAAAGGGGAAAACGGCGCCCAGGTGGAGGTCACGATTAAGGGAGGAAGGGTGTGGGAATTCAACATTTCCCTCATCCGCACGACGCGGCTAACACCCTCTCTCTCTCTCTCGGGGAGCCCTCATCTTTTCCCTTCTGGCCTCTTTCCTCCAGTGCTGTGGCGGAGAGGGCGGGGGTGAGAGAACGGCCCCTCCTTCCCCTCC
This sequence comes from Amblyomma maculatum, assembly GCF_055883805.1. Taxonomy (NCBI): domain Eukaryota; kingdom Metazoa; phylum Arthropoda; class Arachnida; order Ixodida; family Ixodidae; genus Amblyomma; species Amblyomma maculatum. Next base: position 11,493,166 of record NC_139353.1, on the reverse strand, counting down.
CCTCTCATCTCAGCGGACAGCACCCAGAGAGACGACGCCGCGACGCCGTAGCGCGCGGATGCTGCAATGACACCGAGGAAGAACATTGGGCGTTCCCAATAAACAACTTGGCCCACTGGCTATGTTTGCCTCGGTGTGTCGTTCTTCACGGCCATTGCTGTGGTCAGAGCTAGCGGTGTGGCCTCGGTTCTCAGAGCGGAGCCGCAGCCCCATAGAGAATTGCCCCAAACTAAACCAGCCCTCCGGGCCCGATTGTGAGCCCCATATTGGGGGTACATAATACCGGGCGTCCCAATTAACTTTGGCTACGGGTTGTGGGTATTCAACACTCCCCTCGCCCTCACAAGGCAGTGAGAACCATCTTCCTCTTTTTCATGGGGAGCTCTCATCTTTCCTCTCCTTGCCTCCTTCCTCCAGGGCTGTTGCGGAGAGGGTGGGGGTGAAAGAACTGGACGGCCCCTCTTCTCTGATCTAACACTATTTTACCACCCTGGGAGAAACCGGTTTGACTGGGCTGTTAAGGGGGGATGTCGTCAACTCTTTTCTATGCTCCAGGATCAGCCCAGCGTCTCAGTATGGCAGCGCCCTTCACCTTTCTGTAAAATCGTCGGAAAGCATCTGCAGCCTGGGCAGAGACGATGCCGCAACGCCGGAGCGCGCGGATGCTCCTTCGACCGAAGAAGAACGTTGGGATATCCCAATAAACAGCTTTGCCTGCAGGCTGTGCCTCGTTGTGTCGTTCTTCACGGCTGTAGCCCGAGCTAGCGGCGTGGCGTTTGGCTCTGAGAGCAGAGCCCGCGCCCCGTAGTGGCCCTAGCAGGGTTCAAAAATACAATCCTTGAGGTAGGTCAGGAAAACCGGTTTCATAAAGCTGCCAGCTGTCTTGCCGACAACAGACAATGTTTTGTTCTGCAATTAATTATTTTGTCAATTAGTTTAATTCTTAAAAATTATTAACTATTTACTGTAGACAATAAATGGGATTGGCAACGTTGGGGAGAACCTTCAGAAACCCTCATTCTATTACCTGAGATAAAGAAAGGCTCACTGTACCTTTTTCCGTGCTCCAAATAAAGCCCACGAAATAAAAAAAAATAATAATATCACGTGAATGGCGCAATGACGCGCCACGATTTGCTGCTCTCGATCATGGTTTGAGCGAACGATATCAGCTAGTACCATGACTCCACGGCACTTGCAGCGATAGGCTGATATGTTGGCGACGGTTGCAGCGAGCTTGCCGCACTCGCTGCAACTTGCGCCGTCAGGTGCGCCAGCTTGCTGACGCTGGCGTAGAAACCACCGCAGATATATCGGCCGGCCGCTGCAACGAAGCCGTGGATCCACAGCATTTCATTTCGCTCACTCAAACCCCGATTGAGAGCATCGCATTCATATAGCGCAAATGCCCTGGTGACGTGAGTTGTTTTTTTTTCGTTTTCCATAACCTTTCTTTCGAGCTCAAAAAAACACCATGAGTTATCTTTTATCGCGAATAATGGAATGAGTGTTCCTGAAGGTTCTATCTCATTTTACAAATCCTACTTACATCTTCATGTCAATGTTTTGGAATTTACGAAAATTAACTCTAACAAGTGAAATAATTGGCAAATAAATTTCCTATAGCGCGCAAGATGGCTGGTAGCTGTGTATAACTGGTTTCCCTGACCTACTACAAATAATGTATTTCTTTTAACATCTAACTTTATTATCTGGAACACAAGGTATATAAGCTATATAATGCCAATCAAGTACTTCATCCTAGAATTTGAGGAACTTCCCTTGGAAGTAATTTTGATTTAGTCTTCCAATTCCAATCTCATTTCTGTTCCAATTCTGATCTTTTTCCTTACATGCTTTATAATACAGATGCACTTTGTGTTTCACCGATTTCTAGCTGAGAACACTTTTGGCCGTATATATATATATATATATATATATATATATATATATGTGTGTGTGTGTGTGTGTGTGTGTGTGTGTGTGTGTGTGTGTGTGTTGTGTGTGTGTGTGTGTGTGTGTGTGTGTGTGTGTGTGTGTGTGTGTGTGTGTGTGTGTGTGTGTGTGTGTGTGTGTGTGTGTGTGTGTGTGTGTGTGTGTGTGTGTGTGTGTGTGTGTGTGTGTGTGTGTGTGTGTGTGTGTGTGTGTGTGTGTGTGTGTGTGTGTGTGTGTGTGTGTGTGTGTGTGTGTGTGTGTGTGTGTGTGTGTGTGTGTGTGTGTGTGTGTGTGTGTGTGTGTGTGTGTGTGTGTGTGTGTGTGTGTGTGTGTGTGTCGGCGAGGCCAAGGAGAGCATTGGGGATTGCACTTTGTCTGTGTTTTTTAATTTTTACTTGGATGATCACAGAAATTAGTAATGTAATCTGTTTAGGGGAAAGATAATTAAACACAACGTAGAAGAAAAAGCAACGTGCCGATTGTGAGAACCGAACCCACGACCTCCGAATATCGCGTCCAGTGCTCTTCCAACTGAGCTACATCAGCCGCTGTCCCTCCTGCTACTTTCTTAGGTTTTAATGTTATCTGTGTACGAACCTTGGAAGTAATTTTGATTTAGTCTTCCAATTCCAATCTCATTTCTGTTCCAATTCTGATCTTTTCCTTGCATGCTTTATATATATATATATATATATATATATATATATATATATATATGTGTGTGTGTGTGTGTGAAGGGGAAATGAGGGTGCTCGTTATAATACAAGAAGGAAAGAAGCCAACAGTCGGCGAGGCCAAGAAAAGCATTGGAGATTGTACTTTGTCTTAATTTGTTTAATTTTTACTTCGGTAGTCACATAAATTAGTAATGGAATCTGTTCAGAGGAAAGATAATTAAACACAAAGTAGAAGAAAAAACAACGTGCCGATGGTGGGATCCGAACCCAGACGCGATATTCGGAGGTCGTGGGTTCGGATCCCACCACCGGGACGTTGTTTTTTCTTCTCCGTTGTGTTTAATTATCTTTCCCCTAAACAATTACATTACTAATTTTATTTACAATATTAATATATATATATATATATATATATATATATATATATATATATATATATATATATATATATATATATATATATATATATATACACTCACACAACGGGAAGCATATTTTGAAAATGAAAGACCATAAATATTATTTTTATGAGCAGCACGTTTACCTTTTAACGAGACATGTCACGAAACCCACTCACTACACTCTTTTTCCTTTCTCCTACCCTCCTTGCATATTTTCACCGATCCCTACGCTATTTCGACCCGATCAAGGCCATACGATGTCCATATATGGGACACGTCGTCGATCTTTTCCAGTTTTTAGAAGATTTACGCGTCCCTGAAAACACAGATGCTAGCCTCATGCGATCTTGTGATATGCGCTGCTGTACACTTAGTTGCTAACAAGAGAGCGAGAACTCGGGTGCCCTAAGCATCGCATCCGCTTTATACGTATACACCTGATGATGAAAGTGGTTTCACTTTACGTGAACGGCCCCTCAAGCTTCTTTAAAAGGTCATGCCACTAAAACGCGCTAGATGAAGCAAGCCAGAAGCTAGAGCCTAATGAGAGACCCTCAAAGAAGCGATTCTGTAACCGGGGTCATGGCCAACCTGCAAAACCGAAAAGGCCTTCCTATGAAGCATATGCCCCGGTTTTCGTGTTTACTAACCACTGAACTCTAATCCTGCTGTAGGTAACGAGAAAATGACTTCTATGTCGCAATACCACAGGGAAGGCTTATGAGCCTAGCAGTCCATGCGCTTTTAAGCGCAGGCCCCGAAAGCAGGGCTTGCATTAATTACTACATAAAGAAGCTTTGCCGCCGAGTTTGGACACATCATCAGTCATTGCAGCTTAGACTACAGCTCCTATCACATTCATAACCACTCGCTCCTGACACTTTAAAAGCCAAGTTTTTCGCGGAAAAGAAAATGTAACAGCTGCGCAACGCTTTTAGGCAGCCTTCTCCAAACTGTCAACATTAGAGGTCAATGTCGGAGATTAACACTCGCGCTTGGTGCTGAAATATGAGCACTTCTAGTTCTCTAATTTTGGGAGATCACTGCATTACGTGCAGACTATGCTTCAAACGTTTCCATTTGAAGCCCAGCTTGAAGCGTAGTGTCATAGCTCTACACCCATGTCAAACTTGGACAGAAATTACATTAAGGTATATATTGTTATAGATTTATTAATATTGTTAAGGGGCAGAACATGGGCACTAAAGGCGATCATCTTCAGTGTTATTCGCACCTTATTTAAAGCAGCAAAACTAATCTGCTAAAAATATATTTTCATCATTTATTGCCCATTCGTTTGACTCAGTAGGACATGATTTTGGCAGAAGTAAACCTCTACAAGAGCATAAAGCTATTGTTCACCCCAGGTCAGGCAACACATATGTTCTCAAAACCTTCCTTGAAGCGGAAAGCACTACAATGTGAAATCATTCGCATTCACTTTGTTCAGCTTTCTTTTTCCAATGCTAAAACTGTATCATCAGTAACCAGTGTTTACAACTGTGACATTTTGCCACCGCAGTTGACTTACATCCTAGTGCTTTTTTTTTTTTTTTTTTTTTTTTTTGCTGGAGACACGATGACGCTCTCTCCAAGACTATTGAAATATGAAATAAAACTACTTTTAAACCTCGCCTACTCTTGGACATAATTTTTGAAGGGCAAGGTTTTCGGTCAGATTTTCTACTTTACAATAACCGTGGTGTACAAGATTATGGTTAAATGATTAATGTAATATCTTGCGTGCCTTTAGCATCACCATTAAAGGTGTTTATCTGCGCGATGGTGATTTTCTCGCTGATAACGTTGCCATTAAGATTTACGGGAAACATCGTATCTCCTTGAAATAACTAACTTTGTCGGGAGCTTCAGCTAGAGTAGGGACTTTAAAATCGTGTTTATTGGGTGGAGCTTTGAAATTAAGATGCTGTATGTGTATGCAAATCTGTCAAAGATATTTTAGCAAGCTCACGTCAAGCATTTTCAGCGTATACAGCGAATATAAGCAGCCATTCGTGGTTAGTCAGACGCAGTTCAATCTCTTCATTTGGGTTACTTTGAACGGCATGCCACTAGTCGCACTTGTTGTGTTGACACAATTGTATTCCAGGAGTAGGCATTTGTTTACACAACCTGTCCGAACCATATCATCTGCTATGCCAGATTTTTTTTAATTTTTTTTAGAACTTAGAAAAGTTTCGTTACGTAATAGGCCTATGGCATTTTAGTGTGGTCGAATCACCATGTCCCCCCCCCCCCCCCCTTGACCTCACAGCTGACTGTGTTGTTCTTTTTTTGTTGTTGTTGTTATTCACGGCGCGCATAAAACTTGATCTAACCAAATCAAAACCTGTTTAAACCATCCAACCGTGTGGAATTGAAATGCCATATTTTTAGGCAAGATTTCAAAACGCATTCACGGCTGGCAGCTCCCATCCTTTTTTTTTTTTTTATTACTTGCGTCGCTCAGGAGGATTGCCCGGTGGCGTGCGCTCCTTGCCTATTCAAACTGCGCTTGTCATACTTCGAGGCAACATGAAAACCAAGTGCCGTTACGGAAACTTAAATTAGGTATGTGCCGAGAAACAGAGCAACACTGCGACAGATTCCAAGCTCCTCTAGGCATTCTGAAAGATATTCGTTCATGTTTCCTTTCGACTCTTTTCCTTTCTCAATTCGACTGGAGGCGTTCCATCGTATGTATTAGAAAAGATTACCTTGCGGGCTGTTTATGTGGGCGGTCTCGCCAGACCCATCTCCTCAAAGTTCATATGGGCAGGTCTTGCATTGCTATAGGAGCTGTGCGTTGCAAAACTCGACGAAAACACCTCGCGTATCAAGCTCGAAAGGGGGCCCATACTTGTGATGGCTGGCAAATAAAATTTCATAGAAAGAACTAGAAACAGTTTAGAGATTACGCTCACTCCTCTTCTTGATCAATTCTGTCTTCTCCTTCGTTCTTGTATTTTTCTTTCTCTTCCAATTTCATATTCGACCTTTGCAACGCGCTGTGGAAGATACAAAATAAAAAGAAACACGAGGACACATTTATTTATCCTTTCATTGCTGAGTTTTTCCTTTTCTTTCTTTTTCATTCACGCGACATTACTGGCTTTTTTTCCTTTGGTGTTTTCCTTCCTTCCCCCCCCCCCCCTCCTTTATACGAACATAGAGCGAGCAATAGAGCAAAGCGCTTGGGGTAGCGCTGCAGTATGGTGCTAGTACTTATGAAGGCATGTCTACAGCTTATAAATGATGGAACCCTTATCTCCATCATGGCGATCGCTCTATTTAACCATTATATCAACAATATCATCGAGGCATAATCATATAAACAGCAGCTTTTAATATGAACAGATGAGACTAAACTAGCGCCACATGAGGCGGGCAAGAACTACGTGTGAGCCAGTTACGTACTCAAAGGGACATAGCCCCGCCTTTTTTCTCTTGGCAGTAGTCTTGTTGGAAATAACATCTTGTTCTGTACCCTGAAATTAACTTGAGCCCCCGCCTCCGAAAAAAAGTAAGTCCTCCATTTGTGCCTTGTAAGAACCATGATCTCCGAAATAGGGCATCAAGACAGGTTTCCATAATCCGTCCATGCCTTGTGGCGTAACTCAATCGCGAAGGGCCTGCATGGCATTATGAACGCCACCACGCGAACGGACCCCGCCACGGCGCTTAACCCTACAACCCGTGTACATCTATCTTGGCCGCAGCTAGGTACCACACACATGACGTGCGCGGCACATGTTTCAACGCGGAAGAGTTAAAGGATCCGGAAAGGAGCCAAATATTAGCTGTGGTTTAGTTCTGGTTAAACCTGGTAGAGTCGCGAGAGCTAGATACCCTGGTTATGATTAGATTTCGCTTGAAATTAAGACACAGCGGGCGACGTCTGCTCCATGGCCTACTTCGCAAGAACTTAACAAGGCCTGCAAAGTCTCGCCGAGACCGATGCAACATCAAGGAAGGCGCAATAAGAGTGTTGCAAGACCACTGCACCACCATCCGCCATTGCTGTGCAGTGGTTACTGCGCTCGACTACTGCGCCCAAGGACGCGGGATCGAATCCCGGCCGCGGCGGCCGCTTTTTGGATGGAAGCTAAAAGCGAAGCGCCCGTGTGCTGTGCGATGTCAGTGCACGTTAATGAACCCCAGGTGCACGCTCAAGCACCGTGCTCAGGTGGTCGAAATGTCCGGAGCCCTCCACTACGGCGTCTCTCATAGCCTGAGTCGCTTTGGAACGTTAAACCCCATAAACCAAAACAAACCATAAAATTAGGTAGGAGAATGATGTTAAGAAGTTTGTAGGTATCAAGTAGATGCAGCTAGTGCAAGGCCGGGTTAAGTGGAGGAATATGGGAGAGTGATTTGCCCTGTATTGCGCATGGTCCGGCTGATGATACTAAACTATATCCTTAGATGGCGCCACTAATGGACATTACTTTGGGAGCAGGTACCCGTATTTTATGGGCACGTGTAAAACCTTATCTTTTGTGTGTGTGTGTGTTCACTGCGTGCAAATCATGTACTAAATTGCTTCGGAAGTGCTGCGACGTAGCATGCAACCGGTTCTGCACTTGAAATTTTCAGCAACGATGCAGACTAGTCATCAGAACTTTTTAGTCATGCCCTTTTTTATAATATAGGATCCCTCCTTATTTTCGTTTTGTTTTTTTGTCACGTTCTTTTGTCGTAAACAAAAAGAGTAAGCATGTACGCGCCCCGCTTATACCTTTAGGTTCTTCCTGTATGTATTTCAGACGTGCATTATTTTATGCTATCAATAAAAAAAATTATAAAATTGCTGCGCGTACAGTCAGAACTCAAGACCCCTTCCGTTCACAAAAATAACATAAAGAGATCAAGAAAATTTACAATTTACGCTCTGCACACGAACTCAAGGAAATGCGTCCCTATCGTTAAAAAAAGCCATTCATGCCCTATTGTTTTCTTTATCAGCCGACGTTGTTTCCCGTTAAGTAATGCCGAAAGTTGGGCGAGTTGGTTAACGTTCATGATGGAAAATAGCGCAAAAAAGGTACACGAAGGATGGAAGGACGACACGGACAAGCGGACAAGGCAGTTGCGAGTTAGCGCTTGTCCATGTCGTCCTTCTGTCCTTTGTGTTCCTTTTTTGCGCTATTTTCCATCATGGACGTTGTTTCCGCAACGAAGGCGCGACTACAGTATCATTTGCTAAGGCATTCCACTGCCTGAGGCATGGAAAGGCTACTGCACATGACAGTACATACGCGCACGGCACAACTTACGACATCCAGATACATATTGCTTTTAAAAATCAGCCCCTATTTCCTAAACATGAAATGGCCGCACGATCCTGCCCAGGGGGCACTTGAATTGTGTCGGACGTCACTGATTACATGAAGCAGACCCACAGCCGCTTCGAAAAAGAGTTTGAGAAGTCCCGTGCACGAACGTAAAGGCAGCACTGCAAGAGGTTATGCGGAAAGGCATGCTGTCGTGATTTAAAAGAAAAAAAAAAGAAAAAAGAAAAAGGCTCTTTTCTAAGAAAACATTCCGCCTTTTCTGTTTCTTTCTTGTTTTTGCACAGACCACGTCGCATAGTGCTGCGAATGCAAATGCAGCCAGTGAGATACTGGAATAAATTGCTACAGAAAATAAATTAATTGATAGCGCTGAACGAAAGGACGAAAGAAAGAAAGAAAGAAAGAAAGAAAGAAAGAAAGAAAGAAAGAAAGAAAGAAAGAAAGAAAGAAAGAAAGAAAGAAAGAAAGAAAGAAAGAAAGAAAGAAAGATGGAGAGAGAGAGAGAGAGAAAGAAAAGAGAGAGAGAGAGAGAAAGAAAGAAAGAAAGAAAGAAAGAAAGAAAGAAAGAAAGAAAGAAAGAAAGAAAGAAAGAAAGAAAGAAAGAAAGAAAGAAAGAAAATCGCTGAAAGTGGCTGCCCCCTGGATATGCACCAACACGCCCAGAGAAAACTACCTCTCAGAAGTTCGTTCAACTCCGTCACGCGCACGCGGTTGCGACACTCCTTCGCGAGAGCGCTCGCATTGGATGGTTTTCTTGCCATCACCGGTACCATTTTTTCTTCCTCCTTTCCCCTCGTTTCTCTCTACTTTCGCATTTCGGGCAAAGCGCGGCAGCACGCAAGCTTTCCCACGGGACTAGCGCGCAACACGCGCACGTGGTTCGTTAACATGACAGAGCTGAATAACATTTGGAGGAATTTGGAGTCAGAGTGCTGGCGTACGCCCAGGTTGCGTAAGGGTGTGAAGAGAGCTCTTCTATACTTTGCGCTTGAGCAATGCTGCGCTACTTTTAAGCAAGCAGTTTGGTGCAAGAGCTCACTATGTAATAGCCCCAGTTTGCTATTAAAGCGTAAAAGTTCGATTGTTCTATCACTTATTTGTTTGGCACTTTTATTACGAAATTGGTCTCGCGCTCCCAGAATGTTTGATGTCACACAGAATTATTGTGTTGCATTGCATTGGTGATGCACTTGGAAGGGTGGTAATGTTAGGTATGCAAATAGTGTTTTTTCTAAAAGGGCCATTGAAAGTACTTTTTTTGGCAAACATTTGGTTACCAGGTTCGGTTTAAACTTATTGATTGTTTTCGGTCTTCTCTCTTTTTCATTCTTCTTGCAGCGTACACATCGCGAGCGCTGTCCTGCCAATTCGGAGAAAAAAATAAATATGAATAGGAATTAATAATTACTTGCTTCTTTATTACTCACACTTTGGGCATGCCATGAGGACCATGACATTCTCCTCTTTGAGAGGACGCGGACAAGGTTAAGGCACACGGGTTTTTACTTTGGTGTTCTCTAAATGCGACCTAGGTATTTGAACTCAGAATAAAGAGTAGACGCACTAGCAGAATTATATAGTGAATTTGACTTCAGGATGGTAACGACCGAATAGGGTCGGACGGTTAGACTGCATCACAGTGGAGTTTCTTTTATTTCGGCGACGTTTGCGAAGAAACAAAGAGCCGAAGACACGGTTGTTTCGAGAAAATAGCGAACGGAAAAAAAAACGACCTGAAACTGGTCGTAAAAAATCACCAATAAATAAATATCACTAAATCTCACAACGCTATCGTGCGTTGTAAACTCTACACTGCGAATAATCAAATGAAGCATGACAGTTTCGAGACACAGTGGCTACATTTTCAGCGAAGCTGGGTAAACTGAGTACGGTGGAAATTACTTTCTCGCTTTGTTCATTGCAATTTTGAAAATTATTTTCAACGAAACCATGACTACCAGGGGCGCAATGCGCCATGCCTTTCACCAATATCGTCTCTCGCACAGATCTGGAAAGTTTGGCTCCGGTTTCATTCATAATTCTCGTCACATTGCCACACTCTTTCTGTAGAAATGCACTTGAACAGAGTCGGGTAGTGCTTCTATACAGCTGCAGAATTGAAAAGAGGTTTTTCCTAGCGCAGCCACCTTCTTACGCCTGAAGATTGCCTTCCCATTTTGGTTCCAATTCTAAAAGCCAGTAAGGTTCAACGGGAAAACTGAAAGCTCTTTTCAGGCCGACTTCTTTATAAAAAGCGACAGTGTTCAATGGCCTTTGCTCTGGTGCTTTCGACGCGCTATAGGAGACTTGTGCGCGGTTCGGCCGTGCGCTGCTGATATGTTGAAAACGCATTACGGTCATGTTTATCGCGGCTACAATTTGTCATCGCATGATGCACTCCCTCCTTAGCTCTAATTCTGCTTACTCGGCGGCTTTGTTTATAAAAGCGTGCAAGATTGGTTCACGACCCTCTTTTGTCCATTGCGTAGAGAGCCGAAAAATGACAAAATGATCGACGATGCGTCATATGGATATGTAACGAGGGGCCTTAAAGCCGAAATGAGCCTGTTCGAATATCTCAACTAGCCCTTAGGCTTTAGACGCCGCCTGTCGTATTTATTTATTTCACCACCATGAGGTGGGGAAATACAGGGGTCCTTCAGCACTCTACGCCGGGGGCTGGCCTGTCACTGAATTTTTATTCGTTGCAGGCCGTCATTGCACCCGCCACCGCTTCTGTGGTGGTGGACGACGGCCGTTGTTGCGGCGCGCGTCTTTCTCTCCCTCTTCAGTTTTCTTTCTTGTCTATTTTCTCTTCTGCCTGCACGAGGCCTACCCTTTCTGGTTTCCAGCGATTAACTTGGGGGAACATTGTTGGCTTGGGCAGGCTCGTATTTGTATGTAATTTTTTTTAAATAAATAAACAATTTATAAAAAATTTATAAAAAAAAACAAACAAACAACGCAAGTGTACGCCTGCCGCGCGCGACGCGACCAGTTGTGGTGCGCAGAACCTTCTGATCATACCAGTTGGGAGGAGAAGAAAAAAAATTTATTTAAGCCAGTTTGGAAACTCCACTTTTTGAAAAGTGAATACCCTCACCAGGCATTTCTCCAGTGCTTATGAAATGTGGCGCCATCTAGAACTGGGCAATAAATGCTGTCTACCATTGCCGTCATTACCTTCTGAGAGTCGCTTCGTTTATTTTTTTCTTTATTTTCCCTCTTAGTTACTTCTACGACTCTTACGCCTAAGAATTTTTACCAATGCATCTTTTCAGCTGACTTTTTTTTTCTTTTTTTTTTTTTGACAGGTGGCTGTGTACTTATCAACAATTTTACACCTTGGACATATTTCACTTTTAAGACCGCGGTTGCAGCAACTCTCCGCATAGATCTGAATTTTGACCAATCAAAACCGCCGTTTTTCGTTACATGAGCCCTACAGAAAGTTTCGCAACTAGTACTACAGTAGTTTCGCCTAATGTGACAATATTAAAAAGCAAAGGTGGAGCGTGTCCTTGATGGTACCACGGCCTTTCTCCTCTTCGGGACCGAGCTGAGACTAGCCCACATGTGGCGGAACTGAATCCCCACCCGATCGAGTACTATGTCAAAAATAAAAGGCGTTTGCAAAGACGGACGTCTAATAGCTTGATGTTACAGCATCTTTCACTTCCATCGCCTAATGAACACATTTGAAGTTATGGTATAGTGTCTAATCGAGCAAAATATCGCGGTAGCATGGGTACATATGATTCCTTATAATTCGTTCGCGCTTCGTTCCAGCCATTTATGTCGATATATGTGCGCCTGGTCACGCATAATTCCACTATTTGAGTGGTTCTTCGAATAAACCTACTTAAACGCAGATTATTAGTTATTTCCGGGCAAATTTAACTGCATGAATCATTTAGCTCAATGAGTTGAATTGGTAAAATGTATGCGTGTAGGTAACGGCATCATTTACTCTGTGTTTTACGTATTATGCTGCTGCTCCATTCGCGACGCGCCATTAAAGCCCGATGCTGCTGCTATTTCGGAAAAAGTGACATGTTTTTTTTATATGTTCTTCTATGTTTCCTTGCGTTGCTGTGATCGTCACAGGTGGCTCTAGCCCATCTGTCCGGTCTCTTGCAGCTGGGGTTTTGCATGGTAACCATCGCAAGCCTGAAGCCCTCGTATTGCCTCGCTCGCGCACAAGATTCACAAAACTGCAACCCCCGTGGAGCAGAAGGAACAGTTGTTCTGATATTTAAGAGAATCCTTCAAGGTGGAGAAGATTTGTAATAAGGGAGTAATTACTCGTTGACATCCATCAAATGATATTAATTGGTGCATTTCGATGAAGACAAGAGTTGAGCGAGCATGACAAATGAAACACAGGACGAGAGCGGCCCAAAATTGCACTTTATTCAAGTGTCGTCCAAAATTGCAAATCCATGCAGAGGCGTGGAAGGTTTTGGTTGCGGATAGAGGGAGCTCCAACAAGCAGCACATCCACATGAGTAATTCCAAAATGCGTTTCACTGTTGTAAGGCACGGCTGGCAGGGCGAGGGCGATGTGTCGCATACGTACTCTCCTCCTTTCTCCTTAACAAAGTGTCCTTGGCGAATCTGTCCTGTTATGCGATTTTTCACTTGTGCAGAATCTTGCAAACGTTTATCACAGACTCGCGGTTGTATGCTAACGCTCCGACATGTTAGGACGTGCCTGGCATCCAAATGAGCGCTGATGCTCAGGCATGAAGACATTTATACAGCGGTCTTTTCTCCTCTCGCATATACATTTGAGAGTTTTAGCTTACCGTGATCCGCGATCCGCTACTGGGATCCGCCACCGCGCGTTCCACTGCGCATGCCCAGACCCCCCTTGACGCCGACAGATGGCGCCACATACTGGATGTCGGCACACAGACCTGCCGCGTCGGGACCAATCAGCTTGACCGCCCCGCCCACGCGCGGTAAAGAGCCACGGTGGCGGATCGCGGATCACGGTAAGCTAAATCTCTCTATTACCTCGTGTCAGGGGAACCTGTCAAACGCCTTTTCTGTAATAATAGGGCATGGCACGTTTTTTTGCCGCAGAATGTTCGTCTTTTCGCAGTTCCTTTACGAAATAAGCGAACACAAAAATGTCAGTTTGTGAGGCCACAAGACTACCGGGTGGAGCCCATGCCAATTTTCAACTTTCTTGAAATTATACGTGATGTGGTGATAATATTGAACAACCTCCGACCTTGCTTTATCATCTCTTGCAGCGACCTCTGCATTAGCCTCCGTTAACTATTTCTGCAACGATCCGGCGAAGGCCAGATCGACCACAGGAAGTAACGCAGCCTCCGTGTATACAGAAATTCTCCTGCATCACATATGGGCAAGACTTCCTAAGCACGTTCTCAGCGCTCTGTTTGGCAGTCGCCCATCCTTTGGCCTTTTTGTGAACGAAGACATACGGCAGCAGTTGTACTTCTAAGGCGAAAGCCTTTCAAGGCTCCTGGAACGAAATCCTGTGCGCGAAAGTTATACGCGAGATCTGTCATATTCTGCGAGATATGTTCTCCTTGTCTAGCGTTCCTGTTATGGCTATCCCACACTTGAACGCGCGCCAAGGTACGCCACGCGACAGGAGCGATGGTGTACCGTCCAAACTCACACTTGCCGGAGAAAGTGTGGCAGATACTGCGCCTTTCCTTTTCTGAAAACCAATTATGTTTATATATAGCTCTGCAACGAACGCCGATGAGAGCCAAATTATAGGAAAGGAAGGGAAAGCTTACTTCATTATCCTCTTAAGAGACACCTAAAAGACCCTCTAATTTTTTTTTTAGTTGGGGAACATAAGCCCGTGCAAACGTATTTGCGAAACAAACGTTGACACGTGCGACAGTGGAAAGCCGCCGCAATTAGCGCCGGAAAACGTCGCCGATCAGCCAACTTGACCGACGCTGCAGCCGCAAAAGGTGAAAAGGTATACACATAGGGAAGATCACAGATCAAACGCCTTAATGAGGAACGGAGTTCAACGATGTCGCCTGTCAGCTCCTGAGCGCCTAGAAAGCAGCCGAATAACGACGGAGACGAGATGAGGAACGCGCATGTGTGTTGCCCCATGGCTTTCAATTTAAAAGGCACCGCTGCCACCGACACATTAGATCGATACCTGCAAAGCTTTGACTGCAGCCGAGCAGGTCTTAATGGACCCTTTCAAAATACAGCCCAAACATTTTAAACCTCCCCTTGGAATAGAGTAAAGCTCACGGTATTGAAGAGAACGTGTTTATTAAACCCGAGGGATCTCGAATGGTTCATATTCACCACTGCGGCTAACACTTAGCCCTCGCAATAAGCGGACAGGGGGTGTTGAAGTAGTCACCTAAGCCGTTAGATCCAGGGCCGAGCACGACAAATCATCGGCCTGTATGGGGAGTCTGACACTTTTAATGGCGCTCTTGCCTTTCCAACATTTCGCCTTGCGCGGATGCGCAGATGAGCGAAGAAATGTGGACATAAAAGAATTTGCGAAAATAAGGCTGGCGCCAAATTCGGATCCTGAAGAGTTGTACGCTTTCGTTATCACTTGGTGCACAGCTTTGTACCGTGTTATTTTTTCACGTCACCCCGCTCAATTGCTCTTCTTAATACATGCGGTTAGGGTAGCCTCATTCTAATCAGATTCGGTAACATCATCATCATTCTATACTTCGTTTCACTGCAAGGTTCAAGCAGTGCCGTTCGGCTTTCCCAATGTAAACGCAGTCGTGTCCTTACGGAGACCACCTAGCATGAGTGTCACTGTGGTGGAGCAATTGCCGGCAGAATTCGCAAGGCTAACTCCACCTGTAGCTAGCAGCAAATTCAACTTCAATTACCTCGCAAGGAGCATGTTTTGTCTTTGAACTTGATTGAGTGAGGCTTTCCTCGGGGGAATGATAAGCCAAAAGGCCCGAGGGGGGGGGGGGGGGGGGGGGGGGCCTTTTGGCTCATAAAAATGTGAAGGGTGGATAGAATGGATGCAGGTGGTTAATAGTGGGACGGAAAAATACTCTACCTCTGAAGGTCGTGACAGCGGGAATAACCAGGCGAGGGGTGGCCGCGGTAGGCTGGAGGTCATGAGTGGAAGAATTAAGACTGAAAAGAAAGGTGTGTGGGGGGGGGGGGGGGGGTGCTAACGCTCAAACATTCTCGTTACGCACTCGCAATCGTCCTGCAATATTTTCTCTTTGGGACTTCGAATTCATGACCCCTCGCCTAATTTATTTCTGCAGTAAACACATTTTCAGTATTTCTGCCACTTATTCTTGTTACTCATCTGCCCTCTAGGGAGAGTGAGCCAAGAAGTGATGCACCTTATCTTGTTGCCGCGGCAGTGTCAACTGCCCTATTTTCCAGGAAATCTAGCATTGGTGTTGAACACGTTGTGAGAGAAAAAAAAAATCCGGGCATGGCTCTGGCCAGTGGCAGTATAACATGGCCAGGCACTGGAAGGTCAGCAGGTTGGCGCGACGTCATAGATGAGTTATCAGGTGCTGCCCACTCGCTCCCTTCGGTTCGGAAGATGAGATCGGAATCGAACCAGGGACCCCTTAGGAGGACGAATTCGACGCGCTACTCCTAGGCTACGCAGACACGTTCGCGCGTCTTGGTCAAAGCAGGGCTTTTTATCTATGTCCAGTGGTCATTAACATAATGTGGTCACTTACGACTATGCAACGATGAATATGTATGGGATAATAGAGACACTAGTGGTTAAGCTATATTGTGCAAAATGAGCGGACGCGAACGGGGATCCTCAAGTGACGCTGCAAACGACAGCCTTTAACGCTACCACGTCATATACTTTCAAGGCATAGCTTAAGTGTCCCCGCATTTTTTTTTTTTCTGAAATTTAATAGCCTGGAAAGTTCGGAGTTAGGTAAAGACTCAAAAAGCTCCAAACAACCCTTGTCAAACTTTTATAATTATCGCCGAATAGCCTCAACCATTGGCCGACAGTGTCAAGCATTCTGTAACTCAACGAACACATATTTCAACTTTTAACAAGCAACACGAGGTTTCGGCGATTATCGGAGCAAAAGCGGTGATTATAATGACCGATGCCTTCTTCGCAGCTACAAAACCTGACCAACGAAATATATCCAGCGCTCTCATCAACAAGTTCCGAAGGACACGGGAAATCATTAGGACACACTGAATATCTGACCTTCCCCCGTGGCATTTAAGCGCTCAGCGCCGCGTGGTGGTGTTGGAAGCTGCGTAAATTATAAAGCATTTGTACAGGCTTCCTCTGCATTTTCACATGAGATACTTCATCCTCGCTCACAACGTCATCATTATACCCAGGAACGGAGCGCCTGATTTTAAGCATCTGTTATAAAACATGGGCTGAAATAGCGCTGTCAGCGCCTTCACTTGCGTTAATTTGTTTGGTTCTCGCGGGGCGCCGATATTTATTGTGTGGCTTTTAAAACAGCTGCTGTCGTACGCATTAATTAGTTGCGGTTTTGCTAGCACAGCCGCAGAACGGCCATGCGTAGCAAAAAGTTCGAGCAAAGCTCGTTCAAGTAATGTCTGAGCGTCCATCAAACCGTCAGCATTATTACGAAGATGTCACAGAGTTTCTAGTAACGAGCCATTTTAGAGGACAGTGTCTTGCGTAAATGAGCTCGCATGCATGAGGCAAGCTAATAGGAATTTAATCAACTTTTCCTTCGTCATTGTGTAATAAGAACTTAGTAAAGAGGCTTCGCAACAGGAAATGGCTTACACAACCAGAAGGCTCACTTGAAGAAAGCCGCTTTCAGCACTACATGGTCCCATCTGAGAGGCTAAGTTGCGCACAAGCCTTTTTTCGGTCTGGCGAAGATAGACACAGTGGGGAAGGGATTAATAATGACATGCCATAAATATCTTGTGGGTGCCATTGACGGTCGCCACAGTTAGTGTGAATTGTTCATTTGTCGATGACGCGAGTCAGTGAAGATAAGAAAATAGTAACGAAACGTAGCGCCCATTTTTGTATAAGGCTATTACCTAAAGTATAAGGAGAATCTCCCCATGTAAGAAGGGAGCAGTTGATCAAATAAATGTTATTAGTACTGTCTTTCTTATTACCTGCAAGAGAAGAAACCAATTACTCCAATCAGTAATGACTGGCCCGTGCTAATGTGTTTTCTATATTATCTATAGAAGAGGCGTTAGGCACATATCGCTATTCTCTACGGAGCTAGTCACTGCAACGAAGCTCATGTATATATATCTGCCTTGCTAATTGCTCTAGAGACGACGCCTGTCAATCTAGATCAAGCTGGAACCTGTCTGTCTTTGCCGCCATGGTCTTGTCAGTAAAACAGATACTGACAGGGCGAATGTACAGATAATATAAATAAGCCATCTTTGTTTGCAACGATGTGCTATATTCGGCCAATAGATAGAAGTCCATTTATCATTTTAGCCAAATTTTGCACTTGCATCCTTTTGTGCCATTCGATGCAGTTTACAGCTAGCGCACATAATGTTGTGCGACTGTGATTGCAAAGCAATAAATTCTTTTTTAGACTAACGTTATGGTTCTTCAGTACATAGCGCACTGGCCTATGATGCTTAGAGCGCCCCTGGTGGCTGAAGTTGGGTTTATAGAAGCTCCATGAAAATTAGCATATGTATAGCCGATCTCGGCCTGAAGCCCAACCTTGAAACCCTGGCCTCGAAACGAAAGCGAAATGAAAAGCGATGTGCTAGCTCACATATTTCGAATTTCGCAGAATAGCTAAATCGGCTCATTACCAAAAGAAAACAATTCAAGATGAGACAAATATGAGCAAAAATCTAAACTAAAAAGAAAACAATTGCTGCAAAAGCATATGGGAGTCATGCCATAGAGAGGTCAGGCTGGAATAAGCATTCGGATAGGGAAAATTAGAATATCTGAAATAGGCTCCCTCTGCATTATAATCATTCTGGAAGACATTCGCATAGATCGTGTATATTATACTTCGTCTACACTATATATACACCCCGGGGGGTGCATAAACTGCCAATCCAGGCTTCGACCTGTTAAATGAGAGAACGAAGTAGGAATTGATTCCTGCGGCTCCCTTTCACCCAGTGTCTGGCTCACACCTAGACCACGCACACACATTCATACGCTTCTGTTCCTTTTCAAGTGGGGCTTTTGTTCCTATTTCGGGTGGTCTTCCAGATAATGTGATATATTATGAATATATGTTAATGTATATGCGTTAAACAGTCGAGGAACAGATTAAGAGGCTTAATTATTAAGCGAGTGGCAAAATTCAAGTGTCTAACGACGATCCGCACCGGGAGTGCCCGATGGGAGCAAATAACTGTTGCTTCATACCATTAAAGGCGAGCTTAGGTGTCCCCAATTTTATTTTTCTAGTCGGTGCAGCTGCAACAATAGATTCCCCATCGAAGTTAAATCTGTCGTTCTTCGTTTTGCTTCGCATTTACTTGTGGTTAATGGGGGAGCTAATTGAATTGTGCACGTTTGTTTTCATTGCCTTATAGCTGCGTGTTCAAAGCCTGCAGTTCTCCCCAATCGCTAAGCAGAAAGAGAAAAGGACAAAGCTTTTACTGGGTTTTAATGTCTGGCATCGGCAGACGAGCAAATGGAGCATGCAAGGAAAGTAAGCGAGGACTCTGAATTCAGCGACCATTTCCCTAAGTCTACTGTGATTGCTTCTTTTAATCGCATACCGTTTCATTTTAATTAAAAAAAAAAGAACAAAAAAGAACAAATGCTCCTAGAAAAGAAATTCGCGATCATTGACGACTAAAACTGATAGCATTTTTGATGGATTTACTTCAAGCAAACTCTTTCCTCTCCGGGCACAGCCCATTAAAACATCGCCGCCAACCAGAAAAAAAAAATACTGTTCTTAGTCCCTCAAACCAAAATGACTTCGGTGCATAGGAGAGTTTAAATATTAAACATTCTGAGTTCACGCACGGATGGCTTAATGTAAAACCCTCCCGGCTAGACGACAGTTAACGCTCGGATCACAAAGAAAAGAAAACGCAAACGGGAACGGGTGTGGATGTTATCCTGCATTGGCTTTTGCAAACTGTATAGACATTAGATAACGCGGAGACGAAGTGAACGCTTACAGTGAGTCTACAAACATTACCTTCGCCGCCTCGAGCTACTCAATAACAAGAAACGGAGATTAGAAGGGGTTAGAGAAGATAAAATTATTGGAAGGATATTCGATCCGGAGGTATTTGCCACTAAGAGAAACTCGAGTACGAAAAGTTAAGTTGTTTTCTCAGGATACGATAATATCTCAGTGCACGGAAGAAAAAGAAGGATTCACTGGATAAAGGGACTTCGAAAATAGCAAGAGATATCAAAGGTACAAATCAATATTATTTATTTATTTATTTATTTTTATTTACTCAATAATGCCGGTCTGAGCCCGAGCAAGAATGGCATACAATACAAGAAAAAACTTGAAGGAAAAACTCCAGAGCCAAAGTCGCAGTGTTTTATGCTTGGAAGAAAAATAAGAAATTTACGCGCAGGCCCTTGTCTCATGGCAAAGCAAATCAACGAAATTTGTGTGAAGCTTTGGATTTTCGTCAAGAAGATCTGATCCAATGGACTCTTAATTTCGCATCCAACACTCTACCGATAGAGCTACGGCGATGGTTGCTCACCCTTCTGTTTTCTTAGGTATTCGTGTTAGGTTTGACGCCGTAACCTACCATTAAGAGTGTTCGCCAGCGTTACACTCGTCCATAGAGTTGGACGTGAAATGTCCCACTGGCGACTTGTGGTTGTTCTTTTATCTGATTTATATGATCGATTATTTTCATGATCACAATATTAGGTCAAAACTATACGCACCAAACACTGGCCTATACTTAACTTGGTGTGAGTGATTGTTAGCTGCCTTTTTATGTCCCTCATGACACGCACTTTGATTTTCCCTACATTTTTGCTGAAAGGAAAGCGTAGCAAAAGATACCAAGATTACGCGAAGGACAATTTAAGAGACAAGGAGAACAAGTGAGATAGCAGCAACAAAAGAGCGAAGCAGAGAGGGCTGACTAGAAGCAATGTCGCCCCATATAAAAATTCAACAAACATGTGAAGTACACAGCACATTATCTGTTCTATCGGTGCCAACACCAGAGTGGAAAAACTGAGAGTAAACAAATATTCGCCAAAAAGACCAAAAGAAACCTTAAGAGTATTCGATCATAGCACACTATAGGGTATTAAGCAACTGAACTTCAGTTTGCACCCCAGGTCTGAATCGCTGGTTTTAATTGGGTTGAGGCTTCGGAACACGTTTGTGCGGTTTCCAGCATTGTGAAAAGTGGGCCCGTGTTTGATTTCCTTCGCCTATTGTCCCATTTTTTGCTCAGTTTACATTCTGATTTGCAATGAACCAACTCGCCCGCAAAAATATTCTAATGCTCGAAAAGAGGCCATAGCGATGAATGAAGGAGAACAGGAGGTGACGATGAGAACTGATTATTGCGGAAAGATAAGACGGGCAGTAAGTGCTTAACTTTTCGGTGGACACGTAGAGTGCCCAATAATGGACGGCTTCCGAAAACTTTTGACTACGAGTAACCAGCGCTGACATAGCACAGTACGCAGGTGCCTTCAGCGTTTCGCCTTCATCGAAAGGCGGCTTCCGCTACCGGGCTATAAATCAGGTATTGCAACTCAGTAGCTGAGTGAACGGCCCAGCTATACCAGGAAGAGGGTACGTGGACGGGTAGGGGGGAAAGAAATTTACTGGAAACATAGGAACGCCGCTTCGTGTCAGCGTATCGTCTGCCAAAGTTATCGCTCGGCGTCCGCAGGAAAATGCAACTGAAGAAATTAGGAAATATAAACTGGGCGTCCCTACATTGAGGTATGGATGAATTGTGAATATTTGGCAAATTCCCTCTGTCCCCAACAAATCATCTTCAGCGCGTTGGGCGACGCCTCGCATGCGGGGGCAAGGGAGGGAAGAGCGCCGGGGCATATGGGGACGCAACTATGGCGAGTAAGCGCTGGGCGGCTATGGAGCAGAACCCAGAAGTCGCTACCGACGCGTGGTTTCACATGAAGCATTTCCGGCGGAAACGCTGAGAAATAATCTCCGGATGTCTGCATCTCCCCCATGGCTGGAATTTTGCCTCCGGCGACAACAGCCAAACCGCTCACGCGACTTTGAACAACCGATGCTCTCTGGTTGGGCTTTAAATGTAAATTTGTCATAATTTGTCATAAATTTGTCATAAATTTGAATAACCCTCTCGGCGCTAGCATTTGATGATTCAAGTGCAAAACGGGAAGCGAATTCTGCTTCTGAAACTGTGAAACATTTATTTCTTATTCTCCCCATTATATCATTTCGTAAAATAGCATTCACTCATTCTTAACTGTCGCCGCCCAAAAATTTGCATTTACAACAAAGGTTACATGCAGCATTTCGAAGCGATAAAATCCTATTTTCCGGTTTCATTGGTACTGCTTTCAAATGGCATCTCTCGTCAATATACGTGCCCATGTTTAGGGCGGTCTGTGCAAAAAACATTAAGAGGGTCTCTTAGATGTCTCTCAAGAGGAGAAAACCGAAAGCCTACCCTTCCTATCCTATAATTTGCCTCCCATTGTTAGCCCCTTATCGCAATTCTTTGCAGTGCTATATATAATTATAACTGGTTTACAGGAAAGGAAAGGCGCAGTATCTATTACACTTTCTTCGGCGTGAGTTTGGATGGTACACCATCGCTCCTGTCGCGCGGCATTTCTTGGCGCGCGTTCGTGTGGCATTGCAGATGGCAGGGACGCATCCCGGGTTCTCCCCTGATGGGGCAGGTAGGTCACCGCCGCTTGCGGCGGGGGCTAGCCTGCCACCGATTTTTTATGGTATAGGCCGTCATTGCACCCGCCATCGGTTAGGTGGTGGACGACAGCTGTTGTTGCGGCGCGCGTCTTTCTCTTCCTCTTCCTTTTCCTCTCTATTTTTTCTTCTGTCTGCACGGGGCAGCATGTGCTGTGCGATGTCAGCGCACGTTAAAGATCCCCAGGTGGTCGAAATTATGCCGTAGCCCTCCACAACGGCTCCTCTTTCTCTCTTTCTACTTTCACTGCCACCTTCCTCCCTTCCCTTGTGCCGGAGTTCCCGGGATCGAATCCCGGCCTCGGCGGCTGCGTTTCGATGGAGCCGAAACGAAGTGGCGTCCGTGTGCTGTGCGATGTCAGCGCACGTTAAAGATCCCCAGGTGGTCGAAATTACTCCGTAGCCCTCCAATACGGCTCCTCTTTCTCTCTTTCCACTTTCATTCCCACCTTCCTCCCTTCCCTTACGGCGCGGTTCGGGTGTCCACAGAGCAAGTGTGACAGTTACTGCGCCTTTCCCTTCCTGTGAACCAATTTTAACTCCCTTCCCTTACGGCGCGGTTGAGGTGTCCACAGAAAACGAGTGAGACAGTTACCACGCCTTTCCCTTCCTATAAATCAATCAGTTCAGGTGGCTCAGCTACAGAGGCAGTAGCAGGCCCGTGCATTTTCTTTTCCTTCTTCCTACAGCGACAACAACACAGCAACAAACTCGGCCAATCGGAACGCCGCAAAAGTGGGACACACTTTGTCCACGACAGCATGAGCCATTAAAGACTTACGCAAAATAAAAAAAGCAAGTGTAGGTGCCATAGCTAGTCTTCTGATAGTTCACTCCACACACCTCTTTTTGTCGCTCCCCAGTCAGTTCGACAAGGGACTTTAAGTTCGTCAGGGTAGGCCACTTTTTCCATGCCGCGGTGGGCAACTTCGAGCTAGACAGCAGGCTTCCATTCCCCCGTGCCGGTACGCAATGTCCGTGTTGGTGTATCGGTGTCAGCCAAAACAGAGCGAACGAGTTCCTCGCTTAGAGACCACACTTTGCCTGCTACCTCTTCGTCGAGTACTTTCGAGGACCAAGAAGACGGGCGACGCGAGACGAAGTACTTTCCCGTGACGTCACGTAGGGCAGGTGACGAGGAGAGGTGGACCGAACCCCTGGAACCCTTACGGGGGCTCTGCATAAAATGTAAACAGAAAGAGGCAATAAAAGAAGTTAGTGTGCGATAAGGACTAGCATGCATCGCAAGGACAGAAAACAACTCCAGTTACTTTCGGTTTAAACTACTTCAGCCTACCAGGTGACGGGGGATAACTCAGGTTTAAAACTAATTATTCCTGCATATGCACTCAGCGCGAGTGGCTAGGAGACGTTAGCCGAATTATTTGGAGGCACACTAAAGCGAGGTTGCTCTCTTTTCGACAGTGGTGATTCAAATTCCACTCTAGTATGAAGATTTTTACCTTCTTAAAACATTGTACCGCCCTAATACTTTGAACACGAATGTTTTATACTTGGCTCTCACAGGCGGCCCCTTGGTGTCGGCTGAAAAAAATAATAATGAAGTTGGGCCATGCATACTAGGCATGTACTAGGTGCGCAAGTACGATTGAGTACGTCATCACCATCATCACCATCATCACAGCACAAGCAGTTCTGTTCTAAACGTCTGCCACCCTTGTCGCTTGTTCTGATACTCGCTACGATTCCCGACTGCGGTGAGTCCCCATTCGCTCTATCCCACCGTTGTTGCAGAAAAATGAAGTAGACAGTGCAGCAGTCTTCGCGTGTCCCCAAATATGTCGCCTGTATCCGCCCGTCCCAGAAAGCTGCGGATTACAATGACGCTTTTCCGGTCCCATTTTACGCCAAAAACGCTGTCGGGGTACTGGCTGTGGAAACAAAAAGATAGATTTCTTTGCTTTATGCACGACGACGTTACCGAACCTGTTTGCAGACGGGCACGGAAACGCGTTCAGCACTGGGCGACAGCTGCGCAGCCACTTCGTTCGCCCTGTGGAAAGTCACTCCCGTCCGCTACACTGTTTATTCTAATTCATTGTACACCCGAGCGTGCAAGGAGGCCAGCCTTTCGTGTTTATAACAGCAGCCGGGAAGCAATTGAACTGCATCGCCACAGGCTTGCGAATTTTCTATTATATTGCTTCCAGCTATACGCCTATGCATACATCAGTGTGCACGTATTTATTATGCACGCAAGCTAGCTCGTCACTGCGGACGCAAAAGTGCAAGCTCCCCCTCTGCACGCACGCATTCACACCGTCCCATCCGTAAAAACCTGGCATGCAAGCTTTGGAATGCACTTGTGCATTAAGAAAAGGAAGTGACTGATAATGGTGATCGATGCAGAGGCACCGAAAACAAAAGAGTGGATTCAATAAGGTACGCTCTCGCAACGGAACAATCACATACCGTGCCAAAAGTTTGTAGGAAAGAGTTCCAGAGGAAATGACGAAAACCCGGCTCCTTCTGGTTGAAGCACGTCGCCACCACGCCAGGGTGAACGGCATTGCATGTCACTCCTGTCAAGGAAAAGAAAAAGGGAAGCACAGCGACAGGAAACAGAATTATTTATGTTTGGTTTTTCTCTGAAATAATGGCCAAATAGCGTATTACTACCATGGGCGTCGAAGGCAAGACATCTTAAAAATGAGTCATTCTTTCCTATTCAGAAATGTGGTGCAACAAACACAAGAGAAGATACACAACACACGCGCACACTACCAACTGTAATAAGAATCTGAAAACACTTGCGTGTGCGCGTGTGTTGTGTATCTTCTCTTGTGTTTGTGTTTGTTGCGCCACATTTCTGAATACGATGCAGCACCAACTAGCCCCTCAAGCCGTTATTTTGAGTCATTCTTTACACGCAGAGCTTGCTAATGTTCATTTTTTTTCATTACAGAGCTTCATTCCTGTTCGCAGTATCGAAAGCCAAGTTAACTCGCATATGACTTGCAATGGATGGCGGTGCAGCCTAGCCTCGTAGATACAGGTGAGAAAATTCTGTTGACATCATCGCACTTTGCTTGCGAAAAGTGTCGGAGGCAGCACCACGTGTATTTTGTTTATTGACCTTTTTTAACTTTGGCATTTGAGTGCTATAATCAGTTAGAGCAATGTGATTCGAGTGACGACCTAAACAATGAAGATTATGTCTACTCCCCTTTATCCCCATCCATGGTCATGAGCCTTCCCATTCAATAAAGGACATTCAATCAATCAATCAATCAATCAATCAATCTTCAATGGGCCATTTCAAAGAAAAGGACCACGTGGCACCGAACCAGAAAAAAAAGGGGGGGAGGGGGGGGGATCAGGGTGCAGGGTGCTTTAAGCGGAGAAAGTGCCTAACACATTCTTGACGTCAACACATTCAGGTGGAATTGATGCGTGCAGTCGTACGAGGCCACGTGGCTGCCTCTTACGGCATGTACACGGGCGATGTATTTACCAGCATTTTTATTTGATAGCTCGGCCTTGTCCGCTGAAGCGTGCCGAGCGTGCAATCTCGAGAGCGTGCGGCATTCAGGGTTTCGATTAGGGGACCCGCTACAGCTGCGCCGAACTGCGCGCCTTCTCCTTTCCCCTCTAGATTATGCCGGATTGCCGAAAGCTTCCCCAGAGAATGTTATGTGGATAGCTTCGGCTCCGGCCACCACCACATGTTCTCCAACGGCCCCCGTCATCCGTCTTCCTCGCAGGGCTCGACGATGGTCACGACAGGCACGTGACCACCCTTCGAAGCACTACGTCATATGCTCGTTGCGCGTCTGAAAAAGAGCCCGGCAGACGCAAAGTTCTCCGGGAAGGGGTAGTGGAGGATGTTACTCCATCATTCACTATAAGCGGCCGTCGCGCACTTCCCGAGCAAGTAATTTCCACAGATGGTTGCGGTATGCGGTCACTCTTGCGCTGATCTGCTCAACTATGCAGGAAAAGAGGGAGCCTGGAGGAATATTTCCGGACATGAAAGTTGAACGACTTAGAAGACAGCTGAAGTAGCAAAAATTACATGATCTCTTAGATGTCTATTAAGAGGAGAATGGCGTAACACCTACCCTTCATCTCCTGAAATTTGCCCCTCATACTTTGCCTCTTATCGACGTTTCGTTGCAGTACTACATATAATTATAATTGGTTTACAGGAAAGCAAAGGCGCAGTATATGTCACACTTTCTCCGGCAAGTATGAGTTTGGACGGTACCCCATCGCTCCTGTCACGTGGCGTTCCTTAGCGCGAGTTCAAGTGTGGCGTTGCAGATGGCAGGAACGCTAGGAAAGAACTTATGTCGTGGTATCTCGCGGAATACGACAGATCTCGCGCACAGCTCTCGCGCATGGGATTTCGTTCCATGAGCTTAGAAAGGCGTTCTCCTTACAAACGTTTCTGCAGAAGAAAAAAAAAATCCCCCTTGAAGCTTGGTTTGTTCTGCTGTACCGCACGGCGTTGATGGTGTTACGTTGAATTTTGTTCACCTGTCTCTTTCCGTATTAAACCATTTTCCTTTTTCGGTTGTACGATCAGTAGCCGTACGCCCCCCCCCCCCCCCCCCCCCCTCCCTCCCCCTCCCCCAAATAATAATGGTGTAAGGCGAAGCCATTCTCAGGTAGCCCCGCCGGGGTGGCACAGTGGTAAGACGCCCGACTACTGTCCGGAATTCCCGGGTTCGAACCCGACCTCGGCGGCTGCGTTTCGATGGAGGCGAAACGAAGTGGCGTCCGTGTGCTGTGCGATGTCAGCGCACGTTAAAGATCCCCAGGTGGTCGAAATTACTCCGTAGCCCTCCACTACGGCTCCTCTTCCTCTCTTTCCACCTTAATTCCCACCTTCCTCCCTTCCCTAAGGGCCGGTTCAGGTGTCCACAGAAAACGAGTGAGACAGTTACAGCACCTTTCCCTTCCTATGAACCAATTATTAATATTCTCAGGTAACCCGCAGTCTGCGCTGTGCAATGTCATTGGGGTTTCAAATGTAAACTTGTCCTCAAACGCATAAATTAGAACTGAACAAGTCGGGAAATGAACGTGCTTCGAGACAAGAAAACACTAGAATAGGCTCGCTTTAATTGATTCGTTGTTCGGCATAAAAAAAAAAAAAAAAAAGAGAAAGATGGCACATACCACTACAGGCAGTGGCCAAGACCAAGCTGAAACATGTTTCAGTGCACTTTGAGCTTTTTCTGCTGAAGTGCCTCGTGTGCGCGCTCCCGTGTTTGTGCCGGCACGTGTGTTCAGTGACAAGTGGTGCGTGTCTTTTCCAAGACACATGCGGCATGCTGCATTCTACGAGTGTGCATGGTCTCCTCAAGTGCCGGGTACCACACGTGTATGTGGTACTTTAAAGCATTCTGGTGAAGTGCATCGTACGCGTGTTTCTGCGTTTGTGCTGGCATGTGAGAGTGTAGAGCTTTTTTTTTTTTTTTAATTGTGGCGGTGCTTTTTCAGTGACGAGTGGTGTGTGTCCAAGACATATGCGGCATGCTGCGTTTCACGAGTGTCTCTAAGTGTGTGCATGGTCTCCTCAATGACTCGGACCACAAGTGAAATCTCACTGTACTATGACATCATTACCTTTCATTCACACCCTACCTCTCTTTACTTCCTCTTCCCCCCTTCCCCAGTGTGTAGTAGCAGGCCAGGGTCTCTGTAACGCCGACCGACCTCTCTCTCTCCCCTCCCCTCCCCTCCCTCTCTCTCTCTCTCTCTCTCTCTCTCTCTCTCTCTCTCTCTCTCTCTCTCTCAAGCGGTGCATCGCAAGAGACTGAAGCGTTTTCGAAAAATGAATTAGATTATTTAACAAATAAATATAAAACACATTTGTACTAAAAGCGAAGCTCGCTTTTCTCTCAGAATTTGTCTTCCAGCCGGACGCGGCGCCTTTACAGATTGTTAACAGATACAGCCGTGGTCGCAAATTAGAAGGTTGAAGGGTGACAGGCAGCGGCGAACCGGTGATGCAGCTGTGGTACGATATGGTTCACCTGGGATATTTTTTGCTAAACCGTAAACTTTGTATGGAGGAGGAGGAGGAGGAGGAGGAGGAGGAGGAGGAGGAGGAGGAGGAGGAGGAGGAGGAGGAGGAGGAGGAGGAGGAGGAGGAGGAGGAGGAGGAGGAGGAGGAGGAGGAGGAGGAGGGCGGAAGGCAGTGATGTTAACCAGAAATAATTCCGGTTGGATACCCTGCACTGGGGAAGGGGAATGAGAAAATTAAAGGGGGAGGTTAGAACAGGAGAGGAGGTGAGAAAGTCACAGTCTGTCAATCACGCTAGTCCCTGTTAAAAAGCGAAGTATTTACTATTTACGCAATGTTTCGGCAACGTCTTGAAATAAAGTTGCAGTTCAGCGCCTTTGTGTCGCCGTGTTCTCTGTATTCCACACTTGTGTGCTACGTGCTGTTGAACGAAAGATGAAACACCAACTAGCCCGGCAGCTCGCCCTGTTCAGGTGTCCAAAAGGCCTGGCCATTTACAGCTTCGAGCTTTTTTGCGTCTCTGAGCTGGCACTCGACCGAACAAAACACGTTGTCGCAACTCTTCCTCTATTCTTCGGGGCTGATTTCCTGGACTCAACCGCCCAGTGAGTCCTTTTAAGCATTCCTCTCCGCTCGCGCGAAGAATCCTCGGCAACCTGAATAAACATCGTTCCGAGAAAATCCGGCGTGGGCGTCGGTGCAGAACCCATTTTACGACGGGGCTTTGGCTTTGCTGCTCTTCGCAAATCGCCAGGCCGCTTTAATCCGCTCGTCTCAGATTTGTATTCCGAAGGCATTCGTTTTGACCCGCACAGGTCATCTGTATATAAGAAAGAAGAGAGAACGATGGAAAACTTTTAAATTGCCTCCCATGGCGAATGGAGATTAGGGGCGACCATATGTGATTGGTCGTTTTTCAGGTCATGTTGTTATTATTTTCTGCGCTGCTTCACATTCAGCACGTATAGACAGGTAGTTTATAAAGAAAGTTTTTTTTTTTTTTTTTAATCCACGTTCGCTGACGGAGATGAACTTTTTTCGCAGTATGGCGACGGCTACCCTCAGCGAGGAAAGTCCGTCCAAGAAGAATTTCAGAAAGTCAGTGTTGTACAAAGGAAAATAGAAAAGGTTTACCGTGGTTCCGGGTCCTGCGATATCGAAGATAGAGTGAAGTTTGTGCAAAAGTGAGTCCGCTGTTGTATACAAGATTCCCTTCTTGTGTAGACTGGTATACACTAGACGGACAAGGTGTTGTCGTAACACCCACTTTATGGAGCATACAAACGATATTTAATCCTGAGTGGCTCCGCAGGTCGCGAATGTAGGAACTGCCGACCTATATTTGAGAAAACTCAAGTCCTCTTTCGTCACCCGCGTCGACATACCAGAAACATTATGGAGGCGTTTCACATCGCCTCATATGGCTGACGGCATCAGCACGCCATCGTTATCGCTATCGAAAGAAGAAATAGGAAAACTCCGAAGACCTGATTATATTTTTCCTTTGTGCACTGAATTTGATTGCTAACTTTTTTTTTTTTTTATGTGTCACTGTTGCTTCGTTTTTAAGCAAACGAGCCCTTTTCAATAAACGAGTCGGAAGAACTGCGCCGGTCATCCTTCTGTGTGTTTGTAAAGAAGGCGCCCGCAAATTTTCATTATGTCTGTCAGTCACTGCTCCTTGAGAGTGCAGAGCCCGCACGGTCCAAGTCCAGCTTTTGTGGACACCCCTTTTAATAGTCAGGCAACTGCGAAATACTGTAGAATACTACATGTATTATTGGTAATCGTCTAAACTGAAAATTAGCCGCAAAATACTGTTTGTGGAAGTTCGTCCTGTGCTCGCACTGATTAATTAATATTGCACAAAAACCGAGTGAAATGTGTTTTTTTATTATAACAGCAGACACTAAAGCGTTCCTATAGGGATCATCTACGGATATATTAATAGTTACGGTGCGATCTTGCCAATGGGAAAAAATCGTTGGAAGACTGCACGTTAAAAAAATCGCTTGTCCGCAATTTTGCAGTAATTGTCCGGAATTTTTTAGGATAAAAAAAATTCTTTTCCCAAAAATTTATATAGATACCACTTAACACTACAGTGGCCGCCGCACGGAATTCTTCCTTGAAAAAAAAAAAAAAAAAAAGTAGGCGGATGTTAAAGCTACCTTACTTACTTAAGCAAAAAGTGAACCAGACGAAATTATAAGGTTTCAGAAGAAATTTTACAAAGTCCAGAAAAATTCCATAGATTTGACCTAGTGTTCCGTACGGAATAAAACAAAATTTAGACAACTTGTTGACGGTTAAAACTGGATTAGGGAAATATTTTACAAAACTTTCGGGACAGAAGGTGTGTCAATAAAAAAGAAAATAATTTCTTTCTCAAGCATTGAAAGAAGGTGTTCCTCCTCGCCCCTGCTATCTTCCTCATATGGTTTGTGGGGCTTTACGCCCTAAAGCAACTCACTATGAGAGACGCTGTAGTAGAAGACTCCAGAAATTTGGACCACCTAGAGCTCTTTAACGTGCCCATATAAATGGTGTACTCGCATTTTATTGACTCCACTGCGCCCTTTATATTTCTTGATTTTGTCATTTTGTCTACGATCTATAGATTACAGTTAGCCGCCATCTTAATTTTCTCCTGTGTGTTTATAGACTATTCATAGGTTAAAATTTACCACAGCCTTCATTTCCCATAGAATGTAGGCTATTTATTAAAATTTTGATATCAATATATGGGCAGTTCGTGGACAGTCTAAACACATTTCTGTAAGGGCTTATGATATCTAAATAGGTATTATTATAAATAAGCTTGTTTTGGGGGAGTATTGATCTTAGTATATAGGGCATTCGCATATGACGCGGGTAACTGCTAAAGGCTACACAGTGCGCACATTCAGTTCCGCTCTCCGAGTTCAATCAGCGCATTACATGGCACAGCATTGACGTCAATTTGTTTAAAAATATCCAGGTGCTTTTTTCTGCCATCCTCAGTAAAGTAAGGCCGGCATCACCTAAAACTACAGCTGAACAGAGGACGACTTGAGGGTGAGCTTGAACGCGAACCGAGCACTGAATAAATTGCATATTACGAGAACCGTATACAGTTTGTTCGGTCGAAAAGGCATCGCCGTCGTCATTGCCGTTACCTTCGCCGTAACCAAGAATTTAGAAGACGTGCCGGAAAAAATATACACGTGATTTCATATCAAAACTATGGCGTAACCGTTCTTTGCGCAAAGTGAAGAATAGTGCCACACCATTTCGCTTAATATTTAGCATCTATGTGCTAGTGAAGCTGGAGGTTAGATTTAAACCAACGACATATTTCTTGCGATTAACGGCATAGTATGCCGTTAATCGCAAGTTCACGAGTCCACTGAGAAGTGAGACAGATACTTAGCCTTCTTTATCCCCAAAGCTAAACCAACTAAAGATGTTTAGCACTGCGGCAAAGCACTGTGCCAAAGTCTCAATGACATACATTTGCGGTATGAAAAGGCAGTGTTAAAGGCGATATCACGTCTACTCTTAAGACGTAGTTTAAGTGACCTAAATTTTTTAATTCAAATTTTTCCGAAGCTTGCCGTTGATATGGTGTCCAAATGACGTTCGATCGCCCAAAGCGGACCAAGATATTCTCTTGACGTGGCAGGCATATAAACCGCGACAAACATGGCGTGCATGGGAGAGGAACCCTTTGGCTAGATCAACTAATGTATTCGTTGCAGCGTTCTTACGAGAATAGACCGTGTTAAAGCACTTTAATTGAAGTAAGTCAGGCCTGAAGTGATCGCATGAAGTCAATTTATAACTGCTCAATATCACAAGCGGCTTCTAGTTGTGGTCCTCCAATTGATGGCTCAAAATGCAGGTTCATGTCACCGCCAAGGTGATGAGGATGACCTTGGCGATGACCCGCCTGTTTCACCTCGACAGATAGTGCGCGCTGTGACTGGACGCTCCGCGTGTGCTATTTCGCACAATAACGACCGATCGCCCATGACAGCTGTCAGTGTTTTGTACAGTGTGCAAGTGCGTGCGTAATGTACAGTTTGGACACAGAGCTATTGCGGAAGCCCGCCCGATGTGCCGAGTGCTCAGTGACATAAGACATTTGCGGGTGGGCCTCAAGCAAACTACTGTATACTGTACCATAGTGTATATATTTATTTTATTTTTACCTACCCTTTTCTTTCTCCCTATCGCTCACCTCTTTGAATTCCTTTACCTTTTCTTCGCTATCCCTTTATTTCCGCTGCACTAGTTCAGGTGCTTCAAATATCAGATAGCAGATACCGGGGCTTGCAAACATCTTTTCTTTCCATTTGTATATACAATAAATAACCACTACCACCACCACCACCGCCGCCAAGGTGTCATTGGGCAAAGGTTAGGTTAAGAGAGAAATGCGTCCTGCACTTACCTGTCCCTTGAAGTTTCTGGGACAGGTGGACGGTGAAGATATTGAGCAAAAGCTTGCTACTGGAATAGGTGGACTCGATGCCGGGGTACTCTGCGCATGCGCTCTGGCCGACTGCGCTCAGGTGGTCCCAGGGTACCCGACCCAGGCGGTACAGCGCTGACGTCACGTTGACCACTCTGCTGGGCGCACTGTGCTTGAGCAGGTCTGCGCAAGGCCAACACAGCGCAGCGAAAGGTATTACTTCACTAGAATGCAGCACACCGTGTTTAGGTTGAACTGACCACGTGACATGTAAAGGAGAACTGTTGTCGCACGGATATCAGTGTAAAGCTGGTGGAGTTCGTGAGGTGTGATTTGGATGGAATGGATGGAATATTTTCCCGCTGTTCTTGGGTATAATGCACCAACTAACCCCACAATCTGTTATTCAGTGTAAGGGTATTAGCACCATTCATTGGAAATATGCATACAGTGAGGTGATGCTTGAAAGTTTTGTGTGCAAACTTTTTAACGAAAAGAACTCGGTAATGGTGATACTGACATACGTACCCAACTGGAAGCCCTCATAATCAACGTGACTGCTCTCCTCTCGGCAGTGCTCTATTTCAGCATGAAGCAGAGCTTTCCGGGAATTAATCGTCCATCTTCAAGAACAGTCGGGACCCTCACAAGTGCATTCTTGTAATGAATCGCGAATCCGCGAATGGTGCAGCTGAAGTAGAGCTATAGGCACAATTCGCTTGGTTGCCTCGTAAATCTGGCCCGATATGTGATATACTCCGACACTTTACATCAGTGATCAGTGAATATAACAGGGAATGCGCTGAAATCTAACGGTGCCATGGAGATTAAATAATCGACGAATTCTCACTGCAAAGGTTGGCAGTTCGCGTACTCTTGCAGACTCCCTGTAGCCCCATTTTTTCATTTCGGTACAAAATGTTTTTGTCCATTATCATTTTTATTCATATTTGTGTACTTTTCTTTCATTCATTCATCTTCCTTATTAGAGAAGCAGGGTGGTTGTGAGTATAATATGCCTGCCTTTTTTTGTTTTTCTCTCTCCATTTGATCTGAGGAACAAAGATATCTCTCCTAAAAAGCTGACAGCGAGGGGTCAGTACGACAGCTAAATATTACACGGCTGATGAATTTGCAACCGCGTTTATTGAAAGGGTACAGAACAATGCCTACGAGACCAGCAATAGCAATAGCAAAAACGTGCACAAAAGGCGTCTTTTGTCATGTTTTGACATCACGCCTTCTTCTTGTCTTAACACCAGGAAACACACGAACCGGCTCGAGCAGACCGCAACGCCGGCTTGAAAAGCAGCAGTGAAGTCTAGTATGACTGCAACTCACCAAGCAAAAGATTTGTGAGCAGGAATGGCCCCAGATAGTTCGTAGCCAAGGTAACCTCTATGCCTTCGCTTGTGAGCCGCTTCTGCCGGGGTGCTGGAGGAGACCGCAAAAACAAAATTTACAGAATGTCGATGGGTCGATTCGAACGTAATATGTAAGCATCACTCGTTACTACAGCTTTAGTTGCCGCATAAGCTTTCCTTACATCATTTGTTTTTTTTTTTGTTTTTTTTTTTGCCATTTGCTTTCGTTTTGGCGCATGGCCTGCGCACGCGCAGTAAAGGTGGCGAAGCTCCACCCACTCAACTGTTCTCGCGTGCGCCGTTCTAGCCGTTCTATGAAATGCTAGAACGATTATTTGGACTACTTGGTATATATTCATGCAGAGCGCACTGACGGTGGACAGTGGCCTTTCTTCTCGTTCGTTAGTGCGCGCTGCTCTGTAGCAAAGAATCTGTGTAACGGTACTTCTTTCTTGATCGCACAAGATGTGATGTGGTGGTTTAGTGGATTGCGTCCTCGGTTCCCAACCCAAAGGTCGCAGGTTCGAACCTTGTTATATGTATATCTACTTCTACTTCGCCCCTTTTAGGGCGAAAGCATTAATACGATCGTCAAAGCCGAGCAACGACCTTACTTCCGCCTGGCGCCTGATTGGTCTGCCAGATCGCGACCTCAGAGCGCCCTAGAACGGGCAATTCAAACAGTGCTTTCACACTGTATCATTTGTCTAACCAGGTTAAACTCCGAGTAATTTTATCGCGAAGCAACTTCTTCACTCGGTCAAACCAAACTAGAACGTTGTCAAACCAAACTAGCGGGTGCGAACCCAGGTATTCCTCGTAGGAAGCGAGTACACAGCGTCTTAGATATATCTCCGCAGCCGATTACCCCGTTTCCACACTGCAACAAACACACACGCTGAGCATTTTACGTCGTCACCTCCATCAACTTCCATCTGTGCGCGAAAGCTTTCTCATGTTCCAGTTGATTTAACTATGTTAAATTTAAGCTTTACCATTGTTTTCCCTTCCTCGCTTATAGGCAGCGTCAGTCTCCTTGAACCTCTAATGTTCATGCATGAGTAAAAAGGCTGCGTTTTCTTATTATTACATTAAATTCAAAGACCATGTGATTAGCACAGCTATTGAACAGCCCTGTCAGAAGTATGTGGTGTGTCTGATGATCATATTCCTAGCTCTGAGCAGATGGTCCATCATTGCCCTTACCCGGCCTTGGGAAAGCGGCCCCCCGCCACTCAACGAACATCCCACCCAGTACTAAGCAAAATGATTCCGTAAGAGCAGATTCTGACCTTAGCAATTGTTCATTCTTCCGGAAAACCGACTCATCAATTTGGAAACCTTTATAATGATCTGAAAAACGCAGGCCTTCAGTACGTCCCATTTTCAGTAGAGTAGAGAGTAGAGAGAAAATTCTCGATTGGGGTCTTGGCGTCTATAAGGAAATCAGCGGCCGTTACCACCTCCGCACTTTCCACTCACCGGTGATCCCGGCGTTGTTGACGAGCACGTCGAGATGTTCTTCGGAAGCCGTGAGTTTGTCCGCGA